>NW_022436990.1:14789616-14986446 GCF_009761245.1 Sapajus apella
ACACACACACACACACACACACACACACACACACACACACACACATACAAACATAAACATACACACATACTACTGCCCTATACCTTTTGAAACAATTCTAAATAATGACTGGCCAAAGAAAAATTATATAGAAATTAGCAAAAACATATTACTAAATGTCAAATATTTACAATGTGTCAAACTAGTGGTTTGCAGTTTAAGTGATTTAGGTAAACATATAGACTTGTGTACATGCGGACATATATTACAATTATCTAAGTAAAGAAGTTAGGACAATTCCAATGAAATAAACCCAATAACACAGAAGAAACAGAAAAGCTTAAAAAAATGGAAAGTGAGGAAACAATAGTACTGTTCAAATAAGCAGACCTTTAACAATATTTACCATAAAAAATTTTTAAAAAGCTTAAGATTATAGTAATTAGAATATAGAACCATAACTATAGTTACAACAGGCATTTGAAAGGTCACCTCATTTTCTTGGTAAACATAAAGACTACATTTCTAAGACATATATGAAAATGTAAGTT
Organism: Sapajus apella; assembly: GCF_009761245.1. Classification (NCBI taxonomy): domain Eukaryota; kingdom Metazoa; phylum Chordata; class Mammalia; order Primates; family Cebidae; genus Sapajus; species Sapajus apella. The sequence continues at coordinate 14,790,147 of NW_022436990.1, forward strand.
ATGAAATATGAATATAACTAAACATAACTTAAAACCTAAAAGATAGACACAGATTGGGAACAAGATGGCCAAATAGAATTCTCTGCTGATTGTTACCCCCAAAGAAATATCATTTAATATTTCCAGACTGCAAGTAACTGAAACTGCAGAAACTAAAACCGTGGATAAGGGGGGGAGTACTGTAAATTCTAATACATGTACTTTAGATTAATCTTATCAGTTTTGTTAGCCAAATCAGTTGAAAAGTTACCAATGTGTTTGGTTTCTATAGTAAACAGTTACTGATAGAAGTGTGGTAAAAAGTCACACATCAAAACAATGAATGTGCCACTTTCTCTTTTAGAATTGTTTAATCTTCTGGCGTGTCCCTTTGGGAAATTAGTATTTAGGAACTCTCTTCACATCTAACTAAGCATGTATACTAAAGTCTCTTTTTAGCAATCATATTGATACTCTCCAAGTTTTTTCTCATTATATTTTCCTATGTTTTTTTTCTATCCATTTATAATCGACTCTTCTGTGTTTATATGCTTGGGGTATATTAACTATAAAAATATTAGAAAAATATTAGAAAAAATATATATTTTTCTTGTCATTGAATCTTGATATTTAAAATGATGATGTTAATTCATTTACAGTTAATGGAATTATGAAACTGATCGTGTTTATTTCTATAATATTTTTCTTTTTTCCCATTTATAAATTAGTTTATCATTTATTTTGTTTTTCTATGTTGTTTTCTGAACTTTAACTGAATTCATTACATTCTCTTAACTGTACCTGCTTTCCCAATGACTCATTTGGAAGATCCACATTATTAGCTTTTTTCCCTTTTATCAAATGAAACTAAAATTAAAACTTAAAAGCACATGAAAAAAATATTCTCTTGCTAATGACTCAATTCTTCTAAAATTTCTCTCTCCAAAGTCATAATGATATTTTACATCATTCTAATTCTTCCTATATTTTTTTCCTTCTTTTTTTATTACACTTTAAGTTCTAGAGTACATGTTCAGATTGTGCATGATTGTGAAGAAACTATCATTAGAGTGAGCCGGCAACCAACAGAATGGGAAAAAATTTTTGCAATCTACCTATCTGAGAAAGGGCTAATATTCAGAATCTACAAAGAACTTAAACAAATTTACAAGATAAAAACAAACAACCCCATCAAAAAGTGGACAAAAGATATGAACAGACACTTTTCAAAAGACGACATTTGTGTAGCCAGCAGACATATGACAAAAAGCTCATCATCACTGGCCATTAGAGAAATGCAAATCAAAACCACATGGAGATACCATCTCAGGCAGTTAGAATAGTAATCGTTAATTCTTCCTATATTTGTACCCTCAAATTTTATTGCAAATGTTTACATTTAGTGCCTGTTTTAATTTACTTCATACAAGTAAATTAAATTTACCAACTAATTTGCTCATTATTGATTCTTTTATCCCAATTCTTCCCTCTGGACTTATCATCTTTCTTACAAAAGAATAGCATTTGGTAACTCTTTAAGCCATAGTCTATGAACGGTAAATTCATTTTATTGATTTACTCTTCAGCTCTGGTAATACTGTCTTCAAAATGCCCTGAGCTTCTCAAAGCTTATTGTTTCCTTTTCCATCATAACCTTTCTTTTTGCATTCCTAGATTTATCTTTGCCCTATTCCTGATAACTTTCTGCCCCTTGTAACAGAAATTATCTTAGTCTTTCTGACTTCTTTTATATATCTTCTGTGTTAAAGCAAATTCTCTTACTGTAAATAAGACTAAAAGCAGATATTACAGTGTATCACTTCTCTTGCCTATTAGACAATGTGTCTAATCATTTTTATCATACAAATATTTCAGCAAACTGTCATTTTTATGTATTTAAGAATCTGGTATCTCAAATCCATATTTCACATCAATATGATTTTTGCTGTTGGTTTCAGCTTCTTTTTTTACCCAACACGTCTACTAATGAAAATAGAAAAAGGCTGATTATTTTTCCTATCCTTTTTTTTTTTTATCTTCTTGAAGGAATCAAATGACTTTTAAACTCCCTAAGGTTGGGATGAGAGTTAGTATCTGGGTAAACCACAAGTTGGATAATCTTTTGCCCAACCTCTCACTTCTCAAATGACAGAGCATTACTAACTTGAAGCCAGGCATTTGTTCTCACTAGATACCTGATAAGCAGCATCAAATCCTCCCCTAACAGATTTGTGGTTCCTAGGATGTCTCATGAGTGTTCCTTTCTGCATCTGCCTGACTCTGCCTTAGGACTCCTGCTACTGTCTGGGAAGATTAGTCAAGGCACTATGCGTACCAGGGCAGAGAGGAGTAATTCTTTAACATCACCAGAGGAAGTTTTAAACAGAACAAAGAAGTAATTCATTTGACATATTTTTAAAAGAATGATGCAAACTACTATGCTAATGATGGTTACTAAGATATGCTAAGTGAAACAGTTATGCTATGCATATTATCTAAGTTCCTTTTCTGACCTCCCTTTTAACATCAGCTTTATTTGGTTGTGAAATAGGTATATACTTATGTCCCTTTTTTGCATGCTTTTCTCCAGTGTACTAACATGACTGAAAATATACATAAAATTATGTTATGAAAATAGGGAATTATAAAAAGGGTGACTATAAGTTAATTTAAAATATTAGATGGTACAGTGACCAGAAAATTTTTTGAAAAGCTAGTACAATATTAGAGACTGAATGTATTTAAATGAGAGGTGTTTTTGATTTATCAGGTGGACCAGGTACTTTTATTAATAAACATTGTAAAAATAAAAGGCAGAAACTATAGAAAGTATAGCCACTTATATCGTTTTTATATTTTACATGTAGGCAGGACTCTTAAAATGACTCTTGCTAGTTCTCTAGACCTGTCTCTTCTTGGAGTTTTCATTACTGCCATCATCTTGATAGTAAAACATATAGGTGGGAAAAACCTCATTTCCTATCACGTAATCCCTAAATTCAATTATTGCTATATCTTGCAAAGCATATGTTCCAAGCAAATAACTCACTGTGGCAGAAAGTTAAAATCATTTGAAACTCTTCTGCAGCACCCAATAGCTATAGGGTTGGAGATAGCTAACACAGCTGAGCCTTAGTTAACACAAATGAAAAGTACTTTAATCCACATCTGCCTTTGGAATATGTGGATTAAACAGATAAACCAGCTATCATAGGGCCTAGCTAATAGTAAATCTTTAAAAAGGCAACCATTTCCTTTTATTTTCCCTTCTGTTTATTCTGGATTATTTTGAGCAGCTGATGAAGAAGATATGGTATGTGATACTGCTTTGCTAACTCCCAGTTCTGTCTAAATTTGGAAAGAGTGGCATTTCAGTAAAGAGGAAGCCTGAAACTAAGAAGGTAATCAATAAATAAAAATTCACATCTCCCCACTCACCATGACTGTCTTCAGAGCTCAAATTGGCCAAAATATAAATAAGTAGTCAATGATGTTTGTGATTAAAAACTGAAGCAACCAAACAGTATTTATCATGATTTAACTTTTTTCCAGAAACAAACAAAAGTGAGTTAGCAAATTTGTGCTTATTTACCTATCTCCAATTTCCTGTTTGGGTATTTCCACAACAGTATTTTTGACCATTTTATTTATATATACCATAGTCTCTTTTTATACATTATCTGCACTCTCTCTTCCTTGTATATAAAGAGTGTCAATGAAAGGAGAAATAGAAATTTAATGTAATTTGGAGTTAGTCATTTAGAAATTAATCTCATGAGTTATTTTAATCATTATCCTTCATATCTTTACTATTAAATTGTAACCCAATACAAAAATGTGGCCTGATATGCTTCAGATTTTTCATGAAAAAAGGTTTAGAAGGAAAGCATTTGCTTCCACAATTTCTTTTTTATTTTTTAACATGTTTACCCATAAATGAGCCTTAGTAGGGTGAGTGTAGAAAGGACTTGGCTGAATTTGGACTAAAATCCTGAGACCTTTTCCCTTTTTTTTTTTTAAAGGTATGCTGAAAATGAATAAAACAGCTTTGGTTTAGATTGCTTGGAAATCCTCCCCTCTGCTGCAATTACCAGATGAAATAGACATTAAGCTCAGAGGAGTTCTTCACTCAGTCTCTTTTGCTCCTTGCCTCTGTGAGGGACTGTTTTTCTGATGCCATTATTGGCAGATCGCCACATTGCACCTGCTGATCCACCTGCCTCTCACGGGCGTGCAGTATTTAAAATGTTATGCAATTAAACTAAATGAGTTTAAAGGACTGGATTTGCACTACACCTCCTGGGGAGCTGTTGTTCACCCTTAAAAGTGCCTGATGACGGTTTGGGAAGCGCTGCTGTTGGCCTGTCCCTGGGGTGCTGAATTGCTCCCCTTTGAAGAACTCTGTGGTGAACCTCCTCATAAGAATACTAAATGGTGAGGAAGCATAAAGACAGACATTTTGTACCCCAGGTATTTGGTCTTTATAGATTGACACTAGGCAACAAAAGAAAGATCGTAAAGTAACTAGAACCCTCTATTTCTTGATAAAATATAATTCTGTATCCATCTATTTTATCTTGTATTTATTAATTTCATTGTAATTATTTTCTGCAAACCTGTGTATAAAATGCTAAGTAAAGACATCTAAAAATGGAAAAGTTATCTGCTTATCAGGAAACAACTGTCTTATCATTTTTGTGGCAGTCATTAATTACTCTTTAGTATCTATCTTACTTCTAGGAATGATCTGAAGAAAATTAAAATGAGTCAGGTTTTTTATTAGCGCATTCTGTGCTTTTACACAGAAAGTTTAAGCATATCTAGGGACATTGGCTGAGTCCACAAAGCCATGCTTTTAAAAGAAGTCAGATTCTTTGTTCACTGAGAATATCACTAGGCACTTCCATATTAAGAATACAAAAAAAAAAAATGCTCCTATCTCAGGGGATTTAACATGAATTTAGTTATTAGCAATGACAGATAATTGAATTTTTAATTCTACATACATTTTATGACTTTATGGTCCTTCAAAGGTAACAGTGGCATGTATTATAAACAGTTATAAGAGAAGCACACTCAAAGACACATACAGAATTCTGGCTATTGGTCTTTCATGTAAGGAATTTGGAAGTCATCATTTCCATCCTCACAATAAGAAAAAAGCTAAACTGAAAATCAACAACTCATCTTTGATACGATAGAAAATTAAGGTCACAGGCCAAACTGCTTCCCCCAAAATTAGAGAGAGAGATAGGCAGATACAGTGACATACAACTTACTGAAGCAGAAACTTCTCCAGGATCAAGTACTGGGATAGAAAAACATGAATGGTAATTGACAGGTGACTGGAGACTTTGTATGGACAAGTTTGAGGGTTGAAAAATTTAGGGAGAGCTCAGGAGGACTCAATATATTGGAAACTGCAAAGGGAAAAAAATCAATGAATCTTAAGAAATATCAGTAGAGTGAGAAAGATCTAAGATAGCTGATCATTAGCAGCTCGGGATTGTAGCTCCCAGTGAAAGCGCAGAGAACGAGAAGACACCACACTTTCAGACAAACTTTTGTTGCTCATGCACCAGGAGATTCCCAGCGGAGGAGCCCCATGGGTCTCTAGCATGACTCTTGTGGCTGGTGAGGCGGTTTTGCCACTGCCTTGGTGAGGCGATTCTTGGTGCAGAGTCAGAAAATCACCATCAATCTAATGCCGCTGTTTTGGCCAGCGCAGTGGGTTGCTCAGATTTTAGCACTGGGGATCAACAAGTTGGACGTCCACTCAGAAACCCAAATATAAAGACTGTAATTATAAAGACCCCAGATGGATAAAAATATAATGAAGGGAAGAATCCAGCCTAGAAAGGCTGAGAATACCCAAAATCAGAATGCCTCTCCCTCTACATGGGATCACAGTTCCTCATCAGCAACGGAACAAGGCCTGATGGAGAACAAATGTGTTCCATTAACAGAAACAGCTTTCAAAAGTTGGATGATAAGAAACTTCAGTGAATTAAAATAACTTGTTCTAACCCAATGCAAAGAAACTAAGAACTTTGAAAAAAGGTTTGATGAAATGTTAACAATAACACACAATTTAGAAAGGAATATAAGTGAATTAATGGAGCTGAAAAACACGAGAATTTCGCGAACTATGCACAAGTTTTAACAGCCGAATTGATCAAGCAGAAGAAAAGATATCAGAGGTCGAAGACCAACTTAATGAAATAAAACAAAAAGACAAGATTAGAGAAAAAAGGATAAAAAAGAACTAGCAAAGTCTCCAAGAAATATGGGACTATGTGAAAAGACCTAATCTATGTTTGATAGGTGTACCTGAATGTGATGAAAAGAATCAATCCAAGTTGGAAAATACGCTTCAGGATACTATTCAGGAAAACTTTCCCAACCTAGCAAGGCAGGACAATATTCAACTCCATGTAATACAGAGAACACCACAAAGATATTCCTCAAGAAGACCAACCTCAAGGCACATAATCGCCAGATTCACCAGGGTTGAAATGAAGAAGAAAATACTGAGGGCAGCCAGAGAAAAAGGCCAGGTTACCCATTAAGTGAAGCCCATCAGACTCACAGCAGATCTCTCAGCAGAAAACCTACAAGCCAGAAGAGAGTGGGAGCCAATATTCAACATCCTTAAAGAAAAGAAATTTCAACCCAGAATTTTACATGCAGCCAAACTAAGTTTCATAAGTGAAGGAAAAATAAAATCTTTTGTGAACAAGCAAGCACTCAGAGATTTCATCACCACCAGGCCTGCTTTACAAGAGCTTCTGAAAGAACCACTACACATAGAAAGGAACAACCAATATCAGCCTTTCTAAAAAATACCAAAAAGTAAAGAGCATCAACATAATCAAGAATTTACATCAACTAATAGGCAAAACAGCCAGCTAACTTTAAATGGCAGTATTAAACTCACATATATTATTATTAATTCTAAATTTAAATCGACTAAATCCCCCAATCCAAAGACACAGACAGGCAAAAAAAAGCCAAAACCCATCGGTATGCTGCATACAGACCCATCTCACATACAAGGATACACAAAGACTCAAAACAAAGGGATGGAGAAAGATTTATCAACCAAATGGAGAGCAAAAATAAACAAATAAAAAGCAGGAGTTACAATTTTTGCCTCTGACAAAATAGACTTCAAAGCAACAAAGATTATAAGAAGCAAAGAAGGATATTACATAATGATAAAAGGATCAACGCAACAAGAAGAGCTAAAGATCCTAAATATATACGCACCCAATACAGGAATACCCAGATATATAAGACTTATAAAGAGACTTAGACTCCCACACAATAATAGTGGGAGACTTCAACATCAATATTAGACAGATCAATGAGACAGAAAATTAACAACTATATCCAGGATTTGAACTCAGATCTGGAACAAGTAAACTTAATTAATATTTATAGAACTCTCCACTTTAAATACACAAAATATACACTCTTTTCAGTACCACATCACACCTATTTACAGGTTTAAATGAAATATTGGTTGCCTGCTTGTTTGTTATTTTCTTCCCTCATTTTTTTTTCATGTCTCTATTATTAAGCACAATTATAGACATACCCATTTTTAGATTGCATTCTAGCCTGGGCAATAAAGCAACACCCCTGTTCTCTCTCCCTCTTCCTCTTCCTCTTTCTTCCTTTCCTTCATTTTTTTAATTCTTTTTTTTTTCTTTCTCTCTTTCTTCTTCTTTTAAAAAAAAATTGATGAGGAAATATTATGCTATGTTAAAACTATCTTTTAACCAATCTATCTCTAATACTTGGCTAAAAAACAAAATATCAGTAGAAACTCCCGAAAATGTAAATGCAAGAATCATTATAAAATATGAAAGACAGAACAGAATATCCAAAAAATGATATAATAAAGGTGTAACATAAATGTAATTGGAATACCAGAAGAAGAGAAAACAGAACAAAATAAATATTTGAGATCATAATCACTGAAAATGTTTCAGAATTAATGACGCCAAGCAATAGACTCAGAAATCTGAAAGAACACCAAACAGAGTAAACACCAAAACTATCTATCTGTAGGCATCATATTCAATTTGAAGAAAATTAAACACAAAATCTTAAGGAAGCCAAGGTGGCATTGTGGGATCCCTGCCTAAAGAGGACTGAGGTTAAGAATTATATATAACTTGTCTTAGAAACCATATAAGCAAGAATATGAAATGAAATATTAAATGCGTTGAAAGAAAAAAAGTCTGATCAACCTAGAATTCTGTATCCAGACAAATTAAGCTTCAAAAGTTAGGAGGAATAAAGGTTTTCTCAGACAAACAAAAATTGCAGAAATTTGTCACCAGTAGAACTATGTGGCAAGAAATGTTAAATTCTTCAGAATTAATGAAAATGATATGAATTAGAAACTCATATCTACTTTAAGAAAGGAAGAACATTAGAGATGGAATGAATGCAAGTTCAATGAAATATTTTGTTTTTTTATTCTTAATCTATCAGTTTATTCATAGAAATAATAATAGCAACTATATATTTGATAATTGTAACTTTTGAATAATTGAAATACATGTCAAAAATGATATAATTAATAAAAAGGCATTAGAAATGTTTTGTTATAAGTTACACTACTGGCAAAGCGTATAGTATTACTTGAAATAGGATTTGAATTATTGTAAATGTGTATTGCAAACTCAATAGCAACTGCTAATACTGTATAAGAAGAATAATATATGCTGAGGGGAGAGACACTGATAGAATCATTTAAAATGCTTACTTAAAAGCAAAGAAGACAGAAAAAGAATGTAAGACCAAAAAAAAAAAAAAAGGAGAGCAAAGAAATAAATAGGAAACAGTATACAAATATGAGAGGTATTAATCCAACTATAGTAATTATCAGTTTAAATATCAAAGTTTTAAAATCATTAATTAAAAGAGACAGAGTGGATGAAAAATGGAAGATCCAACCATAAGCTGTCTATAAGAAATCTTCTTTAACTATAAAGACACAAATAGATTAAAAGTAAGGGGCTAGAGAATAATACATCATGCTAACTTTAATCAAAGGAAAACTGGAGTGGCTATATTAACTCAAAGTAGAATTCAGAGTAAAGAAAGTTATCAGATATAAGGAGATGCATTTAAAAATGATTAAAGCGTCAATTCTACAAAAGGATAAGCAATCTCTAATGTGTATGCACCCAACAACAGAGCATAAAAATACGCTGTGAAAAACCGATGAAACTGTAAGGAAAAACAGATTTATCGATCAGTTTAGCTGCAGACTTCAACACCTTCTGTCAGTAGGAGATCTGGCTGTAGAAAGTCAGTAAGACAAAAGGCATAAATAGAAAAAGAGTTCAACTGGACAATACATCAATCGACTCAATCTAAACATCTATAAAATAATTCCTCTAAAAACAGCAGAATAGACATTCTTTTCAAGCTCGCACTAGACACTGACCATTATAGTCTGCAATCTGATCCAAAGATATATTTTATGATATTTTTAAAAATAGAAATTATGGAAAGTACACTTAGAGACCACAATGGAATTAAATTAGGAGCAATAGTCAGATAGCTAGGTAACTAAGAATACTTGAAGATTAAATAACACAACAATCTGAAAATTCAGAAAAAAATTTCAAGAGACATTTAAAAATATTTAAAAGTAAATTAAAATAAAAATACACCTTATCAAAATTTGCAGAAAAAGTTGTAGAAAAATCAGTGCTTATAGGAAAATTAAGGATAGGTAGATAAAATCATTCCAATGATTAGTATTACCGTAGTGTGGCATGAAGCAGAATGATAAGAATTACGTTTGGCAGAGACCACTATCTGAAGACTTACTTGCCTTGGAGAAGTCTAAGTCTCCTGCAGATAGATACTGGAGGCAATGGCTGAGTTTGTTGAGGGAGGTGGCATGGTATATTTAAGGCATTTGAGTTAATGTCAACCCTTTACCAGGATTGCTGGAGAATTCTTAGGTTAATATTTTTCAGATGCAGGTACAGTTATAAGGAAGAGAGTGACGAGGTAAGGAATTTCTAGGGATCTGCACTACCAAATATAAAGTGTGGAATCTTTTGACAGCTACAGACTTGATTTTTGTTGAATGCCTTTCTACATTGCTTTTGTTTTGTAGCATTCTAAAGTAGTGTAGAATATGATACTATGAAAGGCTTGAATTTTCATAAATTAAAATTTGTAATAGAAATGATAGATACTCAGAGAAAGACAATTTCTTATACTCATGGATAGTAGCATGAATATCAATGTGTTTTTTTCAATGTAATTACATTCAATGGCAAAAATCACAATCACTTTTGCACAAGACAAATATGTTAACAAACATAACACTATAAATATTATGCATACATCTATATAAAAAATTATTTCTCCATACAGCAATTAGAGTCGCCCCCTCCTGAATTTTGTTTCTGTAAGCTAGTTGTACAGTATATAATGCACAATTTGTTTCACAGCTTGCAGAAAAACAGAACAAATATCAATTAGCATTTTACTCTTCACCCTTTCAGGAAAAATAATCTAGACTATTTAAAGTTTCCTCCTGGGTTTGTCTATGTGCATTCTAATGAACTAGCACACACAAAGCATTGAACTGATATTAGAAAAATGTATACTTTATACATAAATTATTACCCTTGGGTGTGAAAATAAAGATATTTTTAGCTGATTAAAGAGTATTAAAGAAATGTGTCAAATAAAAGGTCTACATAGTTTCTAATATTAATACTTTGTTATTTTAATGCCAATTTTAAAACTGATTTGCATTTTAAGCTTTAATATATCTGAATAGAAAAGGCCTCATTAAGCAAAACTCTATATTTATCGGCTTTTTAAATCATGTACATTTAGCAAAATCTTATTAAATGATCTTTTATATAATAGTCAATAAGTAGAAATTTCAGTGACTTGAAATTGTCTTTAACTCAGAGGAAGCTGAGAAAAAATATTTATTTTTTTTGATAAATGTGATTATTGTTAATTTGTGTATATATTTTGGGTTATCACTTATATGAAAACTGTTTTAACCAGGCTCTTAGAAATAATTTAAAATGATTCAAAAACATTTGCAAATAAAGCTATACACTAACTTAATATACTGTTCAATTTATTGAACACATTTTGGGGTTACAGTATATAGCATTAATTATATTATTATTATTTTGAGTATTATATGAAAATTAAAGCAGCATAACTTCACTTTAACAACTATTACTTTCTGTAGACTTTTATTAATTCAGACCAATCTTCTTTCAAGTCAAACTAGAGATACTAATAATTATTATATTTTTAACCGTATATACAACCATATTGCAAAAGTGTACATTTTTCTTTCTAGCAACAATTTTAGTATTTTGTAATTCTCTTCAAGCTCACTGATGTGTTATTTGCCAATTTATAGATTATATATATATAGTGTTAATTGCCTTTGGAAATAGCCTCCACAAATCCTCAATTTACTATCGGAGAGTAAATCTCACCTGCTAATCTTGAATCGTTCACAGAGTTGCTCAAGTTATGTGATTTCTTTCCACTAACACAAAGAAAAACTAAATTTATCATTCTGTTCAGAAACTAAATCTGTCTAGTGCTTGATGAGGTGTATCTTCTTATTTATCCTCTTTAAAGATTGAGGAAACAGACAGTTAGCTGAAGGGGAATGACTTTCCAAAGGTTAAACTTGCTGAATGACTATACGTAAATCTTAAGTCCTCTGAGTAAATGATAGGAAATAAAGTATTGATAACTTTTCCTGAAATTCTCACTGAGATACACCTCTAAGAGCCTCTCTTTCTACAATGTTTCCATTTTCATCCACAGTCTTGATCCAGTTTCACATTCGCAAATGTTTTCGCTGTAACAACTTTCTTTTTAAAGTTTTTCTGAATATTTACTCTTTTCTTTCAATATGTTGTATACTACCTCCAGTAACGTCTTCCATGGTGTGTAGTATTACTTTTAATTTCTTTTTTTTTTTCCCATTTATTTTATTGCATTTTAGGTTTTGAGGTACATGTGAAGAACATGCAAAATTGTTGCATAGGAACACACGTGGCAGTGTGATTTGCTGCCTTCCTCCCCATTCGCCTACATCTGGCATTTCTCCCCTTGCTATCTCTCCTCAGCTTCCCACCCCCCACCGTCCCTCCCCTATTTCCCCCCAACTGACCCCAGTGTGTAGTGCTCCCCTCCCTGTGTCCATGTGTTCTCATTGTTCAACACCCGCCTATGAGTGAGAACATGCGGTGTTTGATCTTCTGCTCTTCTGTCAGTTTGCTGAGAATGATGGTTTCCAGGTTCATCCATGTCCCTACAAAGGACCCAAACTCATCGTTTTTTATGGCTGCATAATATTCCATGGTGTATATGTGCCACATTTTCCCTATCCAGTCTATCGTCGATGGGCATTTGGGTTGGTTCCAGGTCTTTGCTATTGTAAACAGTGCTGCAATGAACATTCGTGTGCACGTGTCCTTATAGTAGAACGATTTGTAATCCTTTGGATATATACCCAGTAATGGGATTGCTGGGTCAAATGGAATTTCTATTTCTAGGTCCTTGAGGAATCGCCACACTGTCTTCCACAATGGTTGAACTAATTTACACTCCCACCAACAGTGCAAAAGTGTTCCTATTTCTCCACATCCTCTCCAGCATCTGTTGTCTCCAGATTTTTTAATGATCGCCATTCTAACCGGCGTGAGATGGTATCTCAGTGTAGTTTTGATTTGCATTTCTCTGATGACCAGTGATGATGAGCATTTTTTCATATGTTTGTTGGCCTCACGTATGTCTTCTTTTGAGAAGTGTCTGTTCATATCCTTTGCCCACTTTTGAATGGGCTTGTTAGTTTTTTTCTTGTAAATCTGCTTTAGTTCTTTGTAAATTTTGGATATCAGCCCTTTGTCAGATGGGTAAACTGCGAAAATTTTTTCCCAATCTGTTGGTTGCCGATTCACTCTAATGATTGTTTCTTTTGCTGTGCAGAAGCTGTGGAGTTTGATTAGGTCCCATTTGTCTATTTTGGCTTTTGTTGTCAATGCTTTTGGCGTTTTGGTCATGAAGTCCTTGCCTACACCTACGTCCTGAATGGTTTTGCCTAGATTTTCTTCTAGGGTTTTTATGGTGTTAGGTCTTATGTTTAAGTCTTTAATCCATCTGGAGTTAATTTTAGTGTAAGGTGTCAGGAAGGGGTCCAGTTTCTGCTTTCTGCACATGGCTAGCCAGCTTTCCCAACACCATTTATTGAACAGGGAATCCTTTCCCCATTGCTTGTTTTTGTCTGGTTTGTCAAAGATCAAATGGTTGTAGAAAGGTTGTGTTGCCTCCGAGTACTTTTAATTTCTTTTAAAAGGTATAGAGTTGTTCAAAATCATTCACCATAATATATCTTCCTTATTTGCATTAAATGTTAACACTGAATTAAAAGACCTGCAAATTACTCTTGATGATTTCATTTTTTTACACCCTACATCCAAATCACTGGGCACTGTTGACTTACCTATAAAATCTATCAGTCTGTCCAGTTTTTTCTTAAACATTACTAGGGCATGTGACCAGCTCATTTGCATCATTTCCCAGGACTATAGCACTGTCCTTCAAGCTGACACGATTTCCACTCTTTCCCACATTGATCAATTATTTATTCAGTACCTAAAGTAAACTTTCTGGAATGTAAATAAGATAATGTGGATGATCTTCAAACTTGCTTAATACTCTCCAATACCTTTCTATTGCACTTAAAATAGCACCTCAAATCTTAAAATGTCTATAACTCTGCTTGATTTCTCCCTTGATTTTCTCTCCAAAACTTTCTTCGGCTCCCAATTTTTCCTCCTCATTCTTTTCTGGTTATATTACTACGTGATGTCACTGAACACTCCCAAGCCCTTTCCCTTTAGTCTGATTTATAGATCACCTCCAATTCATTCTTCAAAGTGACCCATTCAGGACTCCTGTGTAACATTGAAGGTTTTCGTTAATCGGGTGAAATTTTCAACGTGAATAAATGAACCAAGATATTTTACTCCAAGTAAACAAAAGGGTGATTATGTTTGTTTCCTGGTTGTTTATGCTAGCTCATATGGCAGCAACCTCAATGAGATGTGACTTCTTATTCACTTTTCTGTGTGCCACACTCATTCAGACCCCTGTGCTACAGCTCTCATATTTGGTTCCACTTGCATCCCATTTTGGCTTGCCTAAATTTTCCGGGTAGAGCTGGTTATATATTTCTTTATCTTAAGGCTCTTTCTCCATATCATTAATCTTCCTGTAAACTCTATTTCTTCTAGTAAATTCTACACAATATAGCACTTAATTTTGTAAGATCATATTCAAACAGGAGCCACAGTTAAGAAGGGAGTTAGGAAGGCAATCATTATATAGTGAAGCTGCCATTTTACAGTGTTGACCCTTAAAAGATTGATTAGAAACCTGAAGTTGTCTGTAGAACAATAGGAACGTATGTCCCAATGGCATATATCAATTAATCTTGCTGATAAGAGTAACTTTAAAAAATATAATTAAATTTATTAATTGGAACTAATTTATTAATTTTTATGATAGCTCTTCTGTGTTCCAGAATATGTGTGAATGTGTGTGACATCACAGCCAGCATATCTCCTTTCTTAGATAAAACCACTAAAAATGTCAATAGAGATGCAGAATGTCAGTTTAGTAATTTACAAAGATAATATTGAATATATTTATAAAAAATTAAATGACCAATATTAACACATATATATATAACAAAATTCAAATCGTAATAGGAAGAGGGAATGGATTAGTACAAGAAAAACAGACAAATTAAAATATCTAACACATATTAAGTTGGTGAATTCTTCCTAAAAGTGGTAATGATATATTATTCAAAAGTCTTTCTGTTACAAATTAAAAGTCTCAAACTAGCTTCAATGTTTTTGTTGTTGTTTTTAAAGAATGCATTGCCTCATGAAAATTAGAAAACTAAGGGATGGAACTAGCTTCAAGAATAGCTTGATCCGGAAATTCAAACAATTTTATCATGCTGAGAGAGAGCACAGAACTCAGTCAATTTAACACAACCAGTCAGCAGGAAAGATGAAAGCCCTCTCCAAGTCATTAGATTTCTTGCCTTTTTCTCTATTTTCAGTACATCCTTTATTTTATTTTTATTTTTGAGGGACTCCATATTAATAAAAACATATTTACATACACAATTTTATTAGGACTGTAATATGCAGACCACTAAAGTACTAATTGTAGTATTTTTTATAATTGTATCTGATATTTACATAACATCAGATACCAGGAAGCTATTTTATCCATCTTCTCTGTGGCAGAAATAGCACTACATTTGAAGAGCTATTTTAAGAGGATGGATTTGATATTTTCGGCACCAAAAAATTTAACTCATTTTACCTTTAAACTGTCAAAAAACAAAAAATGGTCTCCAGTCCTATTTTAAGGGTCATAAAATATTGAACAATGAGCACAAATGCATTGCCAAAATAAAGGTGTGAAAGTCTCAAAAAAAAAAAAAACAATTAATGTACAAACTGTGGATTTTTTTCTCTATTACCCACATGAAGATATACAAAATATAGATTGCTCTGTTTCTGTACAGTACATACTAAGTCTTTCTTAAGCATTGTCTTTTCTTTCAAGGGATGAATGCATGATGATTTTGGTGGGGCGGGGAAAGAGAATCACAATCATTATTCTTAAAATTGAGTTTAGCTTGTCATATTCGTTGCAATCTGCATGATATTTTGTGTCCAGTGGGATCAAGCAAAGTATGCATTACTTTGTAAGATAGTATGCATTAAAAGAATTCCAACCTCCATATTCACAACCCTTTTAGAAAAGGTAGTTGTCATTTACAGTTTATTCTATTTTTCTAGTAAATAATACATAAATTACAATCTGAGCTACAAAGAGAATTATCTCAGTGCTGATTTGAAATTCAGCAAACATACCAGATTTTGCTTTCAGGTGGCAAAAGCTCCAAGGTTCCCTGGCTTCTTTTGTGTTCCTAGGCTTGTGGAGTGCTAGGAGCTGACAGATGCTTATCAAACATTCATGTAAACACTGCTATCAAAGCTGTACTCTTCAGCTCTGCCTTCACACAAGAGGGTCAGCATGGAACATCATTAACATTGGGCCAGAGATAGAAATGTCATGCCACAAGGTCCATAATGCAAGAGAATGCCGATGCTGCTGTTCTAAGATACAGCACCCAAATTGTTAAGTTTGCAGACATGAAAGATGAGTGCAGAGGCAATGTTTAAAATATTGAGTGTTTATTTAAGCATGAACTCTGTAGGCATTTTTGTTTTTCTTAAGTTAAAATAGGGTTTGGGCTTCTTTCGTTTTTAACTGAGAGAATGAGGAAATGTGGTTCAAATCTGAGAATTAATAATGCCATCATGAACAAAGAAAATGTCTCTGTGCCTTCACTACTTTGGCAGCAATAATAATACAGGAGGCAAAAAGTTGAATTCTCTGGGTCTAGGATCACTGACAGCATCTTGATGAACTCCTGTTTTTCTTCACTTTCTCCAGGTCCATAGATCTATAGAATTCTTCATGTTCAGGGATCACACTGCTTTTTAGGATGACTCCTCACCAAGCGATAGGCTCTAAAGTTATAGTTGGCAAAGTAACCTTACTCTTCAAATATCAATATTTAGGATATGATTTTCCTCCATTCTGAATTAAGGCCCTAATTTTCACCTGAGAAGTTTGTAACTTAGTTTGCTTACTTAACATCTTCACATACTTAATGGCTCCTCTATGGCCTGTATCAGATATTTTCCCAATTGCCTATACAACTGACCCTTGAACAATGCAAGGATTAGGGATGCTGATTGCCTGAACAGTCAAAGATTCACTTTTGAATTTAAAAAATTTTACTACTAATAGTCTACTGTTGAATAGAAGCCTTACCCATAGCATACACAGTTGATTAATGTATATTCTGTATTATATTGTATATCCTTATAATAAAGTAAGCTAGATTTAAAAAATCAAGAAAATCACAAGGAGGAAAACATACACTTACTATTCATTAGGTGAAAGTGGGCCATCATTAAGGTCTTTATCCTCTTTGTCTTCATGTTGAGTAGCCTGAGGAGAAGGAACAAGAGGAGGGGTTGGTCTTGCTGTCTCAGGTGTAGCAGAGTTGGAAGAGATAAAGGAGACAGAAGGGGAGGCAGGGGAGGCAGGAGAGGCAGGCACACTTGGAGTAACTTTTGTTGAAAAAAATCCATTTATAAGTGGACCTGTGTGGTTCAAACCTGTGTTGTTCAAGGGTTAGCTGTATAATAGTTTCCCCCTTATCCATGTGGTATATATTTTAAGGCCACAAGTGGATGCCTGAAATTGTGGAGCTTTTTATATGTTATGACCTAAATATATTATGGTTTTTTCCTGTACATACATATATACATACCTATAATAAAGTTTAATTTATAAATTAGGCATAGTAAGATTAACGACAATCATACAATATAACAATTTACCATATTAAAACGTATGTGAATGTGATCTCTTCCTTCAAAATATCTTATTGTACTCTACTCTTCCTTCTTTTTGTGATAATAACCCAGATGGCTACTAAGTGACTAACAGGCAGGTAGCTTACAAAGTGTGGATATGCTAGACAAAGCAATATTTCAAGTCCTGGATGGAATAGAGCAGGATGGTGCAAAGCTTCATCATGCTAGTCAGAGTGGAACACAATTTAAAATTATAAATTGTTTATTTTTGGAACTTTCCATTTAATATTTCTGACTGTGGTTGACCATGGGTAATGGAAACTATGGAAAGCAAAACAGCAGAAAAGGGGTAACTACTATAATAGCGCAGGGATGGGAGTTCCCACAGAAATAGCTTGAGCATCACCTGGATACTTAAAAATACAAGAAGCCATTTCCTGGGACACAGAAGGATAGGAGTAATTTGAAAAACAAAAGCTATTTCTTAACCATTACTGTTTTCCAGGGGCCCAAGATCTCACCTAACTTTAAACATTTTCTTTTCTTTTTCTTTTTTGAGACAGAGTGTCGCTCTGTTGCCATGCTGGAGTGTAGTGATGTGGTCTCGGCTCACTGCAACCTGACTCCCAGGTTCAAGCAATTCTCCTGCTTCAGCCTCCCTAGTAGTTGGGACTACAGGTGCACGCCTTAATCCTACTTTAGGGCTACTGAGTCAGAAACTCGAGGGTAAAGATACAGCAGCTGTGGTTTAACAAGCCATACAGGGGATTCTCATGGACTCTAAAGTTTGAGGATGATGGCATTAGGCTTTGCCTTCCAATCCTGCCCATTCATTTGGCTATCTGGTATGTTTCATCATTTTGCAGATAATTGTCCCCCCCCGCTCCTTTACCCTCTCCTTGCAGTTTCCCTTTCTCTATAAATGGGTTCTAGTCTCCTGTAATCTATTATGTAAATTCTGAGATCTCGTCATAATTGACTGAAGAGCCTTTATTCTGACACTGCTAATACTTTTGAATTCTATTTCTCCTACTCAGTTTTTCTCTAGTCTTTCTCTACTCCTCAGTTACCACTGTTATCAGACAACCATCAGATAACAACATTTTCCCATCCATCTCTCTGTCCAAATCAGATTCATAAGCAATTTTTTTCCGGAGTATTAGATAATTGAGATACCGCCTGTGACTTCAGATGCTGCTACATAGAATGTTTGCAATTGAATCCCTCAATTGTGTTTCTAGATTGTTGTTCCAGCTTATAGATATTTTGAATTTATCCAAATAAATTAGTGCATGTATTTTGTACTATATATAATGCATATTTTTATTAGCTTTTGTTTTATAAGCATACTATAAAATACAGATTTCAGCCTTGAAGATCTGTTTTGGGTTGTTGGCTAAAAGTGAAGCGAACAGTATACTAGGAATAATTATAATCCATGTTTTTAAAAACCTCTTTTTTTTTCTTTCTCCTTGTCTACTCTTTTGTTTGCAGAAAACAGTGTGCTATTTCCAATTATGAAATACCATACTTTATTTGATTTGATTTTCTTAAAATGTATTCATTGCCTCTGGGGCTCTGAGTCTATGGACAAAATACACATTCAATATTTTAAGCACAAACATCTTATTTGTTGGTAATGGAAAAAGTCAGCCCTTGGCTATAGGATGATGCAACCAGAGGATGGGCATTTCTAAAGTATCTGCGTTGGTTTGTAAGTCTATGGTTTATTGTGATTCTTAAGCCTACTATAGTAGATAGGCAGATATGACCAGCGCTGGAGAGGAACTTCCCTTCACCAGGAATGTTAGAGGACCAGCAGGTGATGATCATGTAGTTGTTAACTGTCTCTCTAAAATAATAATTAGTCACAGCCCACACCAGGGAAAGGCAATCTCTCAGGTATAGAAGCACCTAAAGCTGATGATCACTAGCTTCCTGATAAGCTCTTAAGAGCTGGGCGAGTGTCGGCTCAAGCACATGCACTAAGATGCAAAATGGTGGAGTTTAACTGGGGCATGACCTTCTAGGAATACTAGACTGGAAAGGGAAGAACACCTCAAGTGAACATGAGTTCAACTCCAGTAAACACACTGTGCATGCGGACAGCCCACCCGAAGTAAAGAATCGGGGAAAGTAATGCAACCCCGGAAGCAAGCCGAAGTATAAGACCCAAAATCAAAGGTCAAACTGTGCACTTGATCTGTCAAATCACCAATTTGACCCTCTTGCAAGTGTACTTTACTATTTTTTTTGTTCCTGCTTTAAAACTTTTTAATAAACTTTCACTCCTGCTCTAAAACTTGCCTCAGTCTCTCACTCTGTCTTATGTCCCCTAATCAAACTCTTTCTTGTAAGGAAGCAAGAATTGAGGCTGCTGTTGACCCATACAGATTCACTGCTAGTAAAAAGCTTAAATGCATAATTTTGCTCAATTGAACGAGTCTACTTCTACTGATCAAACTGATAGGAGAAAGTAGTGTTTAGGATTTATTTGGTCCCACAAAAAGAAAAATATTTCTACTTTCTTTTTCTTCAGAAAACAGAAATATGAAACACTGATACAAGTTCAAAAGTGAAAATCTCCTTTATGTACTCTGTCAGGTCACATCATGTAGGCTTAGATCATGGCTCAGTGTGGGCTACTCCATGTATGACTATAGGGTCTGTAGAACAAAGTGAGATAAAACTGAATATGAGAAAAGGCATTTATAAGCCAGTTATTGATTAGGAAGCTTAATAGTTAGAATATTAGAAAAATATCTCAGTTACTTTAAATAGTGGCTTGGCTATTATTTCCTAAATATGTTGTTGCTTTAATGCAAGTAAAAATGTTTTGCTTTGTTTTGTTTTTGAGTTTGCATTCCTACTCTTGGAGTCAAACATTTTCTTTTAGTTCTTTTCTCTAGTACACTGTTTGCCTCTCTAATTCTTCATAATGCCAATAGAATTCTTTTTCTTGATTAATTAAATTTTCTATTGAATTGTTTTTACTATGTTTGAGGTTCCTTTTCTTAGACCCTTATCTCCCTTACTTTTATCTTCCTGGTGTAACTGTATCTATTGGCTTGGTTAATAAATGATATATTATTCTTTATATGTAAATATTGTTACAACTGAAACAAGAATTATAATTTTTTTTCTTTTCTATATTATATTCCTCTTAAAAATTGTTTCATTTGATTTACTTTTCTCACTTCTTCCTGATGCTCCCTGCTTCAACAGACCTATAAAGAAACTATCAATATATTTTCAAAATACTATGTTGCATTACTTCACTTTCTTTTGCCCAAGCAATTCTATCCTATATAGCTCTTGATTCTTCTACTATCTTGACAAGTGCTCTGTAATCTTATTTTATAAACGATAACACTCTCTTCTCTTCACCTCTCTCCTGGGTTAGTTCCTGCTTTTTCAGGAACTCTGTCTTCCATCTTGGTGTTTGTCCTCACTGTGTGACACATAGCCTCTACCTTCTTCCTAAGGAAGAATGCATGTAAGTAAAGTTTATATGCTTACATATTGTTTTCATAGATATAAAGATTCTCTTGATGATAGAACACAATACAATGACACATGAATAAAAGAAAGGGTAGACATTTTGTTACTGACAGCTCGGAAAGAGATGAGGCTGCCATAGAGGCTGCCACACACAGGGGTTGCGTCTAGAGATGGAGTACTAGTGACCTGGAACTGTAGGGGCAGTTTGTATGTGCGATAGGTGGTTAGCTAAATTTTGCTTAGCTAACTATCCAACTCTTTGTGAATTGACTAATTTGAATAATTTATCGGGCTCTGGGGCACAGGAGCACTTTCTAGTTTTTTGGTACCTGGCTGTGGATGATGAAGGAAGGTGCACAGTGGCCTCATAATGTAGGAGCCAGACCAGATAAAGTAAGTGGTTGGGGTGTGAAGTTAATCTTCTGTTCAAGAAGTGGAACTGACATTCTCCTAGCCAGAAAACCACAGAAAGCAAATGCATCTTAATAATTATTATATGTTTAATACCCTTCATGTGCCTATTCTTAATCTCAGCTTCTTTCTCTGCTGACCCCCACTGCCAAAGTATCCACTACCTTGACCATTTTAGTAATTATTTCCTTGTTTTTTTTTTTTTTTTTTTTAATGGCTTAATTATACAATTGTGCATTCTAGGACACTATAGTTTGGTTTTGCTCAATCTAAACTCAATATGTATTTTAGGTTTCTTATAATCTACAGTCTCCTCCTTTATTCCTTTATTTTCCTTAGAATTTATGTGTTGAAAAACTGGGCTATTTGGCTTGTAGAATTTTCCACAGTCTAACTTTTGCTGATTTCATACCCACAGCAGTGTTTCACATAATTTTATCTTCTCTCTTCCACCTGCAAATTATCAACTAGGTCCAGAGCCTTTTATCATACTATGGTTTGATTATTTGGGCAAGATTATAGATGGTATTGCATCATATCATCAGGAGGTACATTATAGTTAATTTTTGCTAGTTTGAATTATTTTGATTCTGTCCTCAGATCACTTTCTCCATCCTACCAGCATCTCACATCCTTTTCCTTTTATTGTTATTTCAATTATGCCTAATTCTAGACTCCTTTCTTTAGTATTTGTGCAAAATTTTAAGACTGACTCAGAATAAAAACTTATTGAACTTTATACCATTCTGACCTACACAAACAAAGTAGTTATACTTCTTGGAAATGTTCTTTATAAAAGTATTATTAAATCATCTTTACTGTTCCATCATTCTCAGTTCCTTTCCACTGGCCTCCTTTGGTTAACAAAATTTCAAAGTTCAAATTTTTATTATAGTATGCTATGATTAGCTAAAGTTTACAGATATTTTATAGATTCCTCTCAAATATGTGCCATTTATGCTTTCTATTTCATATTGCTGCCAACTGGTTCAGGGTATTTTAATTAAAAACAAAACCAAAAGAAAGAAAAGAGAAAGGCTTTTGATGTGATTTTATTTTTCATTTATGCATGCCTTATCTTCCAAATCAACAAAAAAATCTAAAGGAAATAACCACCATTCATACTGTGAAAGAAACTGTATTAAAGACAGTAGATACTTGAGGAAGTGTGTATCAAGAGAAAAAAGGAGGAATTATATTTTCAACCATGATGCAGTAACTGGAACCAAACTTATTCTCTCAAAATAAGTAACATAGAAAATTGTACAAAGTATACAACAATGATTTTCACGCATGATAAAACAAGCAGAAAATAACTGATATCTCCTGAGGGAAAAAAGAATGTAATGAGCTGAGTCCTACAATCACTCTACCTTTCTGCTTAGTGGCACCTGAAAGGCTATGAGGCAGGAAAAAGAATCCCAAAGAGTGTACAGAAGATTTAGTAAATTTAAGAGAAAAAATATGGAGTTTGGAGAGAAACTGGGAAATAAATCCATGGAGAAAATTATGGAAGAGAAGAAAGCTATGAAGAGTAGGAGATCCCCACAGTAAGGTTAACCTATATCTCTCTAATGAAGTTAAGATGAGCAAAAAGCAGTGGAGCAGATCAGCAAGTAACTTAACTGCAAATCAAAACAAAATTCTTTAAAGAGGAGAAAACAAAGACACAAAATGTGTAATATACAAAATATATAAAAAATTATGTAACATCCACAAAATCAAGAAAATTTGAACCATACAGAAAGAAAAATTTGTAGGTATAAATGAATCCAAACAGAACAAAGGTGATATAATTTGATTAAAAACTATAGTTCCAGGGACCCAAGAAGCTAGAGAAACAAGCAGAAGAATCACAAAGAAAACCATCCATGTCACGTCACAATCTAATTGCTTAAACAAACTATAAAGAGAAAATCTCAAATGCATCCAGAAGAAAAGGCATATAATTAAGCAGGTGACCTTGGGTAAACAAAAATATTTCTCTTACAGATAAAATGCAAAAAACTAGTATCTACCTCACATAGTATTATTAGGATTAAACATGCTAAGACAATTGTAAAATAGGGTAACAACAAAGACAAACTAAGCAAACTCTTGTTAGGATAATAGAAAATTGTATATGTTTATAAAAAATGAGAGTTAGATAAAAATATGGTTTCCTCCAATATATAACCTAAACAACAGCAAAATTTATCATTAACTAGAGGAAGCATTGCTTTTGCGGGACAAATTAAATCATGTCTTCTTTTCTAGTATAAGAACAAAATGTGCTCAATTAATTACTTATTAATGAGGTCTAGACCAATTTTTTTTCTAGTACATTTACAGTTCTTGATGTAGCTTATGAATTCACTACTCCTATGACAATGTAAAGCCAAATGTTTTACCAGAACCATGATAGAGCTTCCTTGAGGAAAAGAACATAAAATTATTATTTTATGAGTAGAGTTACCATGAACTATGCAACCGCCCATCAGACATCTTAAACTTTTGGTAGTCACTTATGCTGGCAGGATAAGTGAAGTGGCATATATTTTAGATTTTAGAAATGAAAATTAAAGGGTACAATTACTGTTAATTTTTGACTGTATTTGAATTTTCTCCTGTTTAGCGTCTGTGAATTTAAAGATTACATGGCTTTGGCTTGGTATAGACAAAAAATTACAGAAAATGTGTGCATTCAGTCACTCATTCATTCATCCAATGCTTACTGAGATACCACATTGTTCCAGAAATTTTTCTAGGGGTACAGAACAAGTGAAGGAATAAAACAGGTTCTTTCCATTCTGGGACTTACACGATAGAGAGAAGAGACACATTAAACCATAGGTATCATTAATAATTAAATTATGTGACACATAAAAATTTGATAGCACTACAGAAAAACAAAGTAGAACAGTATAGAAGTTTCTAGGAGAAACTAGAGAGACATAATGTGTAATTTTAAGTAGAGGTGGTCATTTTGACCTCAGAGAACAGGTGACATTTCAACAAATATTCTCTTAAGAGAAGGCTTTGATCTTAGTGATATCTAGAGAAACATAAATTCCGAGAGAGAAAACAACCAGTACAAAGTTCTGAACGTGGGAGCCAACCTGAGGAGTACTTCAGTATAACTTGAGTCAGGGAAACAGTTTCTATGACATAATAATTAAGTCACTAAATGCACCATATAATCAAAGATTGGGTTTCTAAAAGGGCCATAAATCTTGAATTGTATCCCTGGATATGAAAACCAAATTTAAAAGTGCAGTTTGAGATGAAGAACTTTGTGTCGGACACCAAGAAAATTCCAGTAATTAATGTAGCTAGCTGAATGAACTCCTTCATTAACTCATCTAATTTTAATTTAACATTTTCTCTGAAGTAGATACTATATTAGTGCTAGAATTTAAAAAGTGAACACCCTTTGGTTCTTTAGTACCAAAAGTTTCAGACTTTGTAGACAAAATAACACATTAATATATGATAAGTATTATAATGAAAATATATACAAGATGCTGTGGATTAAAGATGAAATATAAAATTGGCTGGGCATGGTGTCTCACACCTGTAATCTCAGCACTGAGGCAGGCAGATAACTTGAGGTCAGGAGTTGCAGACCAGCCTGACCAACATGGTGAAACCTTGTCTCTACTAAAAATACAAAAATTGGCAGGGTATGGTGACACACACCTGTAGTATCAGCTACTTAGAAGGCTGAGGCAGGAGAATCATTTAAACCCGGGAGACAGAGGTTGGAGTGAGCCGAGATAGCACCACTGCACTGCAGCCTGGGCTACAGAGTGAAACTGCATCTCAAAAAAAAAAAAAAAAAAAAGTAAAATGAAAATAAAACTGAAATGAAAAGCTGTTTTTCAAGAGTGAGAGATTCATAGAAGAGGTACCATTTAATTGGAAAGTTGAGCAATGAAAAAGAAAAAAAAAGAGAAAGGGAGAGGTTTCAAGCAGCAGGAATAGTATGGGCAATGATATAGCAGTACAAGAAAAGATGGCAAGAAAACTCAGTGGAATTAGAGTACATAAACATGGAGACTGAAGATGATATTGGACATATGTAGCACCATCTAATAAATCTTTTTTATGTCATGAAACGAAGTAGTGCTTTGAAATGTCTGCTGCACAATACTAAGGCAAGAATAAAATTTCCATGAGGCAATATATCACTGCTTAAAAGCTGAACTTCCTCAGCCCTGTTGCCTGTGTTACAATCCTGAATCCATAGTTTACTGAAAATGTGTCTTTGAGGGATTTTATTTTTCATCCCTTGCTTATTACATGAGCAAAATAGTAGCAGCTAAAATATGGAAGTTCTTTAATGAATAATAAGACACGGATGAATCTGGAAACTATCATTCTCAGCAAACTGACACAAGAACAGAAAATCAGACACCTCATGTTCTCACTCCTCGGCAGGTGTTGAACAATGAGAACACAGGGACACAAGAAGGGGAGCATCACACACTGGGGTCTGTTGGGGAGGGCCCAAGGAGGGACATAGGGGCAGGTGGGGAGGTCAGGGAGGGATAACACAGGGAGAAATGCCAGATGTAGGTGACGGGGGCATGGAGGCAGCAAACCACATTGCCATGTGTGTACCTGTGCAGCAATCCTGCATGATCTGCACATGTACCCTAGAACCTAAAGAACAACAACAAAAAAAGAATGTAAAAACCCATCATACACATTGTAAGTCAAGTGTAAATTACAAGTTTATAATCACCTTTAAATAAATCCCAGTTGTCTTTATATTTTATATTAATTGGTATAATTGTCTTTATATTTTATATTAATTGGTATAATTTCAAATCCTAACAGTGTTGCTCTCCACAAATACTAAAAAGCAAGCAATAAAGCCCCCAACACTCAATAGTCATGTACCATGTGTATCTGTCCTTTGGCTTCAAGGGCCTACTGGTCTCTTTTAGGGTATGCAATACCTCAGTTTAAGAAACAATGAAAGGGAGGAATTATATTTCATGAAGAAAGTAAATCCAATAATAAGAATGCATAAAAATACCAAATTTGTTAAGTGTGTGGAAAATGCATGTAGGAAGAGAAAGCTATTAGATTAATTGATAACACAGTAACAGGCTAGTGATGAAATAATAGAAAGATGTCTTTGAAGAAACAATAACAGATAGTCAGGAAAGTGATAAATGCAAGTATAGAAAAAGTTCCAAGATGTCTTTAGTGAGTATATTTTTAAAGACATAGAGAATGAAATGGAGAAACTTGTAAATTCATTTTGGAGTTTAAACATAAATTAAAAGAAGATGCCTAGGAAAAGGAAACATGTTTTCCAAATATTCATTGACTATACAGTTTTGCTAACCCCTGCTATAAAATTTGGTAAATAAACAACTATCCTGCTTATATTAAGTTCATGTGATTAAACCTATAGTTCTCCAGAGTTATGTCTTGGTGCCATGTTTTTCTTTATCCTATTAAGTCCAAATTTCCATGTTGAAAAACTCACTGCAGGTGATATAAATTAGAAATATTTGAACAATTCAGTGATGAAGAAATGTCTTAAATTTAGCCTGCCCCTTCAATTCCCATTCCTCCAAAAGATATTTAATCTGCTGGACATACAATGCAGTTGAATATGAAAGCACAGTTTATTGCATACATTTACTCCAAAAAGAGCTACAAAGTAATGATATATGCTAACCTGCTAAACTTCAAGTATTTTGAGAATCTTAAAGACTAGTGTAATTGCAAAGATACTTGCAAAAGAGGAAGTGTATATGCTTGCTGACATTTGTAAATTACTTCAACTAAGATTTATTCTTAGCACCATCGTGTGTGGTGTATGATGAGATAGATAATAGAATAACAAGACAATATTTCTATAAAAGATCTCAGTGTCTTTCCCATCTTAGAGAAGAATGGATTGTTCCCTTAAACCACCCTGCCTTGTTCACAGGGAATATTTTTTTCTCTTGCAAGTATTATCGTATTGGGAACTGATATGATCTGGTTCTCTGTCCCCACCCAAATCTCATCTTGAATTGCAATCCTCATGTGTCAAGGATGGGACAAGGTAAAGCAAATTAAATTATGGGGGCAATTTCTCTCATGCTGTTCTCATGATAATGAGTGAGTTTCATGAGATCTGATGCTTTTTATTTTTATAAGTATCTGTTGGCATTTTCCCTGCTTGCACTCTCATTCTTCTCTTTCCTAACCCAATGTGAAAAAGGATGTGTTTATTTCTCCTTCTGCCATGATTGTAAGTTTCCTGAGGCCTCCCCAGCTCTGTGGAACTTTGAGTCAATTAAACCTCTTTTTTTTTTTTTTTAATAAATTACCCAGCCTTAGGCATGTCTTTATTAGCAGCATGAGAACAGATTAATACAGGAACTAATAAAATGATGCCATTAATACAATGCACTGTAAGGCTTATGTAACAGGGGAAACTATTCTCTCAGGCATACCAAGTTTCATACTTTCCATATGCAGCACATTAGTTGTAACTTTTCTTCTAAAAATGATAAATTATTTGTAATTTCATGGGTTAGGAAGAATCATACTCCTTTGTCAACAAGATTCTATAGCTTATCAATCAGC
Source organism: Sapajus apella (assembly GCF_009761245.1). NCBI lineage: Eukaryota > Metazoa > Chordata > Mammalia > Primates > Cebidae > Sapajus > Sapajus apella. The sequence continues at coordinate 14,818,127 of NW_022436990.1, forward strand.
TGCTTTTTAAAGTTACCTCTATTTGAAGGACAGAGTAATTTTTCTACTAAGTAATCACACCTCTTAAACAGAAAGTTTGTAGTTTAAAAGAAATGGAAAAATCATCTTACATTGTCAACAAATGCTTAGTGATAATTTCTAAGAAACTTAGACATTTTAAAGAGAAAAACACAAAAGTAATAATTATAAAAATATTAATAATATGAAATATCATGGTTTGTACTTTACTACACAAGTCTAGAGGCTTTCCTATTAAAACTGAAGCAATACACTTAAATTGGCAATGCCAATTAAGAATAATACTACATTATTCTTGTAAGACTCTGGCAAGAGGCAAGGTTTTTATAGGGACAAAGATGCCTAACATTGTACAATGCAAGGAGCACCTGATTTGGGAAACATAATGATTTCAATCTTGCCCATAAAACTTACATTTGAGGATGAAAGCTCAGAAATAAAAAGAGATATATCCTCTTTCTCTCAATTAAAAAAAAAAATATTCCTATACAAGCTCCTCCCAAGAAAAGAGGCATTTTGGAAATGGATTTAATATATTTATTGTTTTTTTTTCACCCAGCTCTATCCTTAAATGCAAGTTCCATAGGCAGTGTTGGCTTAGCAAATCTGTTTAATTTTAATTTCAAAAAAGAGATGTCAAAACCTCATCTAGTTAAATAGTTAAAAAGAGACATTCTTAAATCCAGCATTTGTCAGTTTTCAGAAAATGAAAAAAAGAACATAAGCAATTGATGTAAAAAAAAAAAGTAATTAAATTAAGTAACAGGCTAAAACTGAAATAAAAAACATGAGAGAAAAAACAAAATGCTGTTTCTACCTTTATTCATGTATTCAACAAGTACATGAATGTATGTCCAAGTTGGGCATTACTGTGCATAGGCCTTATGTAAGGTGACAGATATAACAATAAATATGATATCCATCTTTAAAGAGATTATGGTGTTGTGATAGAGACAGAAAACAGAGACAAATATAAAAATAAGCTTACAGAATATTTCTTTAAAAATATGTTTTAAATATATTTTCTTAATTCTTGAGGCTCTGATACGTGGTATCTTGCTAACCCAGAAGGGACGGTGCCTCCTAAAATTAGCTAATTCCTAGTGTAAAATGACTTACCTGTGAGCACATTTTTGATATACAGATTAATCAATCTGGAGCTCATACCCCCAACCAACTCCTTTTAAGACACTTTCATATGTTAGAACCCTAGTCCCCTGCCCTAAGCTCTACCAAAACCAGAAAGACATTTCAAAGAAAGAACAATATCCCTGATGAACATAGATGCAAAAATCTACAACAAAATTCCAAATTGAGTCCCACAATGCATTAAAAAGATAATATATAATGACAAAGTGAGATTTGTCCAGGAATGCAAGGATGATTAAACATAGGCAAATCAATCAATATGAACATCATATCAACAGCATGAAGGAAACAAATCACATGATCATTTCAATGGATGCTGAAAAGCATTTGATAAAACTCAACATCTCTCCATGATTTAAAAAAAAGCCCTCAAAGAACTGGCTATAGAGGTAATATAACTCAACACAATAAAAGCCATATATGACAGACACACAGTTGATATGATACTGAATGGGAAAAACAAAAAAACTGAAAATGTTTCCTCTAAGATTGGGAACACAACAAGTATGCCCACTTTCCCCACTGTTTTTCAACATAGTACTGGCAGTCCTAGAGAGAACAATCATATCAGAGAAAGAAGTACAGGGCAATCAAACCAGAAAGAAAGAAATAAGTCAAATTATCCTTGTTTGCAGATGACATAATCTTATATTTGTAAAAAAAAAAAAAAAAAAAAAAAAAGACATCATGGCAACAAAAGCCAAAAGTGACAAATTAGATCTAATTAAACTAAAGAGCATCTGCACAGCAAAAGCAACTGTCATCCAAGTAGGCAGGCAACCTACAGAATCGGAGAAAAATTTTGCAATCTATCCAACTGACAAAAGGGCTAACACTCAGACTTCGCAAGGAACTTCAACAAATTTATAAGAAACAAAACAACCCCATCAAAAAGTGGGCAAAGGATATGAACAGACACTTCTCAAAAGGAGACATTTATGCAACCAACAAACATATGAAAAAAAACTCATCATCACTGGTCATTAGAGAAATGCAAATCAAAACCATCATGAGATATTATCTCGAGCCAGTTAGAATGGCAATCATTAAAACGTCAGGAAACTACAGATGCTGGAGAGAATGTGGGGAAATAAGAACACTTTTACACTGTTGGTGGGAGTGTAAATTAGTTCAACCATTGTGGAAAACAATGTGACGATTCCTCAATGATCCATAACCAGAAATACCATTTGACCCAGCAATCCAATTACTGGGTATATACCCAAAGGATTATAAATCATTCTATTGTAAAGACACATGCACATGTATGTGTATTGCAGCACTACTCACAATTGCAAAGACTTGGAAGGAACCAACCCAAATGCTCATTAATGAGATTGGATAAAGAAAATGCAGCACATATACACTATGGAATACTATGCAGCCATAAGAAAGGATGAGTTCATGTCTTTTGCGGGTACATGCATGAAGCTGGAAATCATCATTCTCAGCGAACTAACATAGGAACAGAAAACCAAACACCACATGTTCTCACTCATAAGTGGAAGTCAAACAACGAGAACACATTACAACAGGGAGGGGAATATCACACACCGCGAACTGTCAGGTGGTGGTGGGTTAGGGGAGGGATAGCATTAGGAGAAATACGTAATGTAGATGACCAGTTGATGGGTGCAGCAAACTACCATGACACGTGTATACCTATGTAACAAACCTGCATGTTCTGCACATGTATCCCAGAACTTAAACTGTAATAATAATAATAATGATAATAAAATAACTACCAAGTAATTAACTTAGCCAAAGGAGTCAAAGATCTCTACAATGAAAGCCTTAAAATACTGATTAAAAATTTGAAGAGGACACTAAGAAATGGAAGATATTCCATGTTCATTGATCAGAAAAATTAATATCTTTAAATTTTCCATACTATTTCAAATAAGCACAGATTCAATGCAATCCCTATCAAAATACTAGTGACTTTTTTTTTTTTACAGAAATAGAAAAGTCAATTCTAAAACTTACATGGAACCACAAAAGACCCAGAATAGCCAAAGCCATCCTGAGCAAAATGAAAATAAATAAACAAACAAAGAAACAAACAAAATGGAGGATCACATTACCTAACTTCAAATGATATTACAAAGCTGTAGTAACCAAAACAGCATGGTGCTGGCATAAAACCAGACACATAAACTAATAAAATAGGATACAGAACCTGGAAACAAACCCATACATCTATAGTGTACTCATTTTTAACAAAGTCACTAAGAACATACATTAAGGAAAGGAGAGTCTTGTTAATAAGCCGTGGTGGGAAAACTGCATATCCATAGTTAGAAGAATGAAACTAGACTCCTGTCTCTCATCTTATGCAAAAATAAAATCAAATGGATTAAAGACTTAAATATAAGACCTCATACTATGAAACTACTTCAATGAAACATTAAACAGAAATTTTAAGGACATTGATCTCAGCACAGGTTTTTTTAAGTACTACCCCGCAAACACAGGCAACCTAAGAAAAATGGACAAATGTAATCACATCAAGTTAAAATGCTTCTGCAAAGCAAATAAAATAATCAATAAAGTAAAGAGACAATCTACAGAATAGAACATATTTGCAAACTATCCATCTGACAAGGGATTAATATCATAATATATAAGGAGCTCAAACCATTCTATAGGAAAAATTTAATAATCTGATTTAAAAATGGGCAAAAGATCTGAACAGACATTTCTCAAAAGAAGACATACAAATGGCAAGTAGGTATATGAAAAAGAGTTCAGTATCATTGATCATCAGAGAAATGCAAATCAATAGTACAATAAAATATTATCTCGCTCCTGTTAAAATGACTTTTTATCCAAAAGACATGCAGTGACAAATCCTGGTGAGGATGTGGAGTAAAGGAAACCCTCACACATTTTTGGTGGGAATTTGAATTAGTACAATCACTATGGGAGACAAGTTAGGGGTTCCCCCCCAGATGGAACTATCATATGATCCAGCAATTCCACTGGTAGGTATATACCCAAAAGAAAGGAAGTCAGTACATGGAAGAGATAACTTTACTCACATGTTTATTGCAACATTATTCACAATAGCCAATATTTGGAGGCAATGTAAATGTCCATCAATAGATGAATGAATAAAAAAAATGTGGTACATATACACAGTGGAGTAATATTCAGCCATAAAACAGAATAAAATTCTGTCATTTGCCACATCATGGGTGGAACTGGAGGTCATCATGTTAAGTGGAATAAGCCAAACACAGAAAGACCAGCTTCCCATGTTCTAACTTATTTATAATATCTAAAAATTACATCATAAGTTATGAAGGTAGACAACAGAATGATGGTTACTAGAGGTGGGAATGGTGGGGTGGCGGCGGAGGGGGAAAGTGGGGATAGTTAATGTATGCAAAAATATAGCTAGATGGAATGAATATAATCAAGTATTTGTCACCACAACATGGTGACAACAGTCAACAATAATTTATTGTACATTTAAAAATAACTAAAAGAGTATAATTAGATTGTAATATAAGGAAAGCATAAATGCTTGAGGTTACAAATACTCCATATAATTTGATGTGATTATTATGCATTGTACATCTGTATCAAAATATCTCATATACATTATAAATATATACCACCATGTACCCACAATAATTAAAAACTTAAAACTTTAAAATTAAACTTGTAAAAAATTAGCTAGGTAATATTTTACTCATCTTACAATAAAGTCTGAAATATTTTAAAAATTTTTTCTCTAAGTTGTCATTCAGAGAGTAGGTATTTTTATGGTAGATGAGTTTATTTGATAATTTTTTTCTCAACTGGCTAGTGTGTATGTGTCCTATTTAAAAAAAACTTTGCCTACCCCAAAGTGTCTAAATTATTGTGCTGTAATTTTGAAAAGAAATAATAGTTGTGGCTTTTACTATTAGATCTATGGCACATGTCAAATTAATTCAATGTGTATGTTATAAAGTAAGCATCATGTTTTGTTTTTTTCTTTCATAATTCTTGTTGTTCACCAGCAGTTATTGAAATTCCCCATTGAATTACCATAATATTTTGGGTGAAAATGAATTGATCATGTATGTTAGGTCTGCTTCTAGACTTTATTTTTTTCCATTGATCCATTTGTCTAATACAATGTTCTGTTCATTTCAGTATATTTATATAAATATGGAGATCAGAAAAACATGTTTAGCAGTATGTACTCTTCAAAATTGTACTTTTTACTCAAGAATTTCCATTTTTAATGTTTCAATGTCTTTATTAAAATTCTTACATCATGGAAACATTGACATTATACTTTCAACTTTTTAAACATTGTGTTCTTTAACCCTTTGAATATGTATATAAAACATAAGCTTTGCAATCTTTGCTAAATTCAGCATTAGGGTCCATAAATAAAGACCTTTTACTAACTTTCCCTGAGATATTCTATACTTTCCCCTTTCTTTGCATGTCTTATGCTACTTCGTTGTTGTTGAAAACTGGTCACAGGTAATATATATTAGCAACTTTGGATTCAGACATCCCTCCATGAGATGTGCCATTGTTTTTGTTTATTGGTTAGCAATTTTCCTGTAAGAAATCTGTAAAATTTCTCTCCACAGCAGTGTGTCAATATTCATGTTTGTGCTCAGTTTTATTTACCTATTCTTTTTATTTTTAAACCTTGAATCTTAGAGGTCTCGTTTTTGTCTGCACTGCTTAGTGGTCAGGTAACAGCTGGTTAGAGAATGTGCAGAAGCAGGCTGGAGTGTGCCTTCAAACATCTGGCTATTTTCAGATGTGCCAGGCTTGTCTCTGGACCTCTTTGCAGTTTATCTGCATAAGTGATCAGTCTCCTAGTCACCTGGCCATCCAGGGATATGTGTTTATCTTGGAATCCCACTGGTCTCCAGCACACGCATGCAGATGGTGGCCAGGGATGTGTGGAGACCTTGCATAAAGCTGTTAGAATTCTGGCTAGTTAGCTGATTCCCTCACCTTCTCTAACTAGAACTGTAACTTCAGGCAATCAGATCTGCTGATCTTCTCCATTCACTTGCTACTGATATTGCTACTTTTACTGGCAATGTGGACATGGATTTTTCTGCCTTCCACTCCAAGTTAAGAGAATCACCTCTGACAGTGAAGCTAGTGGTTTCTGGGATTTTCCTCATCCTGGTAGAGCTTCAGCACTGCAAGGCTGGGTGGATGAAAATGGCTTCAGGGAATATGCCACTAACTTCCATTGTTTTTGCTCAAAGTTCCATGATTTCCCAAAAATGCATTTCTTCCTATTTGGTGAATTTCTCTAGCTCTGATATATATGTTTTTGACAAGTATTTTGTCGAGTATTTGTAGTTGGTTTTAGGGAAAAGAATGACAACCCCCTCACATCACTATATTGGGAGTTTTGCCTCTTAAATTTTAAAATCAGATCCAACAACTTATGAGATGTCTGCATAAATGTTTTAAAAATTTTAAATGTAATATTTATGTAAATTATACCTTTTAAAAATAAAATTTAAACAGTCCTATGATGTATTTTCACTGATTTTATATTAAAGAAAATTCTGAAGGTAACACAAAGACCTGACTCTGGGCCAGAATTATATATATAAATCCATTTCTCTCTTTTCAAAGTCAATCTTTAGCCAATAAATCATTCGGTATTATAGTATAGATGTGGAATTCTTAGTCCACTGATCTGATTTTAAGCATCAAGCTATTGTGCTTAGATTTGGACTATCACAGTAGGCATGGGCGTTCAATCATTTGCTTAGTAGCCAATGCAGTCTTGCTGTATTTCTCAGAGAAAGCAGAAGAAAATCTTGAAGTATAGTCCTTGAGCTTCATGCTTAGTTTTGAGATGCCATCAAGAGTAATTTCTATTTACCTTATTGACAAGAAACTCTATTCAATAGCTAGGAAATGTGAATTTTCCCAAGTCAGAGTATTCATTATTTGATCCTATTTATATTGATTCGAGCACAATTTAAGATGTAATTTCTGTTGTATGTGATCTAAAATTCAATGGCACTTTTAATATTTCATAGCAGAATTTTATAATATTTCCCATATTATGAAATGATATATTTCTGTTTGTGGTAGATTACTCTTAGTGAGTCTTTGTATTTTATAAAATACAATAGATTTGTAATGACTGTTAACTTCAGAAATGCAAGTTGAAATTTTATTTTAACTAAATGAGTTTATGTGTCACACAGCATAAGGAAGTTATTTTCTAATCTCTCTGGACCAACACTAAATTAAAATTTTGTTTAGTTAGAGGTTTAAATAGAGTAGAAACCTCATTTTTGCAGTATATTTATACAAACATTGCTTTTATAATTCCCATAATTAAGGAGAAAAATCTAGTTTGGGTCATTTAACCTAAACTCTACATGTTTCATCAGAAAATTATCAAATTTATGCAGAAAAGAGAAGCCACATTTGGATAGCATTTAATTAGGAGTATTAATAGATAATTTAAAATGTAAACTAAATGAATGTAACAAGATGAAACATGGCATATTTCTTTACCTACCTGTAATTATATATGAAAATATTATGCTGATTTGGCTTTTGCAAAATGTCTTAATATTTTAGGAGTATATAAAAATTTGCTAAGATGGTTAAACAACAAAAATGCTATTTTTTATACTAATGTCCACCCAAAGTCTTTTTACTTTCTGTCATATATCTACATTTCAACATAAAGCATAATAAATAAATACAGTCATACATTTTATACTAATGGTAACTAGGCTGAAATACATCCCAGCAAACCAATACAATTATTATTCATCACTTTATAACAATTCTTTTAATCAGAGGAGATGTACTTCTGTCTATGAAATCAGAGCTAAAAAATGGGGCAAATTAAATAACTGTGATAGAATTTTAAATCTACTGTAGGGGTGGCAGTTCCTTTTACTGTTTTTTAAAATGCAATAGTGCATAGAAATGGTAACTTTCCAAAATATGGCCTTAGTAGAAATCCACCGATCATATACAAAGCAGACATTTTATAAGAATGAATACATTGCTCAAAATAATAGCAAATAATAAAATGTATTTTTCTATATGCCAGGCACACTGTTGGTACCTTATCTCTATTAACTCATTAAAGCCTCTTATTAATTCTGTAACTGATACAACAGAGTTGCTATTTATATTCATATTATAATGGTGACAAAATGGAAGTGAAAATGGGTCACACAGCTAGCAACTGACAAAAACAGGATTCAAGCTCAAGCAGTTTGCCTCTAATTCTATGTTCCACTACAGTATATATTTATATACATTTATATATATTTTACTATTCCTTAAAATAATAAGATGGATTATGTTATCAAGTAATATTGTATTCATAGTGCACAATTTCTTCCTATTTCTCTTGGGACTGATATCAGAACAGTCCATTTCACAGTTGAAGTTCCTAGGGAAATACATAGAGAGAAGGGGGATCTGAAAAATATTAATTAATTTTTGATTCCATGGAATTAAATGATAAATCCTTACAGCAAATTCTTGTTGCTGTGAGGGAGAGAGGCAAGACAAAAATGAAACTAATTAAAGCTTTTTTTTTTTAAATGGCAGGTAAATTGGCTTCTCTCTTCTATCTTATATCAAATAATTAAGTCTTGCTTATATAAAAAAAATGTAAGACTAAAATTCATAAAGACCAGAAGGGAAGAAAAAAAATCCATAATAAAAATTGTTATAGGAGACCCATAATTTTTATTTAAATATACATTGGATAGTGTCTTTTTCAATAAAGAAATGTGTCTTGATGTTTGACATGTAAGGCAATTCCCTGGTTTGAAAATCAATCATCTTTTTTCCTTAGAATGTGATAAAGACAAAAAATGTTTAATTATAATGGCAAGAAATCCTCCGTGGATTTTTGGAATGAATTAATCATGATCTGCTTTGAAGCAGAACATAGGAGAAAATGAACATCATCATACATTGCAGGAAATATTCCAAACCTTTTATTTTTGACCATTTTCAAAATAAAAGTTATAAATTTTCTATTTTAATACATATATTTCAGAATGTCAATACTTAATTATACACTCCCCTCTGGAAAGCTGTAAAATTGGTATGTGTAAACATCTTTTAAGAAAAATCAATGGATCTAATGTCAAAGGGAATGCAATTTCAATGCATGAAACCTTTCATCTTTTCAATAGAATTGGCCCTAAAGATGTCTACTTAACTAAACAAAAAAGCTTTGATTAGTGAAAAATATTTTCAATGCCATATAATCTTCAATTAAATATAATAAAAATATTAAAATCAGAGTGAAAATAGTTATAGATTTACAAATAAAGGTAGATTGGAGATATTATTTATTATACTGACCTGTTATCTATTCATGGTTCATACTTTTGATAATGTTTCCAAGGAATGATCACTGTTAATCTTACCACAGCTATTTCTGTTTGCTACATTTTGTTTTCTCAGAATTTTGAAGCCAACTTTAGATGTATCTCTCTTGCTTCCTTTTTCCACCTTTCCATTCTTCCTTCCCTCTGATCTGTATCTGATCTGTACCTATTTATGTATCTAGTCATCTATAATGGTTAATTCTGTGTGTTAACCAGGCCATGGGGTTCTCGGATATTTGGTCAAATATTATACTGGGTGCTTCCCTAGGAGTGTTTTTGAATGACTTTAGCATTGTAAAAGATTGAGTAAAGCACTCCTAATTTATAGTCCTCATTTAGTCAACTGAAGGCATGAATAGAACAAAAGATTGATTATCCCCAAAATAAGATAAAATTTCTTTTGCTTTACCACCTTCAATCTGGGCCATAGGTTTTTTCCTGCCTTCAGACTCAAATGGAAACATCACGACTTTCTGGGTCTTCAGACTGTTCAACTTCAAAACGGACCTTCACCTTTGTTTCTTCTGGTTCTCTCAGGCTTTCTGACTCAGACTAGAACTACACTATCAACTCCTCTGAGTCTCCAGCTTGCTGACTGCAGATTTGGGGATTTAACCTCTGTCTTAGCCATTCGGATTGCTACAACAAAAATATCATAAACCAAGTGGTATATAAGTAACAAACATTTATTTTTCATAGTTCTGGAGGCTAGGAAGTCAAAGATCAAAATGCCAGTATGTTCAACGTCTGGCAAAGTTTCATTCTTCATAGATGACACCTTTCTGTGTCCTCACATGCTGGGAGGAACGAGGCAGCTCTTTGAGATCTCTTTTGTAAGAGCACTAATAACGGGTAATGACGGCTCCTCATGAGGGTCCAAGGACCTCTGTTCCACCATACCATCACCTTTTTGGTTAGAATTTGGACATATGAATTTGGGGAGGTAAAACAAAACGAACTTCATAATCATGTGAGCCATTTCTTATAAAAAATCTATCTATCTACCTATCCATACTTAATTATTTGCATCCTAGTTACACTATATTCCAAAAACTCTTCTCTCTCTCTATCTCTGTCAATGGAGAATATACGTATATGTATAGAGAAAGAGAGAGAGAGAGAGAGAAAGAATTATGTGTATATATTCTATTGGTTCTGTTTATCTAGATATCCCTGAAAAATAAATATTTTAATGCTGAGTGGTTTTAAATAAAGATAATTTTAAGAATGAGTTTTATGAATTGGTTTTAGGGTTTCCTGAATTTATACTCTGATTAATGGGCCTAATTCCAGTATAAAGAGAGCGCTGACTGTCTATGGCATGATCTGGTGATAGGAATATGCAAAATATCACTGTCAGATACTTCTATTATGCTGGTGCAAACATAATTGTGGTTTTGCATTTAAAAAAAAAATCTCAAAAACTGCAATTGTTTCTGCACCAATCTAATAATTAACCATTTATAAGAAACCAGGATCTAGGTGGTGATGCATGATACTTTTGAACATTTTTGTCAAACTAATAGATATATTGAGACTTACCAGTTACTTGTAATATTGCTGTACCATTTAGGGGGCAAAAGAATGAACTCAGGCATTCAAATTCCCAGTTCAAGTGCTGAATAAATAATGTGAAACCTTCTAAGTTACTCCTGAATGAATTCCTTATGTCCTATAGGTGCAGGGCTGAGATTTCTGAAAATTCACATAGATCCTCATCCTATGACTGGCTGAATTACAATTCAAGTTGAACTGACAGCCTTGAAGAATGTCTACTGTTACAGTGAGGACAGTGATTGGGAAGGAATGGAATCCTGAGGCTGGAATGTGAATGTGTGGGAGAACCCTGATGAAGCTGGTAACATTGAGCTCCTAAATTCTGATGAGTCTTCTTTGCCAGTGGAAGAGACCTTTCTACCTACAATAGAAGAAATTCCTCCATTTCAATCAGAGGGGATTAAGGGATTCAAGTCTTAGGGAGGTTGGCATGATGGAATAGATTTGTTATTTGAGGCCTACACTCATAGACCTATGGCATTGACTAGTTGATCATGGTGTTGTTCCTAGAAGTGAAATAGATAGAAATTTTTACCTGCTCTGTATATGCAAAACATTTCTAGGGCAAATTAATAGAAGTTTATCTTGAAAATTAACTGGGAATGATTGAGAGGCTAGGATTGCCTATTCCCAGTTTACAGACCCAGAACCCCTTGAATGAATGAGAGTCCTTTAATGCCTAAATTAAACAGATCTATTTCACATCTGGCAGAAATTTCAAGTTGGTTCTTTGTCCTGTGGAGTAAGACCATTATGGTGGGGGATGCTACAATGGACTCTACTGAGGAAAATAGTAATCCAAAAGCAATACTATATTCCTGGAGGGATTGCAGAGATTAATGCCTCATCCAGTCATTTAAAGACCTGAATAGAACAAAATGCTGACCTCCCCAAAATTAAGAGATAATTCCTCCTAGCTGTCTTTGAGCTGGGCTGAGTTATTTTCCTGCCATAGAACTCAAACTGAGTTATTTTCCTGCCATAGAACTCAGCCTTTACTGGGTCTTCAGCCTGCTATCCTTTGAACTGGAGCTACATGATTGACAACCCTGCATCACCAACTGACAATTGCATAGCTTGGGACTCTTTAGGCTCTGTAATTGAGATAGCTATAGCTATAGCTATAGATCTCCAATTAGTCTATTGTTCCATTGATTTCTTTAGAGAGCTCTGACTAATACTTATTATCTATTTATCCATCTATTCATTTTTCTATATATACACATATATATGTGAATAGATGTGTGAATGTGTATGTGTGTATATTGCTCAATTAAGAATAACCTTATATGTATAGCACTACTTAGACTAACTTTTTGGCCTTTATAAATATAACAACAACAACAAAAAAAGACCTTGAGGATATTCAACAAAAATACCATACCATTCACTAAGTGATGATTTCGGTTTTTCCATTATAGTTTGGCTAAGTTTTTTTTTTTTTTTTTTTTGAGACAGAGTCTTGCTCTGTTACCCAGGCTGGAGTGCAGTGGCATAATCTTGGCTCACTGCAACCTCTGTCTCCTGGGATCAAGCGATTCTCCTCAGTCTACCACGTAGCTGGGATTACAGGTGCGTGCCACCATGCCTGGCTAATTTTTTGTACTTTTAGTAGAGATGGGGTTTCATCTTGTTGGCCAGAATGGTCTCTATCTCCTACCTCGTGATCCGCTCCGGCCTCCCAAAGTGCTGGGATTATAGGCATGAGCCACTGCACCCCTTTCTGTAGATTTAGACTTAAATTATCTTGGTTAAGAACATTCTCTCTGTAGTCTGAAAAATGCAGCTTTCAAGTCAGTTTTCAATTTGGATACTGAAATTTAGGTCCTAACACTTATTATCTGTGTAGTTATGGGTAAATTATACATCTCCACTCATCTATCTAAGTTTCCTCATCTTTGAAATTTTGACAAAAAATACAGTTTTAAGTTTTTGGATACAATGCCTTGCACATAATCAGGAATCGAGTAATGGTATTTTTAGTTAACAATTATCTCTATCATTTTACTCATACTGGTTATTTTGTGTATTAGGTCCACAAAAAACATAATCAAGTGCTCTGTAAGAAATTTTATCCAATGAATTATGTTAGCAACTGTATTTTTTTGCTTCTGATTTTCTATTATACTTGTGTCAAAATCATTTTCAATATTATTATTTTAAGCTAGCATGAAAACTTTTAAAAATGATTTAATATGTACATATGTGACAATATACAACAAGCATACCAACATGTTGGGCAAGGGGGTGTACATTCTTTCTCTGTGTTTAAAATCAACACATGATTTAGGAAGTAGACACTAATTTTTCCTTAGAAAAGACATCTTTCTTGAAAACCTCCAATTTCTTCTTCCCAGTTGCACTGACAAGAGCCAAGAGAGGTTAGTCTTTTTAAAAAGCGCTGTATCCCTAAAGTTCAAGATATTTGGGTGAAGTTGTAATGGGTCATTGTTGTTGGCTCTCGTCCAGAGACCTAGACAACTCTGAAAAATCAATTGGTGGTATTCATTGTCCAGAGTATAAGACTATCAAATGCCCTTTCCAAGTGTTTCATCAGATCATACAATAATCTGTAAAAAGAGGATGGTATAATTGTTAATTAGTTTCATAACTTGATGTGTTTGATCTTGTTTTGTTTATTTTTTAAAATTTGCTTTGTCTTGATTGACTTTTTTCTAGAGAGGAGCACGGCCAACTGATTATAGTCTATTTGTATAATATGATATAAAAATTCTTTATTTAAAAAAAGGTAATTAAAAATGTTATTATCTACTATTTTACTCCTTGTTTTTTTTTTCCACAAGAAAAAGTCATGCTATAAATAAAGGACACTGTTCCTTAGCACATTTCATGGACCCTCAGGCATTGCACTATGATGTTGAAGGTGCTAATGGGCCACAAAGGCAAAGTATTCCATATGTCAAATTTACCTTTTTATCTTTCGGAGACCTGGGGGAATATACTTTACTAAACTCAAATGTCAGAGTTTTATTCTGCATCCCAGCATGACAGCTCAGCAGTGTGCAATTGCACACTTAAGCAGAAATGCCTGCCTGGCCAAGTGTCTGAATGAGATTAATGGTATTCGTTTATTTTAAATAAATCTATCTTGAGGCAATGTCTCAAGTTGTTTTCCTAGTTAATTCACAAGGTTCCTTGAGGGACCCTAGATTAAGGATATAAGGAATAAAGGATTTTTTAAAGGTAATTATCTCTAGTCAATAATAATTAGTCAATGAGTAAACCGATTGAACAAATATCGTGAACTCTTTTTGAAACCAGAAAAAGTTAAAATTAGATTACTTGTCACTCATTTTTGCAGCTTATAAGCTTTGGAGATGCTTAACTATATACAGATATGGCATGTTTTGACAAACAATGGTCTTTCCTTCTAGCTAGTAATTATAGACAATAAGAAGAAGAAGCTCTGTGGAGCCTCATTTAACTCTTTCATGTCTCTTTGACTCAGTTTAGGAATTCTAAACCAAATTCACTTCTGCCATTTCCTGATGAACTGAGAGATGTTAGTTCAGCTCTTTTTTAAAAGAATAGCACTTTGTTCTGATATGGTAAGTATTACCTTTTTGGTTTTCTTATTTTTCTTCTTTACAGGTTTGAATCAGTTGAGTATCTCATCTATAAACTTTCTGCCTATCGAGTTTTTCAGATACGCTGGGCATTCTTCATCATGGTCTTTGATTGAGGGACAAAGTAGGATTAAAAAAGGAAAAGTAACTAGAACTGAGTACCTTTTGTATGCAAAATTACTTGCGTATATAATCCTGTTTAATCTTTATATGAACTCTATGCTTTAGTAGGTATATTAGTTTGTTAGGGCTACCCTAACAAATTACCACAGGTTGTGATTTAAACAACAGAAATTTATTTCCTCACAGTTTTGGGGGTTAGCAGTTTATGGTGTTGACAAGGTTGGTTTCTTCTGAGAGTCTCTTTCCTTGGCCATCTTCTTCATTTTTTTTGGATGATCTATGTGTCTGTATCCTAATTTCCTCTTCTTATGAGGACAGCAGTCATATTAAATAATGGCTCATTCATTTTACCTTAATTATCTCTTTAAAAGACCTATCTTCAAATACAGTCACATTCTGGGATACTATGGGTTAGGGCTTCAACATGTAAATATTACAGATGAGACAATTCAGCCCATAACAGGAGGGCTTAATACGCCAGACAACTGAGGTTCTGTGAGTTTAAAGGTGAGTCATATGCATAAAATTAGGTGGCCACTTCATAAATTTCCTGGACAGGAAGTCAATAACATTGCCTACCACATTCAGCATTTCACCTGACTTTTATTCTTGTCTTGGTCACTAATTTTTGAATGGCTTTGTGAAAGTTTCTAAACTTTTTGTTTCGTTTTGCTCCTATTCATTGTGCAGTATGAGGAAGACAAATTCTATTGTATTTAAGGAATTTTGAAAATGGAACATTCTTTGGTAAAATCACGTGTTTTCCCCAACACCGCTCCCCACCCCTACTAAATCTCTATTCCCCAATTACATTGTAGACTCCTTAGGGAGTAAAACCAAATCTCACTTTTTCATTCCACCACTATATATAACAACATTCAGTTTCTAATTAATAAATCAAATTATGGCATTTTAGATCTTTTTACAAAACAAAATGAAAGTTTTTCGCTTTAAAATATATATTGTATGCTGATTTTGTAAACATATCTAAAGATTTTAGTTTAAATTAGCAATAAGTAGCAAGTATAAAGGTAGAAAATAGGAATAAAAATGTTGTGAACTGAAGAACTGACATGAGATTATATTCATTCAAATAATTTCAAGTCTTCCTTAGATCTGAAAACAACTAGGTTTTTCTATTTTTTAATGATTTCACACATTAATTATTAGACACTAAACAGCAAGTATGGGATAAGGAACCTATAAATGATTTACATTACAAATTCAGCTTTCAGGTTATGAGATATAATTACTCAGCTAGCACAAGGTTTAGTCTAAATTTCAGTGTCATGTCATCTGTCAATTCTTGAACTTTCAAAAGTTTGACCACTTTGTTGTAATGCTATACATATGTTATGCCTCGGTAAGTACTGGCTTCTTGAATTTATTTTTAAATAATAAAATTGTATTTTTCTGGGTATTTTATTAAAGGTTTACTTTTAGGTCGAATAATGAATATATTCAAATATTCTCCCCTTTTATGTTTTAAAATTTGAGATATATATTGATATTAAATATAACATAAAAATTTGTCACCTTTGTATGATCTATTGTCTTTGCTAATTACAAAACTTAAAATTTCATTATTTCTCTAGGGAAAATCACAAATGTATTCTGGAACAAAAATTTATTAGATTAATTCAGGTCTGCTGGAGATTCTAAAGAATAGTTTTGCATTTAGTACTGTGCATATAACTGGTCAAGAAAAACAGCCTTTTTATGAACAGTACGTAAGCTGGATAGACTTTATTTATTGCCCGAGTATTAGGCTTTTTAAGACTGACTCCACGACTCTTTTGTGATTGTGTAAAGGAATAGATTATCTTCAACCCTGACCTACAGTAAAGAGATCTTTTATATAGCAAAAGTATAATTCCATTTTAAGGAACTTCTCAATGATGTATGTCCAGAAGCCATCATGCACACTTATTTAAAAAGTAAGTATAAAATTAATTCTCTTATGTGAGAACACAACAATGCAAATGTGGCTCTACTTATTATAATACATATTTTTTTACTTTTATAAAAGATGAATCTTTTTATTTCTTCTAAAACGATAGTATGCCTGAATATTTGGATTACTTTTCATTGTTTAAAGTATATTCTATGCAAAATACATGATTGTTTTCCTGATATTCCATATTAAAAATATATTTGAGACATTTATGTCAACTTTAAAACATGTTTACAAGTGTTAAAACATTGATCTCTAATTTTCACATATACTCTCATACCAAAGTGAACACAAACTATTGCCAATACTTTTACTTACTTAAAATCTAATTCCCTTTTGTTTTAGCCTCATCATTTCTTTCTTTTTTTTTTCTTTCTTTGAGATGGAGTCTCACGCTGTCACCCAGGCTGGAGTGCAGTGGTGTGATTTCAGTTCACCACAACCTCTGCCTCCTGGGTTCAAGCTATTCTCCTATCTCAGCCTCCCAAGGAGCTGAGATTACAGGCATGCACCACCATATCCAGCTAATTTTTGTATTTTTTTCTTGGATATGGGGTTTTGCCATGTTGATTAGGCTAGTCTTGAACCCCTGACCTCAGGTTATCCAGCCATCTTGGCCTCCTGAAGTGCTGGGATTACAGGTGTGAGCCACCGCACCCAGCCCCTACCCTGATTATTTCTATTTGAAAACATGATAACCATGCTTTTTACCTAGAGGAAATAATAATTGTACATAAAACTACCTCAAGAAAGTAATTTTTTGGATATCATACTGATGTCTGAAATTCAAAATTAGCTCCCTTTTTAAAATGCTGCTATATATTCTGCTTGACCTATAATTTCTTTTTGAGTATATGATGAAATATAAGCTCTAAGCATCTCAGGCATAGCAAACCTCTCATACAATAAAAATATTTTAATAACGTCAACAAGACAGTGCTTAATACATTCTTTGATAGTTATTTATAGATGGAATTTTCTATAGAGTTTGCCTGATTCATTGTTTTGTTGTTGTTATTGCTATTATTGTCTCTTGTTTTTGCTCTGAAAGATGTCATAAAATTCTTCTTTATTTTAGACTAAAATCTCTCCTATTATTTCAACACTGTTTTTCTCTTTTTGAATAAAGAGCTGGTATAATTCTCTTCAAAGTATATCAAAATAGAGAGTATAAAATTATGAGATATTTGTTCTAGAGAATAATCATTCCCAGCATCTTCAAAATTAATTCCCTTATTCTCCCCTAAAATATATTTAAATAACTTTAGTTTAATACTGGTGTGGAATTTTTTATACTCCTTCCAATGTGGTTCTCAAAAATCACAAGTGTTCCCCAGAAATATTTAAGAGTAAGGGATACATTTCACTTTTTCAAAACTATTTGCTACTAGGAATTGAATTTTTTAAAAATAAAGTATAATACCAGTATTTTGGTTTTTAATTTGTTTATTTTTAACTATAACTCCTGAGAGATTTTGCTTTCTGAGTTGATTCTTGAGGATTTTAATGCAGAACTTTATTTGTAGTCCTCTTGGATTTTATATCTTGTAACTGAATCTATCTTTCTAGCTCGTGAAAACACTCTCATAACCTATAATTGCCATTCATTATCTCGTTGAGTTTCTTGCCATGGTGGCAGTGATTAGAAATATTAATAAGTGTTCTAGTTCATATTTTTTTCCAGGCACATGATAAGATTGCACTTAGCTGCATTCTATAAATTAAGTACATTTTTGTGATTTTCTTTGTTCAATAAATTTAGGTAAATTCGACCATTTCTACATATAATCAACAAAAACTAATTACTTTTCCATCTGTCACTGTGATGGCAGCATCAGATATGATGGCTTTTTCAACAGTTTGGTCCTGGAAAAGAATGACCAAAACAGAGGTCTCCTGAAAACCTTGGATTGATGTGACGTGATAGGTAAATAAATAATGTTGTCTTATTTTAAGCCAGCAAGATTGTGTGTGTGTGTGTGTGTGTGTGTGTGTGTGTGTGTGTTTGTGAGAGATTTTGTTGTTATGCCTTAGGATAGTCAGGCTACAATAACAAAATTTTCGTGACTTAATGTGACAAAACTTTTATTTCTTGAACATATTACCCATCCAATTTGGATTTGAAGGGCAACTCTGTTCATTATAATCACTCAGAGACCCAGGCTGATGAAGATTCATCTTGGTACATGTTTCCATCATCTCTGTGTGTAGCAGAAACCTGCAACAATTCCTGGACTCCTAGAACAATAGATTGCTGAGAAGTGACACAATACTTCTCATATTTCATTGGCCAAAAGAAATTATACAACTACATTTAACCTCAAATTAGTAGAATGGCTGAATTATCTGTAACCAATTCAGTATAATCACCATACCCTTTTAAAATTTCCTCTAGGTAACAGTGGAAAAGCTTGGAACTATATTTCCTAAAATCTTCTCTTAGAAAGCAGTAGAGAAACAGAGGTCATTATTCCTTGGAAGTGATTACCAGCAGACAAGTGAGCAGATGTGGAATTTACAGCTGCCTGTTGATAAGAATCGAGAACCACCACTCTGATGCTGCCTACTGAGATAAGTGTGGAAAACTTGCTTAGAATTTTCTTTTAAAAGTCAATGATTTCTTGGTAGCTTTTGACAGACACATTCTTCAATATGTCATGCTGAGTTGTTCACTCTGTTTCTCTAACTTTATGGTGGCGGCTTCCTGCCTTTTCAAAAGGCCTTCCCTGTGCTTTGCTTTCCCATTTCCTTCACGTACATATAAACCTCAATTCCTATATTAATCTATATTCAGAATACTTAGAATGACTGTTTTCCTGACAAGACATGCACTGATACAGCAGAAACATGCAAACTTACCATCTTCTCAGAAAAAGGATATTCAGAGTAATTATGATCAGCCCCAATGTTTATATACATATAAACAGAAAAACAAAATGAAAGCAATATGAAATGAAAAACAAGTGGTCTTTTCCCTTATCCTCCACAACTACATACAATAGTGAGATAGAGACAAGAAAAACATGAGGTGTTTGCTCATTGTTCTCCATGATCTATGGTTTTCCTCTAGACACCATCTCAACTCACTGACTATGTGACCATAGGATTTCCATTGATGATAAAATGTCATAATTTCTTCTAGGCAGACATTCTAAGGGCAAACAAGTAAATAATCATGCTCTCTTTTACTTTGTCATGGTAACCAATAATACTCCAAATTGTGTACTCTACAATTCTAGATCCTGGAGAAAGAAAATAAGATATAGACATGTGATGAGCACACACCTCTTTATTGTAAGCCACTAGTGTTTGAGGTGGAAGTGGTATTTATTGCTGCAGCAAAACAAAGATTATCTTGTTTCACACAATTAAAAATTTTTTTTTATGTATTTGTTTATGATACCATATCTATTCTAGAATTTATTGACATAAATAAATATCTGACATTGATGAGAAAATTATATATAATTCAGACATTTTGTGATTTATTTTTAAAGCATAACATATCAAAATACATTTATTTTAATACATCCTTTAAAAATTAAGTGTCCATTTTACTGACGGTATTTAGTAATTACTCTTTGTCACTGGTTTTTCTAGGGTGTGGTTTATGTTGTGTGTACCTTGTATATAACTTGCTTATAGAAGAAGTTCTAGAATTTAACTTCAATCAAGCTTTTAGATGTCAGTAGGAATAAGTGGGACTCTTAGAATCTGTGGTTTAATGTCTTCTGACACTTGGGAATAAACATGGTCAATATTTCTTTCTATATGTTTTCTGTACTTTCCTTCTCCTCTCTGTCCTTGTTTTATCTCTGCCTAAGATTCCATTAACACGTATATTAGACTTTTTGACCTTGGCTGAAATTAATAATTCAATATGAAATCCAACATGATGATGCATGCTTGCAGTCCCAGCTACTCAGGAGGCTGAGGTGGGAGGATCACTTGAGCCCAGGAGTTTGAGTCCATCCTGGGCAACATAGTGGGACTTCATTTAAAACAAACAAACAAACATGAATTTAGTTTGATAAATACATATTTAGTTGTTTCTGGTATTTAGAATATATGTGGAAGTATATTTTATGATAATAGTACAAAAAGAAAGTGAGGGAAATTTTTAAACAATTTTAATGTTTTAAGCAGAACTTAAAATTCTACTCTAACTTAGATACCAACTAATCAAAATGCAGGTTGTACATTCTAGAGTAAGCATTAAAATGATTTTTAAAAATCATATTAAAGTAATAAATCCATGGGAAAATTACACTATGTTCATCAATTAGAAGTCTCTATATTATTAAGATGAATATTTCCTCCAGAATAATCTATAGATATAATGCAATTCCAATCAAAATTCCAGCAGAATTTTAATGGAATTTTCCAAGCTGATACTAAAATTTATATGGCAAATGAAAGGCAAAAAAGGAAGGAAAGGTCAAAGACACATTTGAGGAAGAATAGTGTTGGAGATCATACAGCACCAAATATCATGAGATATTGGTGCAAGGAGATACAAATAAACTGATAAAACAGAATGGGAAGACCAAAAACAGTCTGATGTATATGTGGCCACTAAATTCTGATAAAGATATTATTAACGTAACGGAGGAGAAAGGTAAACTTTCTAGATCAATTAGATACCAAATTACCTAGGTAACTTTGACCCTATCTAATACCATACACCAAAAATAAATGCACACAGATTATAAAATTAATTTGAATTGTAAAACAAGCTTCTTGAAGATGATGGAATATTTTCCTAATTTTGAACTAAGTCAGGTTTTTGTTGATACACTGGAAAAAGACATTTGAAACATAATCATAAATAAATTGACTGATATATTGTACTTTGCTAAAATTTATATTCCTCAAAAGTCACCATTAAGAAAGCAACAATGCAAGGCAACAGATGGAAGAAGATATTTTCAATGTATAGCTAAGACAAAGGACTCATATCTAGGACATATATAAAGAACTTTTATAAATCAATAAGAATATCAGCAACCATTTTTTTTAAAGAGAGGCTCTCACTATGCTGCCTACGCTAGATTTGAATTCCTGGGCTCCAGGGGTCCTCCCACTTCAGCCCCCTAAGTAGCTAGAAGTATAGGCATATAACATCACCCTGGGCTGCAACCTAATTTTTGACACTTAGCAGGGGAAAATAACCAAATTGCCAATAATCATATGAAATGGTGCTCAATATGATTAGTCATCAGCAGATATAGAGGTGCCTTATAAAACCTAGGTGTTATATATCTACTACTTTGTCACATAATCTGTCTATATATATAAAGTATGGTCTAATTCTAGATAATTCAGTAGAGATAGAAAGTATCTAAAATAACTAATAAATTATATTTTATTTAAATATTTTATTACAATTTATATATTTAAATTTTTTGTGATTATATGCTTGAAATATTTCAAACATTTTAAAATATGAAATATTCTTCTATAGTTATGATCTAACCATAATCAACCAAGGTATTAGTTAAGAGCTAATTAGGAATTTTAGAACAGAGTATTTTTATGTAAAAAAATTGGCAAACATATTTTATTTTCATGTATCTTCTGAAAGTATTTTGAATAACCACTTCACTTCTATAGGTCAAATGAAATAAATTGAGACAATCTTGGGATATTACTTTATAAATAAATATACATATATAAAGATTAAAGAAGAAATACTACAACTATTAAAATTGCACTTATTTTGGTAATTATTGTTATCATTAGTATTTTTTGGAGACAAGTTTTGGCTTCCTGAATAGCTGGGACCACAGGCATGCACCACCATGTCTGGCTAATTTTTGTAGTTTTTGTAGAGACAGGGTTTCACCATCTTGTCCAAACTGGTCTCAAATTTGTGAGCTCAAGTGATCACCTGCCTCTGCCTCCCCAAAGTGCTGGGATTACAAGCCTGAGCCACTGCACCTGGCTCCTTACTTATTTTTTAAGACAAGGAAAATGTATACAATATTAAAATAGCCAGGTCCACGCAAGTTTTATTTAATCTTAACAATCATGCAATACAGGTGAGGTGAAGAAAATACCAAGGATATGTGCAAAAAGGTATGTGTTTTATGTTAAAAAATCTTTAAAACAATGATAAAACCAACTAAAAGACAGTTGACTTGTTGATTTTAAACAATGGCATTGATAAAATACTACTACTTTTGTATCTGGCAGACTGCTTCTGCTGCCCTTCTCTTAGGATACCACTGATGGGTACAATTCATTTTGCAGAGAAAAAAATGGGATGATAAATCAACAGCAATTAAAGTATCAAACAGAAACTAAATTTTTTGACTTCTTTTTATAAAAAGTAAAAATGGTTAATTTGAAAAGGCCTTCAAGTTGGATTTATTTTTCCTTTGTCAAAATCATATGCACATAAATATAGTTTCCAACTAAAATCATCAAAATCCCTGAGTGTAACAGCTAACTAAAAATTCAATTTAGAATTGTTTCATAGTGGTTTGCTATCCTGTTTATTTACTCTTCACTGCAGACATTTCTAACTGAATGAGAAGACGTCATGTAAATGACTGTGTTGAATGCATGGTGTTAAGAATGAATTTATATTTATTTACGTTCACAATGTTGTCGAGCTTGAAGTCCACCCATCCCATTAGAAGAAAAAGTTAATCTTGAAAGGGCTGTTATGAAAGTATAATTCATCAATTATGTATGCATATGCATTAATCTGACAAATTCATATTAGTCAGCCTTCTGAAACTTTAATAATGAATGATTCTAAAACTTTTTATGCATGAATTGCAAATGTGTTTTCTTTGTGTGTTGTAAGAGATGATTTGAAGGTTGATATTGCAAAGAATTTTAGTGATCTATTAGAAATTTACTTAGTGATAAGACTCAGTTGTTGCACATATTAAAATGTAAAACAAATTCTACTTACATCGCCTTAATATATACTGCTAGGTTATTCATAATCCCTGTTAATATTTTGCCTAATGGAAAAATGTGGTTTATATCAGGCCAATATATAAATGTAAAAGGAATCCATATATCTGATTCAAAAACTACTCACTGAGGCATTACTTTTTAAAAATGCAGTCTAGCTGCCAAGGAATATGTTAAATTATAATATTATTGAAATATAAAGATAATTCATTAGATAATTTTCTAGAAGCCATTTTTTCTTTAGCAACTTTATTAATAAGAATTCTAGATTTTAATTTAATTGCAGATGCACTATACTTGCTTTATGAAGGCAATAATAAAGTAAATGAATAATTTATTTGTAAATATGATAAGACACATTCAAATTATTTTATATAGGCTTCCTTTGTACCTCTAATGTTGCCTTTTTATTGTTTGTTTTGTTAGCTGAAGTAAATGTCAACAACATATTACCTAATCTAATTAACATGGAAAGAATCATATTTCCTGCCAGTGGAAATGCCAGCACTATCATGTCCTATAACTCATTTTTAAATGCTGAAAGATACAATTATGCTGAAGAGAAACTGAGTATATTCATCATATGAAAATTCTTCAGTTGAATTCACAGTAATGTTGACACTTAACATTGGCAGTTAGTCCAAATCTTGAAAATACTGGTTTAAAAAGGATAAACCTAGAAATTTCAGGTAAAAGAGGAAAAGACATTTAAAACCCAAGAGAAGGCCATGCGAGGTGGCTCACGCCTGTAATTCTAGCACTTTGGGATGCTGAGGTGAGCAGATCACCTAACGTCAGGAGTTTGAGACCAGCCTGGCCAACATGCTGAAACCCCATCTGTACTAAAAATAAAAAAAAAATTAGCTAGGTGACTGGGCAAGATTCCATCTCTAAATAAATGAATGCACACATATATACATACATACATAAATCCCAAGAGACCTGAAGAATCAACAGTAAGAAACTAATTTCACCAGTTTCTGACACATATTAAAAAGCATTTAAAGCCAAATTAAAAACAAAAAACAAAGATAACCCATAGCTATCAAAATCCAAGAATTAGAAACGTAAAGTCTATTGCCTGTGTAGTATATTTCAGCAGATAGAGTAAACTGATTTTTACACAAGAGACAATGTTTTAACTAAGAGTAAGTTGGTGTATTTATTACTGCAATGTCCTTCAAGGGATCATATATAAACATAAAATTTGAAAGTAAACAAAAGGGTAAATAATTTGAGCTACCTAATCATGAAGCCAAGGAGCCAACAGGGGAATGTAGAAAGGAGAATCTTGACACCAAATCCACATCATTGTTTTCATATATCTGTTATTTATTTTTCTAAATTTGTTATTTTGATTTTAAACCTACTTTTAACATTTAATTATTAATTATTTTCAGATAAGTGTCATTCTATTTTATCTTTTCAATTTCTTTTAGGTAACTTCCATATCTTTTCCTGCTATGATCAATACCTCCCCTTTTCCCAGAAGTTTTCTAACCACAATCAATTTCTATTAGGGACATTGTTGAGGAATTTCATGAATCAGAGGAATAATTAGCTTCTCAGGTGCCCCAATCTCTAATATTATATAAAATACACATTATAACATCTATGATACTTATTTCCTAGGGCTAAGCATTTATTATTAAAAGATTAAAAGTAGATGTAAGTGCTCACTTTAGGCAAAGTAAGGTGCTAAGAATAGTAAAAATGAAAGGACTGATGGTTCTTGATGAGAAAGAAAATCATCTATTTGAAGATTTATTTTTATTTTTTAATTTACATTTATAATTTTTGTGGGTACCCATATTAATGAGGTACATGAGATGTTTTGATACAGGTACATGAGATGTTTTGATACAGGCATGGAATACCAAACAATTACATCAAAAAGAATGGAGCATTCATCCCCTCAAGCATTTATCCTTTGTGTTACAAACAATCCAGTTACACTATTTTAAAATGTATAATTAAGTTATTGAGTATAATCACCCCGTAATCCTAGCAATAGGATTTACAATGAATAATACTAGGTCTTATTCATTCATTCTTTTTTTTTTTTTTTTGTATTGGATAACCATCTCCACTTCTTACGCAGCCCCTCACTACTCTTCTCAGCCCCTGGTAACCATACTTCTACTATTTATGTCCAAAATTTCAATTGTTTTAATTTTAAATCGCACAAATAAGTAAGAACATGCAATGTGTGTCTTTCTATGCCTGGCTCATTTCACTAAAAATAACCATCTCCAGTTTCATCAATGTTATTGCAAATGACTAGATGCCACTATTTTTAATGACTGAATAGTACTCCATTCTGTATATGTACCATATTTTCTTTATCAATTAATCTGTTGATGAAAACTTGAAAACTTACATTGATTCAAAATTCTAACTAACTATTGTGAATGGTGTTGCAACAAATGAGACTGCAGTGATCTCTTCAATATACTGATATCCATTCTTTTGGGTTTGTACCCAGCATTGGGATTGCTAGATCATATGGTATTTCTCTTTTCAGTGTTTTGACCACACCAGGCTTGGCTAGAAGTCCAATGCGCTATCTGTTGCACCACAGAGCCGGCTCTTTTCAGTATTTTGAGCAACCTCTAAACTGTTCTCCATAGTAATTGTACTAATTTACATTCCCACCAAAAGTATACAAGGGTTTCCTTTTCACCACATCCTCTCCAGCATTTGTTATTGCCTGTCTTTCGGACAAAAGCTATTTTGATAGAAGAGAGATGATATCTCCTTGTAGTTTTGATTTGCATTTCTCTGATGATCAATGATGTTGAGCACGTTTTAACATGGCTGCTTGCCTTTTTTTGTCCTTCTTCTGGGAAATGTGTATTCAAATCTTTTGTTCATCCTTTGATCAGATAATTAGAAATTTTCTTACAGAGTTGTTTGTGTTTCTTATATATTCTGATTATTACTCCTTTGTCAGAGGGGTAGTTTGCAAATAGTTTCTCTGATTCTGTGGGTTGTCTCTTCACTTTGTTGTTTTTTCCTTTGCTGTGCAGAAGCTTTTTAACTTGATGTGATCCTACTTAATCAGTTTTGCTTTGGTTGCCTGTGCTTGTGGGGCATTGCTCAAGATATTTTTGCTGAGACCAATGTTCTGCAGGTTTTCCTTAGTGTTTTCTTATAGTAGTTTCATAGTTTGAGGTCTTAGATTTAAGTCTTTAATCCATTTTTGATTTGATTTTTGTATATGGCAAGAGATAGGGATCTAGTTTCGTTCTTTTGCATGTGAATATCCAGTTTTCCTAGCACCATTAATTGAAGAGACTCTTATTCCCCTGGTGTATGTTCTTGTCAACTTTGTAAAAAATGAGTTCATTGTAGATGAGTGGATTTGTTTCAGGGTTCCCTACTCTGTCCCATTAGTCTAGGTGTCTGTTTTTATACCAGTACCATATTTGAAGATTTGAATCTGGGCCAGATGCTGTGGCTCACACCTATAATCCCACCACTTTAGCAGGCTAAGGCAGGAGAATTGCCTGAGGCCAAGTGTTCAAGACTGGCCTGGGCAACATAGTTAGAGCCCCATCTCTGCAAAAATAAAAAATTAAAATTAACCAGGCAGGGTGGTGCATTCTTGCAGTCCCAGCTACTTGGAAGGCTGAGAAAGGAAGATTACTTGAGTCCAGGAGGTTGAGGCTGCAATAAGCCATGATCATGCCACTGCACTCCAGACTAGGAGATAGAGCAAGACCCTGTATATTTTTTAAAATGTCATCATTATGGGTAATGTACATACAGAATAACATCTTAGGAAGTATAAACTGATACTGTATATTTGTAATGATCCAGTCTTCAGCAAGATGGGGACAATTCTAAGTCTTCTATCTCATCATCAAGTAAATTTGCATTTCTCTATGATGGCTTGCTGGACAATAAGCAGAAATTAAAGATAAAATAATCAAAATAGACTGACCCTTACAGTGGATAACTGAAGTCTAGGACCAATAATCAAAATGCAAGTAAAAATTCATTTGTGGGTCAATTTAGTGAGTTTCTATTAACAATTAAAAAATCATAAAATAGAATAAACCAAAACATTATAGAACAGAATTGAGTTACATACAATAGGGTAAGTCTTGGTGTAAAACAACGTGTGTGTGTGTGTGTGTGTGTGTGTGCGCGCACGTGCATTTCATTTACATATGTATGCATATACCATTGCAATGTGAAAAACATTTCTTGTGTCATAGTCTCATTTTGAAAGCTACCATATTAATATATGTATAATCACTTTGACAGTAACATGTTCAGCAGATAACTAAATCTGAGAATTATTTTGATAGCAATATTTGTAATGTATTGAAATAGAATAAAATGGCATAGGAAAGTCAATTAGGTAGATGTTGTAGTAGTATAAAAAATAGACAATAAATCAAAGAAAGGTTATTTTAAGGAGAGAAAGAAGATTGTTAAGAAAGACTGGAGGAAAGAAAGATAAAATTCAATGAAATGTTTTATCAAATTCAGAAGAATTGGAAATGTGATTATGGTATTAAAATAATAAGGATATATCAGTGTTGTTAATATAACACTGAAATAGAAAAAACAAATTCTAAAATGTGCTTTCATAGAGTTTTAAAGAATCACACGAAGCATGACAGTATAATGAAAAGCTTAGGTCTCCTGCCCAAAGTGTTTACTGTAAATCTCTAGAACTGCAGCCCAGGAAACTATATGTTTGATAGACACCTCAGATGATTCTTATGCACTCCAAAATTTAAGAATAGCTCTTGAATGTTCTAACCTAAAAAGATTTCCTTTTATCAACTCTGAAAATTTTCACTGAGAGAATGATTTAACTACATGCCAGCTCACAGTTTTCTCACAAAGCTCACTGTTTTTAGTGTTGTAAGAGAAAAAAATAAAATGGCATGAAATAAATTCAGATGAAATTCTAATTATGATTAGAGTAGTATCATGCCAAATGTATCTAGTACTGGAATTTTTAGAAGTACATAGGATAACTGTGATCCTGCAATCTATTGCTATAGAGTAAGAATAGAATGATAGAAAATTAATTTCAGCATTTTTCAATCTCATGCTTCTTCTAAAGTACATCCTCTGATATTTACTTATTGGGATGCAAGAACTATGGAAGCATTGAGAGCCACTTGGTATTTTGAAAGAGAATTAAACATCATCTAGTTAAAAGTTCCGGTTGAGGTTGATTATTTGTAGGCAAAGCACTGCAATTAGCATTTAAATAATTCAGTGTTA
Organism: Sapajus apella; assembly: GCF_009761245.1. Classification (NCBI taxonomy): domain Eukaryota; kingdom Metazoa; phylum Chordata; class Mammalia; order Primates; family Cebidae; genus Sapajus; species Sapajus apella. The sequence continues at coordinate 14,847,064 of NW_022436990.1, forward strand.
GAAACCATTTTCTCTAAGATTAACAATGATTCATTCTCACATGCTGTGTTTTTAATCAGAGGTGAAAGGTGTAGAACATGGGACAGGAACAAAGATGTCTAGTTACAAACTCACTCTTGCAATTTGCTAGTAATGCGCTTGCCTGCATTTTTAAAAGCAACTCAGAAGAAGGTGGTGCCTTGCCTATTCAATCTGTAATGAGAATGTAAATGAAGGATTATTGGTTCCACCAGCAGATGATATAGCTTTAGAAATATTGCCTGAACCTTACTCTATTATTTTCCAACTTCCAAAAATCCTGTATAATAATATATCTCATTAATGATATTGTCATTGTTATTTAGGAAACATGTGGAGACCTGCAAAGTCATTATTAATTATAGACACATGCATCAAAGCAGAAACACTCAAATCCATCACTGTATTTGTTAATTAGCTAAAAAAAAAGTCCAATTTTATCACCATTTCCCCGAAAATAACCCCATTATTATTTTTTTATTAAGTATAAATTATTTTTTTCAGAGTGGACACTGATTAAAAGAACCATAATACGCTTTTCAACATAAACTACTCAATTTATTCTGGCACAAATTGTCTCAATCTAAAGAGCACAGTAAATATCACAATAGCAAAAAGATTTTTTTTTTCACTCGGCCTCCATTAAAATGGTCTGATTGCCCCTTGTCCATTTCTAAATGAAAGATAATAACCTCTTCGCTTTTGCTTTTCTTGTCTATTATGTCCTTCATAGAAAACCTAAAATGAGGCATTTCCTGCAAGCCTGCAGAGAGAGAGAAGAGTGAATAGGAAGCTGAAAGGGAATATAGAGACCAGGATAAAAGGCAGTTATTAAATTTGTGAACTCTATCAGAAGACAAGAAAATAAACTGTACCACTGGCTGGAAGGGTAGTGAAGTATGACATTTCATTTTTATGCAGGTCTCAGCATGACAGAAGTAACACATTGAAGAACACTGTAAAAAAGCAGTTAGTGCATTCATTGAATGCCAGCATGGCTCCTCTGCTGTTATTTGGTTGATCCTTTTCTGTGTCTTTGTAGAACAGTGGTTTAGAGATTCATATATGTGAGATCAGACCCACAATCACCCTTTGTGAATTTTCATGATGAGAGGCCGAAAACTCATTCTATGTAACACCAATGGATTCAGGTCCAGGTGTGCTTTATATTCTTCCACATTTTTCTCTTCTTCAGTGAATCATGCAGCCTCATGCAGCCTGTTTCTCTGTCACTCATATATACACACACAGCCTCATAGAAGTGTATATAATGTTTTCATATTAAAAATTCTTAGACACTGTAGTGGATATATGCTTTTATATTTTGGCAAATGAAAATAATATTAAAACTATATTCTGAATGTTTTAGTTATTTTATATATTACATAAATAGATCTTAGATAAATATATCTTTTCACTTACATATTTATAATTTCCTATAAAAATTTTAAATGAGCTGTTCTAAATAGATAGCAAACACAATGTAATTTATATTTTCCTTTCCTTTTACATATTTTCTTTCTTATCTTCATATTCTCCAAACATGAATGAAATCTTACACAGGACCAATTGCTCTTTAGATGTTATTCAGTCACAAAAATAGTATCAGGTTAATCAGCAAAAGCACTTACTTATCTTACATAGGTCCATGGTTTAATGCTCCAAACACTTAAAACATCTTAAAGTTTATCTCCTTCTGTTACAGGAAAGGGTTCCTGATTCAGACTCCAAGAGAGAGTTCTTGGATCTCAAGAAAGAAAGAATTAGAGTGAGTCCACAGTGCAAAGGAAAAGCAAGTTTATTAAGAAAATAAAGTGGTGAAAGTACAGCTATTCCAGACAGAGTAGGGCATTCCCAAAAGTAAGAGGAGGGACACATCCATCCTAGGTACAATGCTTGTATATATTAAATTAAAAAAAAAGTATCATGGGCAGATGTGCTCTGCTACAAGGATTTGTGATAAATGATTAATTTTCTTAATCACTATATTTTACAAGAATCAATATTATTTTAAAACCAAAATTAGGAACTCCTTTGTTCTCAAGATATTGGAATATTAGGACACTCCAAAGTCTGAGTCTGTTTAGTAAATGTTATTGTTTCCTTAAGCTTAAATATTTAAGGACTAGGAATGCCTAACTTTCTGGGAATGCAGCCCGGCAAGTCCCAGCCTCATTTTCCTAGCCCTTACCCAAGATGGAATTGTTCTTATATGAATGCCTCTGACACTTCCACAACTCAAACCTAACCTAAGCTTGAAGGCCTAAGCTGGATAGGGAGGCTTTATAAGCTGGTTGCTATGCTTTCACTCCAAAGCACTGCAGCAACCATAGATCTTGGTCTCTCTTGGATGAATTAGGAAAGAAGCAGGAGAGGTCCCCAACTCTGGGTGTTGATGCCTGTGGGTGCAAGATGTTCAGTTGCTGAGTTTTATTCTCTGAGATGTTTTTTATAGTTATTCTTGACAAAGCTCCTGAGACCAGCAATTATATGGCTTTCATACTTGCTCCAAGCAACTGCTCTTTAACATTTCCTGAGTCCTGGGCATTTGGCAGTTTACCATTTCACTGAGATCTCCTTGCCTTCTAGGTGAGATTTCTAAATAGAATTCCTCTTAATATCTCCCAGCAAGTTCACATCTGGGACCTAGTAAACAGGAAGGTCTTTGGTCCACTGGGATAGTACCAGCCCCCTAGTAGTAGTAACTTTCTTTCTTGTTTCTTTGTTTTCTTTTCCTTTTAATTTTGGGCACCTCAAGCCATTATACCATAGTCATTTTTATTTACACTTGTCCACACACAATCTGAAAATAAATCCATATATTCCATAAACTTCAAACAACACCAGCCAATATCTCATAATTTTCCCATAAAGACTCCTGCAGTTGTTTTGAAAAGAAGTACAACTTAATTTTATCCACTTTTAAGGAAAAGCACACATACCCTATTAACTCTTTCTAAGGCTCTTATTCTCATTTTCTCTTACTACATAGAATTTTTAATTCTTTTAAAAAGCCCACAAAATGATGAGCTAAGTATTATACAATTGATTTTGTCTCAGTTACTTCATTGATGCTGAAAAAATAGCCTTCTTTTGAAGATATTATCTTATTACCAGCTTTAAGTGCCTAAAATACACAAAACAGAAGAAAATCTCATTTACTAATCATCATCACAAAAAAGCTAAAGCGTGTCAAAACTGCTTACGTCAACAGGTATTTTAGTTTCTTGAGGTTATATTAACTTTGTCCACCTTGTAGCTCCTTAGCAGTGGTCCTTACCTTTGCCTGAAAGCTTAAATTACTTGAGGAACTCCTGAAACACTTAGATTCAAGTTGGAAAGATTCTTATTCAATTGGTTGTTGTGTTGTTTTATTTGGTTTACAGTTCAATAGTTAGTTTGCTTATTTATTTTTAACTTGTCATTGTGGAAACATGCACACATGAGTAGAAAGAATAGTACAATCACGCCAAGGATTACTCTCCAACATCCTTTAATATATCATCATATTATTTCATCTTTATCTCCTTCTTTCTCCAGCCATCACCTTCCCACAACTGGAGGTGAAAGTAACCTTAGAAACAATGTTATTTCATCCATAAATAATTTAGTACATATTGATGAATTAAGACATATTTTAATGCTACCATAATAATAACATAGCACCTAAACTATTAACAACTTCTTAATATATTCAAATAGGTCTATCAATCACTTATCCTTGAATTTTTTAGATATGTATTTTAAAGTATATTTGTTCAAATCAGAAATCAACCCTTTCATATATTGCATGCATTTTGTCTTTTACTTTATGAGAGACCTTTTCTTTGTCTTCTCTTCTCATTTATTCACCCCAGAGAACATCTCTCACATTCTAATTTTGCTGATCATACCCTGTTGTGTCATTTAAGATTTTTTCCACCTGATTACTCTGAAGTGAATTAACTAGAAACTAGATTAGATTAGGTTTTTTGTTAACATTAGTCCAGAGATGATTTTGTGGGATTCATATGGCTAGTGGAAACCAGTTCTCATTGGTGTCTGTCTCCTGATGGCACAAAACCAGTAGTAATTAGTATTTTCTTGGTTTCTAGTTTAATACAAAATTCTAATTTCATATTGTACATATCCCACTATTTATTTAAAGAACCTTGTTTTTGGATAAATAAATTCTAAATAGAGATTACAGCCTGAACACAAAGGGGTTTATTGCTAAAAGATTAGTCACTGCATCTAGACCTTTACAGGAAACAAAAAGAAAACTTAAAAACAATTTTGAAAGGGAATAATATTGGATGTATACATATTAATATGTCAATATTTAATTTAGGATTACAGTTGTGCTTAATTTTACTTCAAATTTGCATTTAATTTTAAAATCTTTGTTCTATAAAAATTAACATAATTACTTATACAGTTATATACAATGTTTTATATATGTAATTACTTATATAGTTTGTATACAATGTATATACAAAACACTTTGATAATAAGCAGATCTTATCATTTTTAGTCCTCCAGAAAATCAACAAGCAAAATGCCTTGAGCACCCCCCAAAAAACTGTTGCCATGACCTTCGCTCTTGACCAGTATACAGTATACTCCTTTGACTGGATCACTTTCATTTCTTGGTAGCTATTGCTTTGATTTTGCTTTATATTCAGGATCATACTGGTAGAGCCAGTTATATCTTCTGTTACAATTCTTTGAAAAATTGCATTAGGATCTTGATTGCACTTGTTTAAAATTTTCATTGAAAGCTCTGCTGCTGTCTGAAGCAGATCTGGGCAAAAAGGTTTTGGCATCTGAGTCACAAGTCTGCTAAACTTTAATTATTCAGTCAGAATTGTGTAAGCTGAACAAATTGTAGTTTACAGTGTTGGCTATTGTTTGTGCTATAATCATATTCTTTCTAATTAGGACATAAATAAGATTAATTTTTTCTTTGCAAATTGTTGTGGATAGTCTGCCACTGCAGGCTTCATCTTCAACATAGTCTCTGGTCTTCTTCAAATGAGTTAACCATTTGTAATCATTTACTAATTTGGAGGGAGGTGCATTGTCTCCATTAACTTTTTATAAAGCATCAATGATTTCACCATTCTCCCATGCAAGTTTCAACATAAATGTGATGTTTGCTCTTGACTCAATTTTAGAAGAACTTATGTTGCTCTGATTGGAGCTCTTTTCAAACTGATGTCTTGTCCTTCTTGGCACCTCAAATTAGATCCTGTCGAGACATGTTATAACAAGTTCCTACCAGTTTATTTTGGTGCAAAAAAATTTTTAAATTTATCCATAATTTTTTTTCATGTTATGAATTTACTATGAAATTTTTGAAGACTGTGTGTGTGTGTGTGTGTGTGTGTGTGTGCATAATTCATTGATAGAATTGTGAAATACATATATTAGGGGGAAAAAAACCCTAGGAACTGAAATGCCTAAATGGCAAATTTCTCAGTTTGGGAAAAATAAAACATATTCTATTAAGGAAGCCAGTGAGTATATTAAATTATCTTGAACTTGGTGACAGTTAAAGAGAAGGTTTCTCCTGGAAATTATTAACCCCTCATCAGCGCCTACATTTACATGTTTTAGCTATGATATCTGGCTCATACAACTTTCTAGCTTTAAGGAAAAATACTCTTATTCAAAGTGTTGGTATATATACATAGACACCAGACAGAATCAGAAGAAACTCCCTTTTGGATACATTTACTTCATATGAAAATGTCAATATATTCTCCAAGATAATGTTCCTAAAACAAAAAGTGCTCTTTCTCTCCCTCTGTTTTCTCCTCTCTCTCTCTCTCTCTCTTAAGTCAAATCAGAAAAAAACTGCAGCAATTATATGTTAAAAGAAGGAATACAGTAAAATTACAAGTGCAGGATACAACAAAAGTTTATTTAATATGGTTACATAATTAAAGGAGAAGACTGAAAATATGTAAAACATATGAGGAGAATGATTAGTTAGCAATTACAGCAGACTTCTCAGTGATAACAATGGAAGTCAGAAGACAGTAGAATGCCTTTTAAAAAATGTATTTACTTTTTAGATATAAAAAATCTCACCCTGTTGCCCATACTGAAGGGTCATTGCACAATTATAGCTAATTCCAGCCTCAAATTCCTGGCCTTAAGTGATTTACTCATCTCAGCCTCCCAAAGTATGCTTATGTGTGTGAGTCATCATGCCCTGCATTTTAAAAAATCCTGAAGAGGGAAAACAAAACACTGTCAATTCAATTTGATATATATTTTTCCTATATGAGAAGGAAATGGGACATATTTGTAAAATAAAAAGTAGAAAGTATATTATGTATAATTCTTCTCTAAAGTAATATCTAAAGAAGATACAATATTATACCAGAAGGAAAAAATTTGATTTTTTAAAAATGCTAATTATGAGGTTAAATATAAATATCAATTTCATAAAAGATTTTAATTAAGAATAAAATATAAAGAAAACATTGCTATAATTTGATGTATGAAATAATATCTAGAGTCATAAAACATGTTTGTCATGAAGGAAATGTTTATACATTAAATTGAAATTAAGACCTCACATCAGAAGATAACACAAAGAGAATGAAAAGAGAAGCCACAGTGGCAAACATTTGCTATGCATATGACTGGCCAATATCTTTTAACCTAATTATATGTAAATCCCTCTATGTATCAATAAGGAAAAAAGACCACTCACTAAAAAAAGGCAAAAATTATGGACATATAGAATTTGTCATAAGAAAAAATGTTTATTAATACTAGAGAAATACAAATTAATACCATAATTATGCAATAATTCACAATCAAAGTTTAAACTTTGATCCATACCTACTTTTGTCAGGGATGTAGAGCAGAGGTATGGATGAAACTTTCTACAATGATACAAATGTTCTATCTTTTGCTGTATAACACCAGTTCAGTTCTCCGATTCTATGTGTGTTTATTAAATTCTTGCAGTATGACTAATAATACTGAGAAAATGAGGTTTTAATGTTATAGCATCATAAAGATTAACTTTATAGCAACCAACATATTTAACAACACAGTTATGAAGTAAAAATTATTCTTATACTCTGCTGGTGGAAGCTCAATTAACATAACAATTTGGAAGACAATTTGTCATATTCTAGTAATTTGTATGATCTTTTGCTCCACAGCTCACCATTTCAACTACTAGACATATTCCTTAAAACTAAAACTTGTTTTTTATGTGCTTTGGAACCCAAGCATAATAACTTCCATAGCAATTTTGCCTTAACACCAATATACTCAAATCAGGCTGTATGTCCAAGAGTTGTATAATAAATCTACACATCAGGGCATAATTATAAAATGTAATTTTATGCAGCAGTGACAAGGAATAAACTACTATGTATGCATTCCCAAAGATAAACCTCAAATAATAATTTTGAACCAAAGAAGCAAATCAGAAAACACAATTTTTTAAAATTAAATTTTAAGTAAAAAAAATGTAAAATTAAACAACCTTAGTTTAGGCATACATATGATATGGCTTCGATGAGTGGGGGAACACCAGCATTCTTGGTTCTTGTGCCAGTTTGGATAAAATGACACAGATACATGTGGAGTGGTTTTAAGGAGCGAAAAGTCTAATAGGCAAGAAAGAAGGAGGGAAGAAGAAAATAGCTTCCCTGTACAGAGACAGAGGGAGTGTGAAGCTTCAAAGTTGAGAGAGGAAACCTGTGTGCAGTGGAAATATGGCTGCTTACATGAGGAGGCTGGAGAAGGTGGTGTCTGATTTGCATAGGGCTCAAGGGATTGGTTTGACCAGGCATGTCACGCACATGGCCTGTGGAAAAACCTGGCCCTCCCACTGTAGCCTTTAAATATGCAAATGTGGGGTGTCATGATGTTCTATACATAAGAGGATGTATGAGGGGCAAGGAAGAAGAGGCCGGAATCACCATTTTTTGGGTAGACCCAGTTTCTAATGGCCAGGTTTTGCATATCAAATGTTGCTGGCCGGGCTCTAAAAGCTGGAGCTTTCCTGCTAGACAAAAAACATTTCTGGAGCTGTTTTAAAAGAGACAAACAATCTGATAAAATAACAATTTAGAAATTGCTTGGCCTTCTGTTCTTTTATTTGATTGACTACAATGTGGTATTGGTCTCTTGCTGAGCTTCAAAACTAACCAACAAAACAAAAGGAAAAAGCAGAAGTGTGTGTGTATTCACACACACACACACACTAACTAGAACTCTTGTGATGAAAATGACACTTGAAAAAGGTTATATGTTTCCACTGAAGTTGAAGGTTAATAAAATGGTGTCAAACATTCCCCTGATCACACATATTAATATTTTTTTAGAAGTGTAATGTGGTATGATTACTATAAATCAAACTTAATTATTTTCCCTTGTGCAAGGGAACAGGGCACCCTGAATTTTAGATTCTTTTTCATAAGAAGGGATGTTGGTGAGCTTTGATCCTCTTTTGGTTTTGCAGTTGTTAGGAGTTTTTGCTGGCATTTTGAATATGCTGCTTTCAAAAAAAGCAAGGAAGTTTAAAATTGCTTCTTGGTCCTTAGAAGACAAAAAAACAAGACCCTCATTCCCACTTTTATTTCCACTGTAGCAAAAAAGTATGGGCTCCCCTCCCTGTGTCCATGTGTTCTCGTTGTTCAACAACTGTCTATGAGTGAGAACATTTGGTGTCTGATTCTCTGTCCTTGTGTCAGTTTGGTGAGAATGATGGTTTCCAGATTCATCCATGTCCCTACAAATGACACAAACTCATCATTTTTTATGGCTGCATAGCATTCCATGGTGTATATGTGCCACATTTTCCTTGTCCGATCTATCGTTGATGGGCATTTGGGTTGGTGCCAGGTCTTTGCTATTGTAAACAGTGCCACTATAAACATACATGTGCATGTGTCTTTGTAACAGAATGGTTTATAAACCTTTGGGTATATACCTAGTAATGGGATTGCTGGGTCAAATGGAATTTCTGTTTCTAGATCCTTGAGGAAGCACTACACTGTCTTCCACAATGGTTGAACTAATTTACACTCCCACCAATAGTGTAAAAGCGTTCCTATTTCTCCTCATCCTCTCCAGCACTGGGATCTGTTGGAGGAGGCCAAGGGAGGGATAGCTTGCAGAGGAGGAGGGGCGGGAGGGAGGTGAGGGAGGGATAACGAGGAGAAATGCCAGATGTAGGTGACGGGGAGATGGAGGCAGCAAACCACATTGCCATGTGTTTACCTATGCAACAATCCTGCATGATCTGCACATGTACCCAGAACCTAATGTACAATTAAAAAAAAAAAGTATGGACTGTGTTTTTCTCCAACTCCTCATTTGTATCTTCCCTTTCATGTCTAAGCCTTCCATTCATAAGTAGGATTGGCTCAGTTTTGCCCATCCATATGGCAGCATCGCTAACAGCTCTTGTACAGGGTATCAGATATCAGGCCTTTTGGTGCTAGGTTCAAAGTCAAGTGCTGATCTATGAACCAATGGGAGGAAAAAATTCCAGGTTTTTGAAGGCGAGACACTCCATTGTGAATAAAGAGCTCATACCAGCTCCTAAGCCCTATTAAGAAGAGGCCTAATCCTCTAATGTCTTGTTTCCATTTCAATTGTTCTTTTTTGAGAGAGAATGATGTACTAACCATTCCTAATTATTAGGTAGGATTGGGTCAGGGCTTAGGAAGGAAGCAGAAATATTGGGGACAGAAAAAATCTGATCATTATTCAGTGCTACTCATTTGTGTTCTGTGTGGGCTGCTTAGCTAGACAGCAGGAGAATAAAGTAAACGGAGAAAGAATTAAAAAAAAAAAAAGACAAAAACTTCCCAAGGACACATTTTCCTATCTGCCTAAAATAATTTCTTAAACTCCTAAAACACACACATTAGCTAATAAACTACATTTTTAAAAATCAAATGATAAATCTCAGCTAGCATTTCATTCTGGAGTAGGGGCTTAGAAAGAAAAAAGAGTAGAACATAGTGGTATAAGTATTGATAGTGTTTTATTTTTCGATGATCATTCAATGGGTGTCATTTTATCATGCTAATTTAACTATAAAAGCATTTTTATATGTATGATATTTCTCCTATTTTAAAAGAGTTAAAACGTGTCACTCATATGATTCTGTATTGTTATCGTGCCTGTCTACATCAATTAGATTATGAACACTGTGAAGGCAGATATAGGTCTTATTCACTGGTAAATAATTGATGTAAATAGGTACTCAATATATAAAATAATTCAGTTGTGCAATATGGGAAATATTGTGCCTATCTCACCACTAATCATTAAGAGAGAAGGAGAATTAATTGAGCAAATTGAGGAGGAGGAGCCAACATTTTGGAGTGGATGACTATTAGAACAGTCTCAAATTCCTGCACCTGTAAGCTCTGTGTTGATTAAATTAAAGGTCACAATATAAACTCCAAGCATCATGAAAGTGATACATACTTTTATAAGCCCAAAGTGGTCTCATATATTTTGTGAAATTAAAAAGAGAGAAATAAAGAGCTCGATTCTTCCCTTGTTTACTTTTTTCCATAATAAAATACTTCATATGGTGACATGTCTGATAAACCTCCTTTATCACTGTTATACTCTTCTATAATTAGGCTTAAATGGTATTCTAAGTAACAGAAAACTTATTTTAAAATTTAATATAGCATTAATTTTAGCTAATAAGATTTTTCTTATTATTCTACAGCATAAAGAAGCAATATTTTGGCAAATAATTATTTTCCAACAGTTATGCTAGGCTCAGAGGGTCCAAAGATGATAAATGAAAATCCCCTAAGAAGATCACAGTCTAGCGTCAAAGCAAATGCTCTAGTGTCAAGGCAGATTTGTTTTTAATAACATGAAACACTCGTATCCTCCTAGACCCATAAGTTCACAAAAAGAAAAGCTGCCTTCATTAAAACTATCAATGTTTACATAATTCCTCATTAATATTTTGCAAATAATGGAGAAAATTAATGGTGTATTTTCCTGCATTTTTCAATTGTGTATGATAATCACACAAAACAAAGCAAACCAAAATAAACAAACAAAAGCAGTCAGTATAAAAAGTAGGAATGGAATCAATCCACAGTTTGATAGCACTGGTTTCCCTGCAGTCTTTCTGCATGTACTATAATATATTTATGGTAAGCACTTGTGATAACGCCAGCAAAAATTTTCCATCTTGCTTGTTTTATGGCAGTGTACTGAAACACAGAGTGAAAGTCTGTTTAAGCCATTTGTCTCTGTTTCTCTTTGCAGAATGCCAACAGATTTGTTTAAACCAAAACAAAATGCATAAACAATCACATCTTCTTTAAGCTAACTATACAACTTAAATTCCAGAATTTATTTTTGTAATATGCTGAAATTCAGTAACTCAAATTCTGCTTCTGGTATTACAGAATTGCTTTTTCCTCAAGGTGAAGAATGTTTACTCATTTATTATTCTTTACATCATTTTCCTGCTTACTGTTTTGGTTTTATAGATTACATTATGCAAATATCTGCATTATTGAAAGTTGGGGAATTTTAGGTCAATGGTATGTTAAATATAGTGTTTTAACTAGTTTTTGGAACATCAGGCCCCTATGTGCTTTCAATTTCCTGCTATATTTTACAATTTTGAGATCACCTTAAAATTTTTCCTGCATAGGTGGATAACAAATTATTTACTGTAGCATTTAGCTGAGTCTAATCCCTTCCACTAGTTACTTGAATACAAGCATCAGCAGCATCTTGTAAGAAATGGGATCTGAGACCCTCCACAATGACTAAATCAGAAGCTGCATTTTAACAAGATTCTAAGGTGATTAACATGCACATGAAAGTGTGAGAAGCATGGTGTTTTTATTGAGAGCTATGTGAAAGAAGTAGGTATTGTAAAAGGGAGGCTTATTCCTATATTACTCTCATTGGTAGTGGGTGTGGAAGAAAATGACTGCATGTTAGTTTTAAGAGGACGAATTTATAGAGTTATATTATTTTAGCTTAAACAGATCCTAGGTATTACATAGAAAGTAATTTTTACACTAAGAAACCAAAGATACGTTATTTTATCACCTTGGTATTTTGGGAAAGCAGCTAAAGATGTGTATAGATTCATGTAAAAATTATAATTATAATTATATATATATAATCTGTATATATATATAATCTGTATATATATATATATATACACACACACACATGAAACAGTGTACTTCTAAAATGATGCCATAATTTGTTCTAGGGGATTTACAAGTTTTAGGGGATTTACAATGGCACATAGGATATAAAATGATAAAAATTGAAATAACGACCAAGAAGTTAATATGATATGATAGGAAAATACATCTAAGAAAAATAAATGCCAAATTTAGCTTTATCTTTTTAATATTGAAAAGAACAACGGGAACCTGGTTAGTTAGACAAATGTACTCCAAAGATAAGATCAAAACAAACATTTGCTAATGAAAAGTATATTATTCTTTGTACAAATTGCAGACAGAAATTTCTCTGCTGTGTAGTAAACAATATTTTCAAATTATTCTTAAAAGAGACTAAGAAATGAGTTCCATGAGACTGTATTTTTTTATAATGGCACTTAATATCAATTGGCAATATCATGTAGAATTACATTTTAGGTAAATCGTTCTGTTAGTGGGCCAGTGAGATCTGAATAACTAGCTTTTGCATAATTTGACTGCAATCAATGAGTAAGTAAATTTCAGCTATAGAGTATATTATGGAAAACAATTTCTTTGAATATTGTTTTGATATTACTCTTTTTTGTTATCTCAATTACAACTGGTGCATATAAAAGTTTTGTTTGTATACTTACTCATTTTTGAGGGCTACAGGAGAGGAGACATTTTTCCTAGAAAAAATCTTGCTACATGACCCAAAGGAGATAACAAGAACATAAGATAATTTCTCTCTGTAGTGCCCTAAATTCATTCCTACTGTTGCATAATTGCAAGATCATATTATTTGCTTATAAAGGCAGAATCTGCCTTGTCTGAGAATAATAGGTAGTAGGTCTCATTATATGTACATTATTTAAAAATATTGACAAAATAGTTGCAGGACCTAATAAAGGTAGAAGTTGAATAAAATATATGTTTTCAGTTTTTGCAGTAGTAGTAAAAATTTAAATAACCCACATAACTTTTATTTTTTGCTCATATTACATGAGAACTGCTCAATGGCTGGAGTTTCACTGAACTCAGTTGTAATCCATGTCTTTTCAGCTTGGGCCAGCGTAACTTGCTCTGAGTACCATGCTGGAGGTAAAGGGGAGAAGTACAAGAGAGCCAGAGAGGATCACACAATCCTATTTAAAGCTTCTGCTATGATGGGGCAATGCTATTGTACTCCCATCCCATTGAACAAAGCATGACACATATCCAAGCCTAAAGTAAATGAGACAGGCATTCTCACATCTCTTGCAGGATGAACCACACGTTGGCAAAAAAATAATTCTGTCTAATATAATAGAGTAAAATATTTTCCATTAAAAGGATCAATAACTCCCAAGGGAAGTACAGGTAGGCTGACTGAGGAGTCAGGGGGTATGGATTTGAATCCTAAGTCAATGAATCTCTGTGTCACTTTGGAAAAACTTTTCAAAATATCTGAAGCTTAGTTTTCCCCCAGAAAAACAAGAATAGTATCCATGCTTATGAATATTTATGATGACAGTAAATTATATATTTCCCTTCTTTGTTTCCCTTCTTAATTGTTCATTCAATAGCAATTAGAAAATTTAACTCTAAATTCATCTGATTCTTAAATTTGTCATAAATGAAAATGACATTTTTCTTAGAGGGGGCCAGATTGTTAAGGGACATTATTCTCCTGAGTACTTAAGATGCTCTTTTTTTCTTTTCAGTCATGCTAACAATTACTGATTTTCGTAGCTACTAAAAGTTAGCCAGTCATTATCTACTTCCCCGGGGTAAATCTGTGATATTTTAAAACTAATTAAAAAGGCGATTTTCTTTTTTCATTTTCTTTTGCTTGTTTACTTATCTATTTTAAAATTTCAACCTATATTTCAGATACAGGATGTACACGTACAGTCTTGTTATATGGGAATTTTACCTGACGGCGAGGTTTGGTAAACCTGTCAGAGAGTGAGCATGGTACCCATAGGTAGTTTTTCAACCCACCACCTAGTAGTCTGCAGTGTCTATTGTTTCCATATTTATGTCCATGTGTGTTCAATATTTAGTTCCCATTTAAAAGTGAGAATAAGTAGTATTTGGTTTTCCATTCCTATGTTAATTTGCTTAGGGTAATGGCCTCTAGCTCCATCCATGTTGCTGCAAAGGTCATGATTTCATTATTTTTATGGTTGCATAGTATTCCATGGTGTATAAATGCCACATTTTCTTTATCCAGTCTACCATTGATGGTCACCTGGGTCGATTCCATGTCTTTGCCGTTGTAAATAGCTCATCAATGAACATACAAGTTAATGTTTTTTGTCTATTTTCCTTTAGGTATATACCCAGTAATGGGTTTGCTGGATAAAATGGTAGCTCCATTTTAAGTTCTTGACATCTCCCAACTACTTTCCACAGTAGCTAGACTAACTTACATTCCCACCAAAAGTATATAAGCATTTACTTTCCTTCACAGCTTTGCCAACATCTGTTATTTTTTGACTATTTAATAACTATTCCAACCAGTTTGAGGTGGTATCTCATTATGGTCTTGATTTTCATTTCTCTGATGATTGATGATGCTGATTATTTTTTCCCATGTTTCTTGGCCACTTGTATGTCTTCTTTTAAGTATCTATCCATGCCCTTTGCCCATTTTTTAATAGGGTTTTGTTTTTTGCTTGTTAATTCAAGTTTCCTATACATTCTGGATATTAAAGCTTTGTTGGATGCATAGTTTACAAATATCTTCGCTCATTCTCTAGAGTGTCTCTTATCTCTGTTGATAGTTTCTTTTCCGTGCAGAAGCTCCTTATAATTAGGGCCCACTTTTCCATTTTTTGTTGCTTATTATTAAAAATAATTTGAAACTAATAGAGAATCCACTTAATTGAAACTTTTTTAAAGATTAGAAAATATTTTTATGTCTTTCAAATTTTTAATTTTAAATATTCTGAAATGATGACCTCCTTATATTTCCTTGGCCCATGCTAACATATAATAATGAGGATTTTCAAAATATTTCCAAAATATAATGTTCAAACTATGAGGGCTATTTTTGAAAAATAATTTCCAATCTCTTGTTAAGATGTCACATTTATATTGAAGATCAGTGGCAAGGTTTTTTTTTTTTTTTTTTTGTATTTTCATCATTTATAATTTGTAATCTTGGTTGACCAAGAATTCTTTCTGGTTTGCCTTTTTCATTTTTTTTTGTTTGCATTGTTAATATTTTTTATCCATGTTTTTGTTTAGATATTTCTATGCTATTTTCTACTTGATAATATTTAGTTAAAAACCAGATAATATAATCCATGACTCTACTCAACATCTGCATATATATATTACAGTGTGTTAGAAAGCTCTGAAAACAAAATAAAACTGGGAGTGTAACTGCAATTTCCTCATCTTTGTAGAACTACCACTTATCTCTCACAGTACCCAAAAGTTTTCTCAGACATAGACATAAGAAAGATGCAAGTGCTAACTACATGTTAAATACCATTAAACTTTAATTTTAAAATTTAATTAAACACATATAAAGGTATGTTCTAAATTTATCTTTCTATTTTTTATTATATTTTGCTCCTCTAGTGTGCAAACACCCATGTAGGAGACAAATAAAGTACAAATCCAAAGTGCTGTGAAGACAAAACAAAATAAAACAAAACAAGGACAGTCAACATGGTAAGATGACCTGGAGACAGCTTCATTGCATAAGCCTAGGTATGCAGCATAGTTTAGTTTGACCCAGTCTCTGATTGTACAAGAATTTAATAACTGTGTTGACTTGCAAATTCTCAGGTGGTTTTCTTCCTACTATGTTAACTGTAAGGTAGGTAAGTGTCATATTCTCTTCAGGCTGCTATAATAAAATACCAAAAATCTAGTGGCTTATAAACAACAGAAATTTATTTCTCACAGTTCTGTAAGCTGGCAAGTTCATAATTAAGGCACTGGCAGATTTGGTGTCCAGGGAGGCCACACTCTGGTTCACAGCCTCCTCTATCTTTGTTCTTACAAGGTAGAAGGGGCCAATGTGTTACTGTATTAGGCTATTCTTGCCTTGCCTTAAAGAAATGCCTGAAATTGGGTAATTTATAAAGAGAAGAGGTTTAATTGACTCATGGTTCTGCAGGTGGTACAGGAAGAATAGTAGCATCTGTTCCTGGGGAGGCCTCAGAGAGCTTTTACTCATGGTGGAAGGTGAAGCAGAGGCAGGCACTTCACATGGTAAAAGAAGGAGCAAGAGAGCAAAGAGGGAGGTGCAGCAAACTTTTAAATGATCAGCTCTCACAACAACTCACTCACTATCATGAGGACAGTATTAAGGAGGATGCTGCTAAACCACTCACAAGAAACCTGCTCCCATGATCCAATCACCTCCCACCACGACCCACTTCCAATGTTGGGGATTACATTTCAATATCAGATTTAGGTAGGGATACACATCCAAACTGTATCAGCTCAGTTGTATTTTATAAGGGTTCTGATTCCACAGGACCTAATCACCTCCCAAATGCCCCACCTCCTGATATTATCATCTTGGGGGTTAGGATTTTAAGATGAAATTTGGAGGGACACAAACATTTAGATAATAGCAGCCAGCATCTCTTAAAATTCAAATTATTCAGTCAGCTAACTTAACAATTATCATTTTTGGAGCCATTTTTTCTATTTTTTTATTGAAATAAAATTATGTTTATGAAACACACCTCTTTAAAATGTACAAACCAGTGATTTTTTTAGTATATTAACAAAGAAGTTAATTAAATCTACTTTTAGACCATTTTTATCACCTCCAAATCAAACCCCATACTCATTGGCAGTCATTCCACTTTCTCCACTTCACCAGCCCCTAAATCTGTTATGTCTTTATTGATTTACACACTCTAGATTGATATCTATGAAATCATACTATATATGACTTTTTGTGTTTGGCTTTATCAACTTAGTATAAATGTTTTCAAGGTTAATTCATGTCATAGCATGTGTTATTGTTGCATCTCTTCTCCAGCTGAGTAATATTTCATCATGTAGATAATCACATTTTATTTATCTATTCGGTCCATGAAAATTTGAAATTTTTACACTTCTTCAATAACAGATAACAATAATACTATTATGAACATTTGTGCACAAGTTATTGTATGGGCATTTGTTTTGTGATTATATATACACACATATATGTGTATACATATATACACACATATGTATACATATATACACATATATACATATATGTATACATATATATATATATATATACACACACATATACACACACACATATATATATGAGCACCCCTTTTGGATTATATGTTAATTCTGTGTATAATGTTTTGAGGAACTGTTATACTCTTTTTCAAAATGGCTGCAACATTTTACTTTCTCACCAACTATTTGCAAGGGTGATAATTTATCCCTATTCTTGGTAATATATGTTATTGTTTGACTTTTTGATTGTAGCAATCCAAATACATTTGAACTTTGTCTCACTGTGGCTCTAATTCACATATCTATAATGACTAATGATGTTGAACATCTTTTATGGGCTTATTGGTGTACTTTTATCAGGAAATTTCTATTCAAATGCCCAACTTTTTAAAGTTCAGTTGTAAAACATTTTATATTGTCTGGGTAAAAGTCACTTATCAAATATATAATTAGCAAATATTGTGTTCCATTTTGTGAGTTGTCTTTTCATTTTCTTGGTGGTATCCTTTAAACCACAAAGTTTTCTTAAATTGATGAAGTTCACTTTATCTATGGTTTTACTTCTGTTTCTTTTGCTTTTGGAGTCATATCTAAGAAAATATCACCTCATGCAACATCTTGAATATTTACTTCCATGCTTTCTTCTAAAAGTTTTATAGTTTTAGATAATATATGTTGAATCTAGGACCCATTTTAAGTTGTACTTTATGTGAGATACTAGGTAAGTTTCTGTTCTCTGCATATGGCTAGCCAGTTTCTCCAGTATCATTTATTAAATAGGGAATATTTTCCCCATTGATTGTTCTTGTCAAGTTTGTTGAACATCATATGAGTGTAGATGTGCGGTGTTATTTCTGAGGCCTCTGTTCTGTTCCATTGAACTATATATCTGTTTTGGTACCAATACCATTCTGTCTTGGCCTTGTAGTATAGTTTTAGCCTTGTAGTATAATTTGAAGTCAGGTAGTGTGATGCCTCCAGTTTCTCCATTCAATTCCATTGCTCTATATGCCCATCCTAAAGCCAGAATATCACTGCCTTGATTACTGTAGCTCTGCAGTAAGGTTTGAAATAACAAAGTATGAATCCTCCAACTTTATTCTAATATTCCAAAATCATTTTGGGTATTTAGAGTTCCCTGTATTTTCATATTAATTTTTAAATCAGCTAGAATGTCTGCAAAAAAAAAAAAATTTGCAGTTGTGATTTTGATTGAGCTTGTGTTGAATCTATACATTAATGTGTAGATTATTGACAACTTAATAATATTAAGTCTCCTAGTCCATGATAAAAAGTGATCATTTTTTCCATTGTTAGGCCTTCTTAAATTTCTTTTAACGCTGGCAAAAATTGTCATAGGCCAGTACTTATTCCAGTATGGATTTAGATAACGTAAAATTATATTCAAGGGTTTTGGCAATCACACTATTGAACTTCTAAGTGGAATATTGTCCTCTACAGCATTTTATAAGTATTTTTTAAAAATCTGATTTGGGAGACCACTTTGTCATCATAGTAAATAATTATATTTATCTTTAATAACAATAAAAAATACACAAAAGTTCAAATATTTTTATAGTTACATAAATAGTCTTGGTTGAAAATCACCCAAATATAATATTAGAGGGTTGTCATAACATATTTATGATTAACTTCATGGTGATTCCAAAACAAGATAATTTATATAATAGTAAATCACATATCTGATGTTTCAAATGAATATTTTATATGTTTTACAAGATGTTTGATCTCTAAATTCAACCTAGAAATATGTATTTATGGATAATTTTTGAAATAGCATACTAATTTCAGTAAATAAAGAAACGAAACTTAGATAATTTAAAATTTTCAATTAATAGTGGGTGGAGAAAGAGAAATTGACGATCAGAGTACCTTACTACCTACAATATTATAGCTATTCTGCAGTACTAACTTGTATTCATTGTTTCTAAAATCTGAAACTTTTATAGTTAAGTTTGCCAGATTTAGCAAATGTACATACATAAAACCTAACAAAATTAGAATTTCAAATAAGCAAGGAATAATTTTTAATATAAGTATCTCCTAAATATTTGATGGGTTATACTTATATTAAAACATTTATTGTATATCTGAATTTCAAATGTATTGGTTGTTCAACCATATTTATAGTCTGTGTCTAAAATATGCTCTCACATAGGCTTGATTAGTAACTGGGTAATAGATAAAAGAAAACTCATTTGAATTTAAGATTTTTCTTTAAGAGCATAAGCAAAATTCCACTTATTAATTTGAAGTCACATAAAAAGAGTTTTAAACCCCTGTAAGCCCAGATCCTAACTGCAGTTTTCTGGGGAAAATGTTCTGCAAGAAAAACTATGAAACTGTTTTCAATACAATTTTTTTTAATGCCTCATGTATCACCGTAACACCACATGGAGTCTTGCATTTTGCAGAAGACAATTTGACATGTGATTTCTTAGCTGATTTTATTTAACATTTGCAAATTCACTTTATCTTCACCTAATTGAAAGAAGTATAATTTTTCTCCACAATACTGGCGAGGAAACTAAAATTTAGATAAAATAATTGTTTGAGGTCTCAGTGGTATAGGTACTAAATACAGTTAAATGTGCATTTGTCTTATACTAAATTCTATATTCTTTCTCTACATACTTTTTATGTTTTAAAATGTTTGCATATGGTTTCCAAATTTAGTAAATATTAACCATATATTTCACTGTATACATGCACACCTGTACTTAAGATATTAAGTATCTAAAACTGAAATGAACTGATTACTAAAACTGATGATATTTTTCTAATTGCAGAAAAAGCTATAGATTTTTCATAATTCACTAATAAGTGTTTATTCAGCTTTATTAAGTGGGAAGAATATTGATGAAAGAAATTGACTTGTTTGTTATTTTAATCCTCCTAGAGATATTTTGAAAAATTTTTCATCAATCTCATTACATGCATTTATTCCTTGATATGAAAACATTTTAAATGACATTAGATCACTAATTAAGAGTGAAATTTAATGTTTTATTGTAGTTAGAACTTTGTAATCTTGATGTTCCTCAATATTGTCCCACAATAAAAAAAATTTATATTTAGAACAGTTCACTTGTTCCTAGGTTGTTAGGATATAGAGAAGTAAAATCTTAGCACTGCTTGTCATTTACTGGGTGCCAGTTAAGTTTTATTAAAATGACAGAAACTGCTTTTTAAACATAATTCCTTTGCAGTGATTGAATCAATCGCAAATATCAATATATTATAAATAAAATTTTGTTTTAGGCTGAATCTAGTTTAATCATATATTTTTTCCTGAGAAATTCTTACTTTTAAGGTTCAAGGCTACTACATATATATCATTAAAAAGCATCACCTATGAACCATGAGTCTATGATACCTTTGAAAGCATCAAAATGAAAAATAATGGCTTGTATTATCACTTTAAGAAACTGACAGGTAATTAACCTGGTAAATATATATTTAAAAAAACACAGTAATCTACAACAATCTAGGCTTTTAGTAAATTGTATTTCAAAATTTTAGTACTTGCTATCTTTTTCTGCTAAACCTAATAGTCTCGGCCCCAGGTTTAGCCAAAGGCAAAGCTGTGAGTTGTTTGAAATTTGCCTTTACAGTTTCCAGCCTCCTTCTCTTGTCTTCTTCTCTCAGAGCAGAATATCTCCATTCTGCTATCATGTGTCCTAGGCCAGTAAGCTCTTAAGCATCTATACAAACTACTTTTTAGTGTTAATTCACAATTTGTGCTACTTCTTATAGAATTATTTATTATTTGACATCTACTTTTCCATTTTTTAACATAAATTTAGTATATTCTGTGTAAGTCACTAATGCTAAATTTTAGGAAGCAAAGCTCCCTAAAGCGCTTATAGCCTGTTGGCTAGAGAGAAAGAAGAAAAAACAAATAGTGATATCTAAAAGAAAAAAAAATGAAAGGAGTTAAAACAGAAAGAGTGAGAACAACAGCAAAAAGCCAAAAAGTAAATATATGAGTTCCTGAGATTAATGTGGGTTACTACTGGAAGAAATATTCATAACATAAAAAATATGAAAACAGATGTCTAAAATGTTTAAAGTTGTCTTATAAATCAAAACAAAACCAATAGACAAAAAGCATGTACTATATCATATAAAAGACAATTGTCAATAGCCATGTGAAAAGATGTTCAAATTCATTAGTAATTGTGAAAATACATAAACGACCACAATGTATTATAACTTTACAAACATGATATCAGCAGAAAGTTGGCAAGTTTTGTATTACTAACTTTTGGGTGAATATCCAGCAGTAGGAACACATATATTTCTGGGGAGATTACAAATTAGTTCAACCATTTTTATACAGTTATGAGATGTTATCCACTAAAATTAAACATGAACATACTCTATAGCTTAGTAGTTCAATTTCAAGGATTATCCCACAGAGGCTACTGACTATGAACAACTAAAATCTTTGATGTAAGATTCAATTAATAAAATATGTCATACAATGAATTACTTTATATATGTGAAAATATGTAAGCTATACTTATGTCATTATATAGATTACTAATATAAATGGAAAATTAGAAGAATATTACTGCATGAATAAAAATAAGTAGCAGAAGAACATAAAATTGAACAGTATTATTTATAAAGCCTTCATAAATTTCCTCAGGCATATTTGTACATGTGACAAAATGAAGAAAGACAGAGAAATGATAATGAAACATTCAAAAACCAACACAAATTTGTTGGAAGGCAGCAGATTCTCTTAGGGAATAATTGAATATGTAGATTTAATATAATAATAATGACTAAGTTCCCAAGTCATTTGATAAGTTCATAGGGGTTACTTTTATTGCTATATTTTGAGACTTGTGTGAGTATGTAAAACTTTAAAAGATACCTAGAGTGCTGAAAAACAAGCATATGTGCATTGGAGAGAATTTTCAGTGTTAAGATGTATTCCAGAATAGAAACACATTAGGAGTATAACAATGGAAAAGAAGGTAATAATTATTACCATTTGCAATAGATATGATTATGTATCTGGCATAACCACAACATTCAAGGGAAAAAAACTAAAAATGATGAGAGCAATAATCAAATGCAGTTAGTTACAGAAGTACAAAATTAACACACATACATTAATAGCACTTATGTTTCGAAACAGCTATTTAGAAACTATCTTAATGAAAGCAATGATACCATTTAAAGAATTAACAGGAAAGATAAAATTCTTAGGAATAAAGTTAACAAGAAATTTGAAAGAACTATATAAGGCAAATTTTAAAACACTGCTGAAGCCACTAAATAAATTTTGAATACATGGAAATAATTATCATGCTTTTAGATAGGAAAAGTCAGCATTAATAAGTTAATTCTTTATTAGTTGATAAGATCTAGAAAAGTAAGACTAGGCTGGGTGTGGTGTCTCACACCTGTAATCTCAACACTTTGGGAGGCTGAGGTAGGAGAATCACTTGAACCGGGGAGGTGGAGGCTGTAGTGAGCTGGGATTGTACCATCACACTCAAGCCTGGGCTGCAGAGTGAGACTCCATCTCAAGAAAAAGAAGAGTAAAAAATTTGACCAGTTGATTTTAACATTTACTTTGAAAAAAGCAGACAAAGAAGAATAACCAGAAAAAATAAAAAACAAAAATAAAAAAAAACAGGGATACTAGTTTAATAGTTACTAAAATACATATATACGAAATAATTAGATATTTATCAAAATACTTTCTTAGTTATCTAAAATCAGTTTTTCTGGGAAGCAAATTCTAAGTTGAAGATTTGTGTGCAAGAAGCTTATTGAGGAATGGGCTCGAGATAAACACATGAGAGGGAGAAAATGGAGAAAGACTGGACAAAGAAAAAAGTTGATCTATGATGCAGGCAATTCCACAGAGTATCCTTGGAGATGTTCCATCGGAGTAAATGAGGCTAGGGCTGTGAATCCTCCAATCAACTGGTGATTGAATGTGAGTTGCCTCCAAGGCGGAGACATGACGTTTGAAAGAAAATACTCTGGCTGAGAATAGTTTTCACTCATACTCCCCATAGTGATATCAGAGATCTGAGTGTTGTGTTTTGGTTTTGGATTCTCTATCAGGAGAGTGTCTAGAAACTCTAAACCTGCCTTAATAGGGCTCCAGTGGAGGAATTGTGCATATTTACAGAGTGTCTTTCATGGGATACTTTTTATTGTGGCAGATAGCCTAATGCCCAAGTATGACGAGGTGTTCCTCTCACAGAAACGTTAATCACACTGGCAGACAGCTCTTGTCTAACCTGTGTCCAGTTTATTTGTACCAAGATAGCTACTCCCTAGGAAAGCCTTGACTGGGAAAGAGGTTAGATTTGGGTGTGTCAGTCAGGTAAGACACAGAGGAAGCAAACCAACAAAACACATAAAATAACAAAAACAGTTTATTATTTACAGATACAGCAAGAAGAGGGCAGCACACCTTGAAGAGCCAAAAGGAAGGTGAGGGAGGTGTCCAGGACATGCTTGCCCAACCAGAAGATAGAGAGCAAGAGAGAGAGAGCAAAGGACCTATAGGCACAGCCTTTACTGGGGTCCATTGTGTTACCTTGGTAGATCTTCCAAGAGGAGTCCTAATTGGTAGATTTTGAACAGTCACGAGTTCCATGGAGTCATGCTGTGAACAGGAGGTGGTTGCTGTGGCATATCTGTGCGGTTCATGCAGGGTGTGGGGGTCAGTGGGGTAAGACAGTCAGTTTTATCTAGCTATCCTATATGCAGATAGTCACCAGAAGGTCATTGTATGTGGTAGATATTTGGATCAAACACAATGAGAAATGGAAAGAAGTAGAGAACTGAAAATTGTGTCAGGGATGACTAAGCCATGCTTCTGGTATACAAAGTTAATCCTATATTCAAATGGACAATGAGGAGACATCAAATGATAAGTATTCACTACACTGGGCAGCATATCACAGCATTCATTATTAGCTTGTAATGGATCCACTTGCCCCACTCATTTCTACTTACATAATATAAACATTTCTAGAAAATACTACTTTGCTAAAGCATTTGAAAGAAAAGTGGCAAACGTGATAACCATGTACCCATAAGTGGTTTTATGTATATTTCCTAAGAAGAAGGACATTGTGTCATATATTCACAATTACCAAAATCAAGGTGGTAGAATGTTGTTTTATCTATTCACTGTTTCTCCTTCCTCATATGCTCCTTTCTGTTTTTCCTACTCCAATTGGCGTGTTATTCCACTAAAATCACTCTTGTAAATGTAGTCAATGCTTTGATGACATTAGCTATTGACTATGGAGTTATTTCTTTATTCTCTTCTATTTTGTATCTCTTGGTATCAATTGCACAACTGATTACTTTTTATTATTATTGTTAATTATCACTTTATTTTTACTTAGCCCATAGTGTACCACATTCTTTTGGCTTTATTGCTACTTCTACAGCAATAGTTTCTCAGAGCCCATGCTGTTGCATCTCATCTTACAAACTTTAACATCTTGAGAGTTCAGGGCTACGTTATAAGCTTTTTCTGATGTCTATCTACACCCATTCCTGGGTGACCTCATACTATCCAATGAGTTTAAATAAATTGATGACCTTCAGATTATTATCTCCTGCCATGACCTCTTCTGTGATTTCCAGACAAACATATCGAATTGCCTACTTGACATATTCCCTCTGATATTTAATAAACATCTTATATTTATCATGTAAAACAGAGCTCTTAATTTCTCCTTCATCTCTTTAAATCCTGCACTAGGCTTTTCCATAAGAGGGATTTTCATTGCCTTAGCCCTGGTGCTCAGGCTAAAAGTCTAGTATTCATCCTTTATTTTTCTCTTTGTCTACCTTTTAGTTTATGCTTTAGCAAGTACTATATTTTTCAATGATCAAACTCTATTTTAATTCAATCAACTTTACCCCTCTATTTCTGGTTTTTTTTTTTTTTTTTTTTTTTTTTTTTTTTTTTTCTAAGCCAAAATGCTTTTTCCCCTGGACTACAGTAATAGCATCTAACCTTACCTCTTTGATTCCACTCTTGGTATCTCTGTGTCCCTACTATTTATTCTTCACTTCCTAGGAGGTAAGATACTTGAAAAGAGAATATATTACGAATTGCCTTCAACTCTCTAATGATTTTGGGTCATACTTAGAATAAAATTTGAAGTTGGTAACATTCTTAAAGGGTCCTATAACATCAGACTTCTGCCAAAGTCCTTAACTTAGTTTTCTATGACTCTCTAGCCTGCTCACTCCAACCCAGCCATGCCAGACTTTTTGTCATACCTAAACATATTTAGTCTTAGAACTTTTGCTAGCTTCGTTGCTTCTCTATAGAATATCCTCCATAGAACCACATGGCTTACACACTCACACTATTGAGGTTATCTCCTCCTCAAAGATGTCTTATTGGACAAGCCTATCACTCATCTCTATTTCCTGTTTATAAAAATAACTCAATCCCACATGACCATCTTCCATCTTTTACCACCTCCTTCAACCATCTCTATTTTTTAAATCTGATTTTATTCCTCTTTAAAATATGTATTAATGGAATTATATTGTGCACTTATTTGATTATTGTATATCTTCATGACAACAAGATAGTCTCCATAAGGGCAGAAATGTGAATCCTATTAAATGCTGTTACCTCAAGGCCTAAAAATAATTGATAATGACACTAATATTTATGTCATAAATATGACATATTTAATGCTTTCTCTCTTCTTTATAACATCCATCACAGAATAGAGTTTTGTGCTCATTAACACCCCTTCATCTCCCAATTTCTCTTTTTAAAACTTCTATGTGCATTAATTCCCATCTGTCCATTAAAACATCTCGTTTGCTTATAAGAGAATAGGACTTTTCAGTTACTGCTGGTTATGAAGACAGTTGGTAAAATCTAGGAAATATAATGTTGAGTAAAGAGAGCAAATATCACATTTTTTTATATTTATAGCTATTAAAAACACTAAACATTACATTTGGATGGTGTGTATGACTGTGCATATATTCAAAATATAAGGACATGAATTGGATAATAATTTTATGATTTAACCACTGATCCAGGAAAATGGCAAAATATAGTCTCATTATTTCTTTGTACCTCCTTCTCTCCATTCACCCTCTCTTTCTCCTCTGCAGCAATTCATAAAAAAACATCCAACTTGCCAGTATCTTTTTTTAGGTTAATTTTAAGGACTTGAATAACGATTTTCTAAATCTTAATATTTTATATTAAACGCAATCTTTAAAATGTCTTTGGTCTCATGCTTTGCTTTTTTGTACATAATCTCAGGGGATCTCTACTTAGAACTTGTGTATGCTATAATAATGACTCATGTTGTGGTATCTTCGTCAGGATTTGACATAAAGATAATGTAGGTCTCATAACAAATTTAGGTAATATTCTTTTTTGTTTCTATTTATTTTTAAAAACTATGCTGCGAATTCACTGGTGAAAACATGTGCTTCCCAAAATTTCACTGGGGAACGTTTTAAAATTAAAAATCCAATTACCAAATACTTACAAAACTAATTTAATCTCATATTTCTATAAGCTTCTATTGCAAAGTGTTGTATTTTTCTAAGACTATGACCATTCAAATTTATTTGTAAATTTGTTTTAATAGAAGTATTCATAATCTGTATATTTTAAGTTGTTTTTAAATGACATAAAATATACATAAAATAATATACATACATTTCAATATATAGCCCCATGTGTTTTACTTAGACACACACCTGCATACTACCACAGATACTAATACATTTAACATTTCTATCACACCAAAAATATTCTCTTGTGTCCCTTCTCAGTAACCATTATTACCCCTTCTAAAACTACAGGTTAGTTTTCTGTTGCTTCATGTAAATGAAAATACAACCTAACATGTCTAGCTTATTTTGCTCAAAATAATTTTTTAAAAATACCTGTATCACTAGTATATCTTTTGTTACTGTATAGTATCTCATTATATGAAAATACTACAATTTATTGATTTTCTACTAGATGGTCATTTCTGTTTTTCTAGTTTTTAGTTATTTTAAATAAAGCTGGTATTTCTTTCTTTAATGAATCCCTTTATAGTAGTATGCACTTCTTTCTCTGGAATTACAGAAAACTGGAATTTCTGTATGTTTAGCTTCAGGTATTTTTGAATTGCTCTCCAAAAGGAATGCAGGCATTGCACTGCGGCAATTATGTATAAGATTTCTAATTGCTTTATTTAATACAGATCTTACCAACAATTAGTATTGTCAATCGTTTTTATACCAACTATTAGGGTATAAGTATTATGATGTGTCTTTGTGGTTTAATTTGAATTTCTCTTTATACTAGTGATGTTAAACACCTTTAAATATATTTTTTTCTAAATTAGTTGCATATCTTATATGCAAGGTAACTGTATTTTCCCCCATTCTATGTCTTTATTATTGATTTGAAACAGTTTATTTTTCTATCTATATCAAAATCTTCTGATATATATGTAAAAAACATTTCATCCCAGTAGTTGGTTTACCTTTTTATTATATGAGTGATTTTCTTTGTTGAACAAATTTTTACATTTTAGTAAATTCCAGTTAAATCAATATCTGCTTTTAAAGGTAACTTTCGTTTGCTATTTGAAATGAATGTTTACTGTAGTTTCACAGGAGGAAGAAATAAAGGACATCCAAATTGGTAAAGAGGAATTTAAACTGTCACTGTATGCTGCTGATATGATAGTATAAATAGAAAACCCTAAAGACTCATTCAAAAAGCTCCTAGAACTGATAAATGCATTCATCTATGTTTTGGTATACAAAATTAATGCACAGAAATCAGTAGCTTTGCTATACACTTACAGCAACCAAGTGGATAATCAAATCCAGAACTCAACTCCTTTTACAATAGCTGCAAAAAAAAAGAAAAAAAAAGAAAAAAAAAATTACCACCAACCCTTCCTAGAAAAAAACAAAAAATACTTATGAACATACCTAACCAAGAAGGTAAAATACCTCTACAAGGAAAACTATAAAACACTGCTGAAAGAAACCATAGACAACACAAACAAATGGAAACACATTTTATGTTCATGGATGGGTAGAATCAATATCGTAAAAATGACCATGCTGCCAAAGCAATCTACAAATTAAATGCAGTTCCCACTAAAATACCACCATCATTCTTTACAGAACTAGAAAAATGAAAGAGGCTCCTATTTAATGTGATCTAGTCAGCTTGAAAAGTAATTATAACTGTAAATAACATGTTTTCTATTATAATTAATAGAACAATCCTGTGTGTCATGAGAAGTAATAACTGAAATCTGTACTCCTCAGACAGTGTCTGCAATATTACACCCCATACTGGGGACACTATTTTAAATGACATATTGACAAGAAGCATTATCAAAATAATTGAGAAATTATT
Organism: Sapajus apella; assembly: GCF_009761245.1. Lineage (NCBI taxonomy): Eukaryota > Metazoa > Chordata > Mammalia > Primates > Cebidae > Sapajus > Sapajus apella. Next base: position 14,875,891 of record NW_022436990.1, read on the forward strand.
TTCTCTAAGCATTGCTTTTAAGGAACTGAAATCAGTGACAGAGAAAATAAAGGAAGAAAAAAAAGACTTCAAAGACATAGAGAAAATTTTGCCATTGCTAAAATGTTAGATAAAACGAATAAGGCCCAAGCTAATTCTAAGACTTAAGCTTTTATACGTCAGTCTTTTTTTAAAAAATTTCATTTATTAAATAATTTTAATAAACAGAGTAAATAATCTTGAGTTTGGCATCACTTCAAATTGTTGTAACTTTCAAATTAGTGCTAGATATCCTTGGAGGTTTATTTTATATTAAAAAGAAAGCTTTTTTTTTTGACAGCAAACTACTCATCTATTGAGAAGGATTATCTATCTTTTTTAGAAAGCAGTGTACCAATTATCTAAGAAAATCCCTTTTTTATCCAAGAAAGAGCAATATATTTAACATATCTGCAGATCATAACTTCTGTATGAATATGACACTGTGGAGAATTTTCTTAGTTTAAAGTGAATTATCATACCTGTATTTTTTATTTTTATTATTTATTTTATTTCATTTCAATAGATTTTGGGGAATAGGTGGTTTTTGGTTACATGGATAAGTTCTTTAGTGTTAATTTCTGATATTTTGGTACACTCATCACCCAAATCGTGTACACCATGCCCAATGTTTAGTCTTTTATCCCTTATCCCTCCTCTCGCCATTCCCTCTGATTCCTCAATGTCAATGACATCATTCTTTTGCTTTTGAGTCCTCATATCTTAACTCCCACTTGTAGATGAGAACCCATGATATTTGGTTTTCCATTCCTGAATTATTTCACTTAGAAGAATAGTCTCCAACTCCATTCAGGTTGCTGCAAATGCTATTATTTTATTCCTTTTTATTTCTGAGTGGTATTACAACTCAAGATGGATCAAAACTTAAATACAAGACCAGAAGCAATAAGACCTCTAGAAGATAACATCCCAAACACCCTTCTAGACAATTATGTTGGTATTTTGATGGGGATTGAGTGGATTTTGTAGGTTGCTTTTGGCAGTGGGGTCATTTTCACAATATTGATTCTACCCATCCGTGAATATGGGATGTGCTTCCATTTGTTTGTGCTGTCTATAATTCCTTTCATCAGTGCTTTGTAGTTTTCCTTGCAGAGGTCTTTATCCTCCTTTGTTAGGTATATACCTAAGTATTTTCTTTTTTTCTTCAGCTATTGTAAAAGGGGTTGAGTTATTGATTTGATTCTCTGCTTGGTTGCTGTTGATGTATAGAAAAGAGCTACTGACTTGTGTACATCAATTTTGTATCTGGAAACTCTGCTGAAATCTTTTATCAGTTCTAGGAGCTTTCTGGATGAGTTTTTAGGATTTTTCAAGGTAAATGATCATATTATCAACAAACAGTGACAGTTTAACTGCCTCTTTACCAATTTGGATGCCCTTTCTTTCTTTCTTTTGCCTGATTGCTCTGACTAGAACTTTTAGTACCATATTGAAAGAGAGTGGTGAGAGTGGGTATCCTTGTCTTGTTTCAATTCTCAGACAGAATGCTTTCAAGTTTTCTCTATTCAGGATTATGTTGGTTGTAGGTTTGTCATAGATGGCTTTTATTACATTGAAGTATAATCCTTGCATGCTGATTTTGTTGAGAGTTTTAATCATAAAGCGATCCTGGATTTTGTTGAATGCTTTTTCGGCATCTATTGAAACAATCATGTGGTTTTTGTTTTTATTTCTGTTTATGCGGTGCATCACATTTATTGACTTGCATGTTAATCCATCCCTGCATCCCTGGTATGAAATCCACATAATCATAGTAGATTACCTTTTACATATGTTGTTGAATTCAGTTAGCTAGTATTTTGTTAAGGATTTTAGCATCTATGCTCATCATGGATATCGGTCTGTTGTTTTGGTTATGGTCTTTCCTGGTTTTGGTATTAGGTTGATGCTAGATTCATAGAATGAATTACAGAGGATTCTTACTTTCTTTATCTTGTGAAATAGTGTCAAAATAATTGGTATCAATTCTATATATCACTATATGGATATTATTTCCTAAATATAATTTAAAAATATATAAATGATTGTAATTTTATTTATTTTTTCCCTGAAATCAACTCTTCAACCTTTCAGGTGATCAATCCTCATTATATAGTAAGGTTTATTTTAGGATTCATGATGATAATCATATTATGAAATGGAACAAGGATACCTTGAAAATTCAATATTATTTCCATTTTGTTGGGAAGAGAAAATAATCTATATTTGAAGTAAAAGCCAATTGTCTGTGTTTGTTATAGATGATTGCATATTTTTTGAGGATGTTCATAAAACATTTTATCATAATGAAAAATAGTAAAGATAATTTTAATCTCACTTTGTAAGGAAATAAAAATAAAGCAAACTTGTCTCATTAAAGTCACATTAACATTAAGCTTTTTCAGTAGAAACATGTTGATAAATTTCTTATTGTCAGTTTTTAAAACTTTGTGACTTTAGAGATTTTAATACGTATTATACTTTAAATGTATCTCTATCATACAGGTACATCTATTGCATAAAACCTCTCTTTGCCACATCTGCATTAGTAAGTTTGAGGACCCTAAAATGTGTTAGCGTCTGAAACACCCTCTACACTCTTCTAGGAAGTAATAACATTTATTCATCATATCTGGGAAGGAAGTTTTCTTCCTAAACCAACTTGCTGAAAACAAAAGACAAACTTTAAAATAAAAAGTCCACTTTGTATTATGTACTGCTTTGATCACATTTCTAGCTAAAAATGATAATTTCTGACACAAAATATTTCTTTGTTTATGTTGTTTTAACTATTTATCTCATTTAAGGTTTAATTTAAAATAAAAAATGGTAAATTCTGGTGGAAGATAGTAGAGAATTAAGGGACACAATACTCTACTTTACCCCAATATATGATGGAAGTACTAATGAATGTGAACAATGCAATATATAGAGATATTGACATTTTTTGAAAAGTAAATACTCATCAGTGATGTCATTGTTTCTTGACAATATTATTCAAAGAATATACCCTTAAAATAGAATTACTTGACTAGAGACAAATCTCTACTATTTCTCAGAAAAAATTCAGCACTTAAACACTTCTCTATTCTTCCAATTCTATGTATTTTCTTTTGTAGGTGCAGATTCTGTATATGGGATTCAATCTTGCTAATTATTCTATTCATATGTATAATGATTAACTTTTCTGCCTTTTTCTACTAAATAGCATTGATACCAGGTTCAGTATATGGCTAGATGCTTTAAAATACACATTACAACAATATCTATGTTTCATACATATTTAACTTACCCAGTTGAGTGGCTTTATCTCCATGTGCTCTTCATGTTAAATTCACGGAACAAAATTTCGTTGATCTTCAAGTCGATTAGACTGTCTTTGGAAATGTTTGCTGTAAAATGAAAAGTCAAGAAGATTCCATGGATGAGAAGGATTTCATGTGGCTCTGTAATGCAGGGTCCATATGCATAGACCTGGAAGAAGCTTCTTGTGGTGAATGCGGTTTCTGATTGACAGGAAGTAAGGAAACTGGGAACACAGTCTTATAAATGTAAAGTACTGAATTTAACTAACAACCTAAAAAAGTTGTTCTTTCTCAGAAGCTCCAGTAAGAATTCGGCCCTGTGATAATCTGGTCTGGTGAGATCTTTTTCAGATTTCAGAGCTTCAGAACTGTGAGGTTATATTATAAATGGATGCTATTTTAAGTTAATGAGCTTTTGTAATTTGTATGGCCAACAGTAGGAAACTCATACAGGCAATTTCAGAAAAAGGCTGAAGGACTGTTTTACAGTGTTTCTAATTGTCTAATTGATTGGTCTGATAGTCACTCTATTCTCAACCCAATTCAAATACTATTAATAGTTTTTCATTATCCATAGGGTATACCTTACAGTTCTTGGCCAGATACTTTAAGCATTAATCCTGAACTGTTTTTCTAAATCTAATGAATAAAACATTCTTTTGAGTGACTATTCATGACTCACATTTGTAGTCAAACTAGACATTTTATAGCCAATCTGGATTTTTCTGATAAAATACAAAGCATGCTAAAATGCATTTAATATGTTAAATGCATTCATTTTTTTGTAGTATAAAGATGAATGGATTTTTAGGTTTGTTTTTTAATGGATTTTCTTTTCACAGTAATCTGCTTTATACCTTAAATTCTGCAGACAGTGACTTTGTCTCATATCTCTTACAAAGACTTGTTATTTTTTAGTAAAATTTTGGGATACTGCACAGAAATATATCAGACTGACAGAAAGCTTATCTATTCATGTAGTCTTTTAAAACATAACATTATAAACATACATCAAACTTTTTGGTCATTTATTGTCTTAGAAATAACCTCTATCACTTCAAAGCATAGTAACAACTTTGCAATATAATAACATATATTCTATCTCACTTATTATTTATATCAGCTATCTATAATTTTTTTCATTACTACTTTACAAACAATTTCCATTATCAAGGAAACAAAAATTACATACTGTACTGACTAGGAGAGAGAAAAAAAATTCACAGATTTGCAGTAATTGAATTTTGTGCCACCACTGGCCTTTTAGAAAGTCATTTACCAGGTGAGAAAGTCATTTTTATTATGTGCTCTTATAATGCCTATGAGATTCATTTACATAGAATCCCTTGACACTATTATTACTTCTTCATCTTGATAGTAGAAATTGTTCATTGTTATAGATAGCAGTGCAAAAATGAGTATTTATAGCTACAACATTCACTGAGTTGGTCTTTATATAAATTAAACCATTTTTTAGAATTCTGTGCCTAGAATTATAAGTGAATATATTTTGTGCATTTGCTAATAAAGTTTTATCTGCTTTTATTTTCAGTTCCAGTTCTAGGGAATTCAAAATAATGGGTGTAGTTGAGATGGCATTTTATGTAGCAGTAAGCAAGCTGCTGTCATTTAAAAAATCTTAAGATAGAATTCTATTGTTTGATATAATAAGAACACAGCTTACTATTCTACACAGTTAGTTGACAACTCAATCAATATATTTAAAATATACTCTGCTTTAAAATAAATACAATTATCTTAGATTTACCCTCATGGGTACTAAATTTCCATTCATTTTTGGCAAACGTTTATTTCCATGAATGCTAACATGTTTCTATGTTAGCCAATTATTTATAGAAAAGTTGGTATTTTCAAATCTTAGTGCATACATATAAACTGTTAAAATAATATTTATATTTCCAGGCACATTGGCTCACACCTCTAATCCCAGCACTGTGGGAGGCTGAGGCAGAAGGATCAGTTGAATCCAGAAGTTTATGGCCAGCCTGGGCAACAGAGCAAGATTGTGTCTTTTAAAAAAAAAAAAGGTTAAGATTTGTGTTTTATGTCACATGTCATGCTTCTCCAGAAAATGCGACTGAAATGTGTTAATGCTTTTTATATGCATAGCAGAAGATATTTTGGGAGGAGCAATTGCTATATTGGGCAAGGTTCTGACAAAGCCCTTTTCTTGACCAAACTTTATTTAGGTTCCTGTGAGTTCTTTTTTGGACTAGACTTTGACCTTGGCCTTCTGTGTCTATCCTGCCTAGTCCAATTTTAAAAAGAATCCTGTTAAGTCAATGTGAGGAGAATCTTCTCACTCTTGATATCTGAGCACCCTTGATACATGATCAAATCCATCATCCTCAACCCTTGATTTCTTATCATCCTGCATTGCATTCAGCAAGAATCCTGTTAAGTAGGCTTAGCAAGAATTCCCCCTACCTTTCATGTATTTTATTAGTAATTTCTACCCACTCACTCTCACCTCCTGATCTTTGGCTTTAAATCTACACTTATGCTTTTCGTATGCAGAGGTGAGCCAAAAATCTCTCCCATGTTTTAATACCTCTATTGCAAAAGTCTTGAATAACATCTTTATTATCACTTAGTTAACTGTCAGAATTATTTTTATCAGTTCTCCCAAAAACTGAACCAATGGGATATACATACATATGGAAAGAGATTTATTTTAAGGAATTAACAAATGACATTGTGAGGACTGATAAGTCTGAAATCTACAGGGATGGCCAGCAAATTAGAAAGTCAGGCAGGATTGCTATGTTACAGTTTTGAGGCAGAATTTCCTTTACTGGAAACCTAAGGTTTTACTTGTGAGTCTTGCTTCGAAAATGCTCACTCACGTTATTTAGAATAATCTCTTTTACTTAAAATACAGTAATTGTAAATGTTAATCACTCTACAAAATATCTTCACAGAGACATCTAGACTGCTATTTGGCCAAACAACTTAGCACCATAGGCTAGCTATATTGACACATAAAATTATAATCAAAAGTACCAGAGTCAGTCTGTAGTCTTCCAAACAATTCAATATATGAAAAAAGTATTTGTATAAATAATTAAAAGGCATAACACAAATCTATTTAAATGTGGGTTATTGGCACTCACTACTGTACCTTTATCAACTTCTCACTATTTGTATATCATTGATTAATTTTTAATGGAAAAGGAACTTGAAATTCAGAGTATAATCACATATTTCAAAAAGATCAGTAATATTGTATAAGATAGGAAAGTGATGATGTTTCTAAAAATCTTGATGGACATATAGCTGTCATGTTACTCCCAAGTTACCTGTGTTTTCACAGACGAAACACTCAACTGAAGCATTCTCAGGTTTTAATACCTGGAGTGCCTTGAATCCTTTAAGAACATCATTGGCACAACTTATGGCAGTATTTATATCACTCACTGAATCCTTAGGGAAAATCTTAGATTTCAGCAGCCTTGTTGACTGAGCTTAGGGCTCTGATTAACGCTCCCTCATAGCTCTGAATTAAAATAAAAAATGATCACATAATATGCACAATGACTTGAAATTATTCTATTTACTTAAATATTTATTCCTCTATAAGATTTATTTATATTGTGACAACTTGCCATCTAAAAATTAGATAATAGAAGTGAAATGACGCTTGATTACTTAAACTTCTGTTTCTTGGATAAAAAATTAAAATTTAGATCAAAGAAATGATTATACTAGGAGTATGTAGGTCATAAACTCAACTCAATCAAAGTCAGAGCAAAGGCAGACACAAAGTGACAGCTAAGGAACTTGAGGGGTAAAACATGCAGAGAGAAAAAGAGAAACTAGGATTATGAAGTCTTTTCAGGAAGAGCAGATAGTTTCCATAGTAACGAAGCATAATATTCTTTCATTGTAAAAGATCCTATTTTGAATGTGTTATTGGTGATTCAGGCACACACACACAAAATGTGCTTTAAGGAAGATGGTACATGAATTTACATACCACACATCTTAACTCTAGGAAGTGATGAGCTGTTAAGAATACACTTCTAATTCTGTTGTTAGATATTGTGCCTATAAAATATCTATATTTTATTTCATTTTCTCTGGTGTTTGAAATGTTAGATGTGTTAATTTGTTACATGTAGTAATCTATCATCTATCTATCTATCTGTCTATCTATCCATCTTTCTCCTATAACATCAGGTTATATACCTTAAATCTACAATAAATTTATTTAAAAGCTAATAACATATTTTTTTAAATAAAAATGGTATCTACATAGTAGTTTTCCCTTAGCTATGGTTTCATTTCGCCCAGTTTTAATTCTCATCTGTCAACCACGGTCTAAAAATATTAAACAGAAAATTCCAGAAATAAACAACTCATGAGTTTTAAATTGTGTGCCCTTCTCGGTAGTGTGATGAAATCACACATCACACTCTGTTCCACCAGGCTGTGATTAGCTCTTTGCCCGGGATATCCTCATAGTCTATGCTGTCTTCCCATTATTTACTCAGTGGTCCTCTTGATTATCAGATTGACTGTTATGGTGTCACAATGATTATGATTAAGTAACTTTTATTTTACTTAGTAATGACTCCAAAGCACAATAGTAGCAATGTTGGCATATTGTTATAATTGCTCTATTTTATTATTAGTTATTGTTTTTAACCTTTTGCTGTGTCAAATTTATAAATTTTATCATAGGTATGTATGTATGTATGTATGGGGAAAAATAGTATATTATACATATGATTTGGCACTATCTATGATTTTAGGTATCCACTAGGATCTTGGGACAAATTTCCTCCAGGTAAGGGGGACTATTACCCTGGGTGGTGCAACTTACTCAATCTATGAGTATCTATCAGTAGGAAGTTAAGAGATTCTAAAATTTTGCACTCACTTTATTTGTGGAATCTTGCACATTAGAAACATATCCATCATAGCCACCCACAGGAAAGAATCACTTTTTAAAATTTGTACATGAAGTAGTTACAGCTTTGTATTTGTGTGTGTGTGTGTGTATGTGTGTGTGTGTGTGTTTGCTGAAGACACAGAAATAAGTAAAATTTTCATTAAAAAGTGTAGGTACCAATAAAGTACCAGCTGGTTTCGGATAGGATAACTATTCAGAAATATTTATTTTGACTTTGCCTCCACCTCTGTGAGCAGAGGGTACCTCTCTACCCTTGATCTTTGGAATTAGTCATATGGTTTACTTTTGTCAGTAGAATATACTAGGTAGGAAGTGTCAAAATACCTTAAAAAACCCTCACTACTGATCTTGCTTTCTTGAAACTCTGCCACCACCCTAAGGAAAACATGCAGGGCCTAGTTGCTATAATATATATATATATATATAGTATATATAAAGAGAAATCTAGAACATATGCCTTTTTGCTGATTCTATCCTAGATCAACTAACATCCAGCTGAACCTGGAAGTATTTTGTTATGCATCAAAAGTCAACCATTACTAAATTTGGCAGAGAAAAATGAAGTGTTGTTATATTAAAGTCCTCACATATGTGAGTGGCTTTGGAATTAGAAAACAAGTAAATACAGGAAAAAGCATGTAAGCTCAGAAAATTTTTAAAAATTTAATTAACCAGGGTAGTTTTTAAGCAGAACTTATAGTACAGAGAATTAAAATAAAACTAGTTCTTATTCCTGAATTCTTCAGCTACTAACACACTCTCAAATTAAGATTCACTCTGGGAGTATAGTCAAAATTGAGTGTATCCACAGTAAAATGCGGTCCCAGAGAAAAGACTAAATTAGGGGCCTAGCTTTAAAACATTTTACTAGGAACTTTGAAAAAAATTAAGGTTCTTCTTAGATAGAAGAAAGGTCTTTTACGAATCTTAAGTGTATACTGCAAGGCAGCCTGATGTGCTCAAAATATCATATATTAAATACAGAAAGAGAGATATGTTACAAGAACTATTACACATATGTCTTTTGTCTCAGGGCATGAACACTAGAATCACATATATAAAAACCCACAAAGATGTTGGTAGAGTTTTATGTCTATATGCATTAATATTCAGAATTCAAAGTGACTGAGATCATTCCAAATGCAAAATTTATTCTTGTACTTATATAGTTTACAGACAGCAAGCAGACTGAAAATGCTGTTCAGTAATCAAAAACAAATGTACATTTTCTAATGCCATCTGCAGAAGTTTCTCAAAGAGGGTGACAGATAGAAAGGTTGTCCCATTAGATAAAGCCAAAAACTGTAGGAAAACAGAAGACCAGGGAGTCATTCCCAGCCAGCAGAATCAGATTCTAATTATAAAATATCCTCCACCCACAGGATGTATGATAACAATACTTGGCAATGACATTTGCCTGGCAGTATTTCGAAACTGCTGCAAACAAGTATGTGCTTCTCAGTCACTCCTTTTCCAAATAGAAGTTGTTTATTTTAGTTATTTTTTCCTAACTGCACCATTGGTGTGTTGTGTGTTTAAGGGGGATGGAAAAATATAAAGATAACTAACAGCTTTTACTTCATAAGTTTCTAGATCAAAATCATTTCTAGGCTTGGTATAGATCACAAGATCCCGTACTTTGAGCATAATGCTGAGATAGAAAGGAAAATGTGCATATTTTAACTGTTGGTGAAAAAATAATATTCATCAATAAAGAGGTGAGACTCTGAAAACTGACATTGTTCAGAAATATTAAATGTCTTTCCTTTACCAGTGAATTCCATCCCTGAAACAATCTAATGGAAACAACTTCCTTATCTGACTTGAAATGTCCTTCCCTGACTTGTAATGCGACTTGCTTTGACTAATATGACAGTGTAAGTGTAGATATGACAAAGGCCTGCAAAATGTATACCTAATTGCAATTGCTTTTTTGAGTTTCTGCCAGAGGAAAAAAAAATGTGCCAAGTCTAGATTGCCGTATGATGGCAGATTAGGAAATTACAAGTTCTTTTTTCCCAGAGACATCAAGTTAACAACAATATATGGACCAGAATACCTCTGTGAGAACTCTAGAGACCATGTGAGAAGGTACAACATCCAGGCCATTGTAAAACAAGAAGGGGTTTCCAGTGAAAGGGGTAAAAAAAAATCACATGCATTTGTGTCCCAACCCCTTCCCTTTATGGTATAGTGCAGAACAATCAGAAGAAAACCTTGCATACTAAGGCTCCCACGTTTAGATGGAAAAGAAAGAGTAGAATGTGTATCCAATGTTCTGGATTGTCTTAGGGCTACCAGAAGGACTGAATTCTTTTTCATCTGTCTGGAAACAATGACAGAACAAGTGCCAGAATCTGGAAGCCACTGAAAATAGAGTCAAGTAACATATTAGAACTAAAATTCTCGGGAGACACTATGGAAAGCAAATTATCAAAAATGATTTAAAAGGTCCTAGAATCTCCAGCTGGACTGATTGGTGAAGGTCTTTACCCGCAAAAACTAGTACATAAGAACTGGAAGAAATACTAGTTTTTTTTTTTTTTTTAAGTTTTCATATCTCAGCAAAAGATTATAAGGCACACCGAAAAGAAAACAAGACAAAACCAAGAAAACGTGGCCCAATCAAATAAACAAAGGAAAACTTCAAAAACTAACCCTAAAGAAACAAAGATTTGAAAACTGCCTCAACTTTTTGAGACACAGTAAAATAAGATATACAAAGAGACAACAAAAAATTAAAAAGTGGGAGAACAATGTCAAGGTGAGTGTTTATTAGTTTTCTTTTGCTTGTTGTTTGTTTATGCAAATAATGCTTAGATGTTATCAGGTTAAAATAATGGGATATAAAATAGTATTGACAACCCTCATGGTAACCTCAAACCAAAAAATATACAATGGATACACAAAAAGGAAAGCACGAAACTAAATTATATCACTAGAGGAAATCATTTTCACTAGAGAAAGACAAGAATAAAAGAAAGAAGAAAGATATGATCACAAAACAACCAGGAAACAACAAAATTGCAGAAGGAAGTCTTCACTTATCAATAATTATATTAATTGTAAATAAACTAAACTTTCCAATCAAAGACAAAGTCAGGATGAATAGATAAAAAGAAAAAAAGAAAAAAAAAAAAAAAGAAAGAAATGAGACCCATTCATCTGTTGCCTACAAGAAACACATTTCACCTTTAAAGACCAGATGGGTTCACAGCTGAATTCTACCAGAGGTACTAAGAGGAGATAGTGTCATTCCTTCTGAAACTATTCCTAACAATGCAAAAAGAGGGAATCATCCCTAACACATTTTATGAGATCAATATCATAAATACCTGATACCAAAACCTGGCAGAGACATAACCAAAAAAAAAAAAAAAAAAAAAAATTCAAGCCAGTATCCATGATGAACATTGATGTGAAAATCTTTAATAAAATACTGCCAAACTAAAACAGCCATCAAAAAGCTTATCCATCACAATCAAATCGGCCCTGGGATGCAAGGCTAGTTTAACATACATAAATCTATAAACATAAACCATCACATAAACAGAACCAAGGCAAAAAGCACACGATTTTCTCAATAGATGCAAAGAAGGCCTTCAACAAAGCTCAACAACCCTTTATGCTAAAAATTCTCAATAAACTAGGCATCAATAGAACATATCTCAAATTAAAAGTTATTTATGAAAAACCCACAGCCAATATCATACTGAATGGACAAAAGTTGGAAGCATTCCCTTTGAAAACATGCACAAGACAAGGGTGCCCTCTCTCACCACTCCTATTCAATACAGTATTGGAAGTTCTGGCCAAAGCAATCATGCAAGAGAAAGAAATAAAGCATATTCAATTAGGAAAAGAGGATGTCAAATTGTCTCTATTTGCAGACAATATAATTGTATGTTTAGAAGACCACATCATCTCAGCCTAAAATCTCCTTAGGCTGATAAGCAACTTCAGCAAAGTCTCAGGATACAAAAATCAATGTGCAGAAATCACAAGCATTTCTACACACCAATAACAGACTAACAGAGAACCAAATCATGAGTGAACTCCCATTCACAATTGCTACGAAGAGAATAAAATACCTAGGAAAACAACTAACAAGGGATGTGAAGGACCTCTTCAGGGAGAACTACAAAGCACTGCTCAAAGAAATAACAGCACAAACAGATGGAAAAACATTCCATGCTCATGGTTAGGAAGAATCAACATCATGAAAATGATCATATTGCCCAAAGTAATTTACAGATTCAATGCTATTCCCATTGAGCTACCATTGACTTTCTTTACAGAACTGAAAAACAACAACTTAAACTTCATATGGAACCAAAAAGAGCCTGCAATGCTAAGACAATCCTAAGCAAAAAACAAACAAACAAACAAAAAAATGAAAACAAAAACAATGCTGGAGGCATCATGTTACTTGACTTCAAACTATACTACAAGCCTACAGTAATCAAAACAGCATGGTACTAGTACCAAAACAGACATATGGACCAATGGAACAGAACAAAGGCCTTGGAAGTAATGCCACACATCTACAATCCGATCTTTGACAAACATGACAAAAGCAAGCAATGGGGAAAGAATTCCCATTTAACAAATTGTATTGGAGAAACTGGCTAGCCATATGCAGAAAGCTGAAACTGGACCCCCCCTTACACCTTATACAAAAATTAACTCCAGGCAGATTAAAGGTTTAAACATAAGGCCTAACACCATAAAAACCCTAGAAGAAAACCTAGGCAATACCATTCAGGACATAGGCATAGGCAAGGATTTCATGACTAAAACACCAAAAGCAATGGCAACAAAAGCCAAAATAGACAAATTGGATCTAATTAAACTTAAGAGCTTCTGCACAGCAGAAGAAACTATCATTAGCATGAACTGGCAACCAACAGAATGGGAAAATATTTTTATAGTCTACCCATCTGACAAAGGGCTAATAACCAGAATCTGCAAATATCTTAAACAAATTTACTAGAAAAAAACCAAACAACTCTATCAAAAAGTGGACAAAGGATATGAACAGACAATTCAAAGGAAGGCATTTATGCAGCCAACAAACATATGAAAAAAAGCTCATCATCACTGGTCATTAGAGAAATGCAAATCAAAACTACATTGAGATATCATCTCACGCCACTTAGAATGGCGATCATTAAAAAATCAGGAGACAACAGATGCTGGAGAGGATGTGGAGAAATAGGAATGCTTTTACACTGCTGGTTGGAGTGTAAATTAGTTCAACCATTGTGGAAGACAGTGTGGTGATTCCTCAAGGATCTAGAACTAGAAATACCATTTTACCCAGCAATCCCATTACTAGATATATACCCAAAGGATTATAAATCATTGTTATAAAGACACATGCACACATATGCTTATTGCAGCACTGTTTACGATAGCAAAGATTTGAAACCAACCCAAATGCACATCAGTGACAGATTGGATAAAGAAAATGTGGCACATATACACCATGGAATATTATGCAGCCATGAAAAAGGATAAGTTCATGTCCTTTGCAGGGACATGAATGAAGCTGGAAACCATCATTCTCTGCAAACTGACACAAAAACAGAAAACCAAACACCACATGTTCTTACTTATAAGTGGATGTCGAACAATGAGAACATATGGACACAGGAAGGGAAATGTCACACACAAGGGCCTGTTGGGGGGTAGGGGGAGCTAAGGGAGTGATAGCAGGTGGTGGGGGGATTGGAGTGGGGAAGCATTAGGAGAAATCCCTAATGCAGGTGATAGGGTGATGTATGTAGCAAATCACCATGGCATGTTTATACCTATGTAACAATCCTGTACGATATGCACATGTACCCCAGAACTTAAAGTATAATTTAAAAAAAAGACACACATAAACTAAAAACAAAACGATAGAAATAGATATTCCATGCCAATGGAAACTCTAAAAGACCATGAGTCACTACACTAATATAAGACAAAATGTGGCTGGGTGAGGTGGCTCATGCCTGTAATCCTAGCATTTTGGGAGGCTGAGATGGGTGGATCACGAGGTCAAGAGATCGAGACCATCCTGGCCAACATGGTGAAACCCTGTCTCTACTAAAAATGCAAAAATTAGCCAGGCATGGTGGCACGAGCCTGTGGTCCCAGCTACTCGGGAGACTGAGGCAGAAGAATCGCTTGAATCCAGGAGGCAGAGGTTGCAGTGAGCCAAGATTGTGCCATTGCACTCCAGTCTGGCGACAGAGCAAGACTCAATCTCAAAAAAAAAAAAAAGAGAAAAAAAGACAAAATGCATTTCAGGAAGAAAGCTATAAGAAGAGACAAAGAAGGTCACTATATAATGATAAAGGGGTCAATTCAGCAAGAGGACATAATAACTTTTGACATATATGCGACCAGATAGATAAAGGAAATGTTATTAGACCTAAAGAGAGAGATAGGCCTCAATACAATAATAGGTGAAAACATCAACACCCTATTCTCAGCATTGTACAGATATTCCACACAGAAAATCAACAAAGGAATATCAGACTTAATCTGCATTATAGACCAAATAGACTTAGTGTATATTTACAGAGCATTCCATCTAATAACTGCAAAATACACATTCTTCTGTGTGGTACATTGATTATTTTCAAGGATAGACCATATATTAATCAGATAACAAGTCTTAAAAAAATTCAGAAAAATTGAAATAATATTGAGCATCTTCTCTGATCGCAATGGAATAAAAGTAAAGATTAATAACCAGAGGAATTTTGAAATCTATACAAATACATGGAAATTAAACAATATACTGCTGAATGACCAGTGGGTCAATGAAAAAATTTTGAAGACCATTGATAAATCTCTCAAAGCAAATGATAATGAAAACATATCAAAAACTATGGAATACAGGAAAGGCAGTACTAAGAGGGAAGTTCACAGTTGACAAAACAGGGAGAGAAAAGAAAAAAAAGAAAGAATAAAATTACATCCTTTGCAGCAACAAAAAAAAAAAAAAAAGGAAAGAAAAGAGGAAAAGTTCAAATAAAAAACCTAAATATGCATCTTAAAAAGCTATAAAAGCAAGAGCAAACAAAATGCAAAATAAGTAGAAGAAAAATAATGATCAGAACAGAATTAAATAAAATTGAAATAAAAAAATACAAAAGATAAATGAAACTAAACGTTGTTATTTGAAAAGTTAAACAAAATTTGAAAAGCCTTCAGCCAAACTAATAATGAAAGAGAGAACATCTGAATAAATAAAACCAGAAATGAAAAAGGAGATATTACAACTTATATTTCAGAAATACAAAGGATCATTAGTGGCTGCTATGAGCAACTGTATGCCAATAAATTAAAAAATGTAGAGTAATGGATCAATTCTTGGACACATACAACTTCCAAGATTGAATCAGGAAGTCTAAAACCTAAACAGATCAGTAAGTAACAAGATCAAAGCTGTAATAAAAATTCTTTTCGTAAAGAAAAACCTAGGACTTAATTACTTTGCTGCTAAATTCTACCAAATATTTAAAGAAAAACTGATACCAATCCTACTCAAATGACTTCAAAAAATAGAGGAGAGCATACTTCCAAACACATTCTATGAGTCTTGTATTACCCTGATACCAAAACCAGACAAACACAAATTAAAAGAAGAAAACCACAAGCCAACATCTCTCATGAATATTAATGCAAAAATCCTCAACATAATACTAGCAAACCTAACGCAATAATAGATTAGAAAGAACATTCATAATGACTGGGTGGGAATTACTGTAGGGGTGCAAGGATAGTTGAAACTACACAAATCAACATGACACATTATATCAACAGAATGAGGGATACAAACCATAGAATCATTTCAACTGATGCTGAAAAAGCATTTGATAAAATTCAACATTGTTTTATGACAAAAACACTTAAAAAAAACTGACGATAGAAGGTATATACCTCAACATATAAAAGACCATATATCATAGATCCACAGCTAGTATCATCCTAAAAGGAGAAAGCCTTTCCTCTAAAATTCAGAAGACAATAAGGATGCCTACTCTCACCATGTTATTTAACATAGTACTGAAAGTCCAAGGTAGAGCACTCAGACAATAGAAAAATATAAAGAGCATCCTAATTAGAAAAGAAAAAATCAAATTATTCTCATTTGTTAATGATATAATCTCATATGTGTAAATGCTAAAGACTCCACAGAAAAATAATTAGAATTGATGAACAAATTCTGGAAAGCTGTGGGATAAAAAAATCAACATACAAAATCAATAGCTCAACCATTGTGGAAGATAGTGTGACTATTCTTCAAGAACCTAGAACCAGAAATACCATTTGACCCAGTAAATGTCCATCAACGATAGACTGAACAAACAAAATGCAGCACATATATACCATGCAATACTATATATCCATTAAAAAAAAAGAATGAGTTCATGTCCTTTGCAGGGACCTAGATGAAGCTGGAAATCCTCATTCTCAGCAAGCTAACACAGGAACAGAAAACCAAACACCACCTGTTCTAACTCCCATTGTTCAGTGTGAGCTGAATAATGAGAACACATGGACACGGAGAGGGGGTATCACAGACCAGGGCCTTTCAAGGGGGTGGGGGACAAGGGGATGGAGAACATTCAGACAAATACCTAACACATGCGGGGCTTAAAACCTACATGACAGGTTGACAGGTACAGCAAATCGCCATGGTGCATGTATACCTATGTAACAAACCTGCATATTCAGCACATGCATCCCAAAACTTAAAGTAAAATAAAAATATTAGTAGCATTTTTATATCCCAAGAGTAAACAGTGTAAAAAATAAATAAGTAACGTAATTCCATTTATTATAGCCACACATAATGTTAAAAACCCGGCAATTAACCAAAAAGTGAAATATTTCTAAAGTGAAAACTAAAAAAACTGATGAAAGAAATTAAAGAGGACATCAAGAAAAAGAAGAAGAAAAATTTTGTATGTTAATGGATTGGAAGAAACTGGTAGAATCAAATTACCTGACTTTAAATTATACTAATAGAGCTTTAGTAACCAAAACATCATGGTACTGGCATAAAAACAGACACACAAACCAGTGGAACAGAATAGAGAATGCAGAAGGAAATACACACATTTACAATGAACTCATTTTTGACAAAAGTGCCAAGAATATACACTGAAGAAAAGACAGTCTCGTTAACAAATGGTGCTGGGTGAACTGGATATCTATATGCAATAGAATAAGACCAGACTCCCCTATAACTCACCATATATAAAATCAAATTAAAGTGGATAAAACATTTAAATCTAAGATCACAAGCCATGATACTACTGCAAGGAAACATTGGGAGAAATCTTCAGGACATTGGTCTGGACAAAGTTTTTATGAGTAATACCCCACAAGCACAGGCAACCAATCAAAGATGTGTAAACAGGATCACATGAAGTTAAAAAACTTCTACACAGCAAATGATACCATCAACAAAGTGAAAAGATAGCTCACAAAATTAAAGACAGTATTTGCAAACTACCACTTTGGCAGGGCATTAATAACAAGGATATACGAGGTGCTCAAACAACTCTATAGGAAAGCAGCTAATTTAATCAAAAGATGAGCAAAAGATCTGAGTGGACACTTCTTAAAAGAAGACATACAAATGGTACACAGGCACATCACAAGCTGCTCAACATCACTGATTGTCAGAGAAATGCGAATAAAAACTGCAATGAGATATTATGTCACCCAAGTTAAAATAGCTTATATCCAAAAGACAAGCAATAACAAATGCTGGTGAAGATGCAAAGGAAAGGAAAAACATCATACCTGTTGGTGGGAATATAAATTAGTACAACCACTATGGAAAACAGATTGGAGGTTCCTCAAAAAACTAAATTTTAGTTTTTTGAAAACTCATAAGATCATATGATCCACTGCTGGGTATATACCCCAAGGAAAGGAAATCAGTATATTGAAGAGATATCTGCACTCCTGTATTTGTTGCAGCACTGTTTGAAGTAGCTAAGATTTGGAAGCAACCTAAGTGTCCATCAACAGATGAATGGATAAATAAAATTTGGTACATATACATAATGGAGTACAGTTTAGCCATTAAATAAAATGAGACCCTGTCATTTGCAACAACATGGATGTAACTGAGGATCGTTAGGTTAAGCGAAATAAACCAGACACAAAAATCATTGCATGTTCTCTCTTATTTGCGTGACATAAAAATCAAATCAATTGAGCTCATGGACATAGAGAGTAGAAGAATAGTTACCAGAGGCTGGGAAAGATGGTGGGGCATTGTGGGAGAAGTAATGATGGTTAACCGCTCCAAATTTAAAAAGAGAGAGAGAGAGAGAGAGAAAGAAAGAAAGAAAGAAAGAAAGAAAGAAAGAAAGAAAGAAAGAAAGAAAGAAGGAAAGAAAGAAAGAAAGAAAGATTGAATAATAACTTAATTGTATGTTTTAAAAATAACTTAATGCAATTGGATTGTTATAATTCAATGGATAAATGCTTGAAGAGATGAATACTGAATTCTCCAGGTTCTGCTTATTTCACATTGCATGCCTATATAAAAACATCTCATGTAACCCATAAATATATACAACTATTATGTTCCTGCAAATATACATACACATGTAGATCAATATATATACCTATTATGTTCCTGCAAAGATCTTAAAAAATAAAAGAATAAAAAAAAACACACACAACAGTATTATATATGGCAAAACTGTCTTTCAAAAATGAAGTAGAAATTAAGACTTTTCCAAATAAACAAAATTGAGGGAGTTCATTACCATTAGACTAGCTCTAAAATAAACACTAAAGGGAGTTCTTCAAGTTGAAGCAAAAGGACAAGAGACCACTTCATGAAGCCATTATTAATAAATAATTCTCCACTAAAGGAAAATACATGCAAAAATATAACAAACTATGCTTTTGTAATTTTGATACATGGTGTTTAATATAATTATGAAAAATTAAACTCTAAATCTATGTAAATAGGTATGCAATACATACTGATAAAATTTGTTGCATTAAGATGATAAAATGAGGGTTGTGATGTAAAGGAGTAAAGCTTTTAGATGGAACTGAAGTTAAGCGACTATCAGTGTAAAATACAATGTTATATCTTAACAGATTTTATGTACCTCTGATGATAACCACAAGAAAATATCTATAAAATACACTCAGAAGGAAACAATACGGCAGCCAAATCATATTACTACAAATAAATCAATAAAATTCAATAGAAGAAAGGAGGGATAATAAAAGATATAAGATCTATAGGAACCAATTAGCAAAATTGTAATAATAAGTTTTTTCTATCAGTAATTAAATCAAGCTCCATCATCAAAAATTATAAATTGGCTAAATGAATGAAAGCGCAGGGTACAACTATGGGCAGGAGATTCACTTGAGGTCTAAGGGCAAACATAGACTGAAAGAAAAAGGATGAAAAAAGATGATCCATGCAAGTGATAAGCAAAATATAACAGTAGTAGCTATTCTATCTCAGATGCAATAGGCTTTAAAATAAAAACTGTTACAAGATACAAGACATTATGTAATAATATGAGTGTTAATAACAATTATAAGTAATTATGTATGAAACCTCAAAGCTTCTAAATATATGAAGTTAACTTTGATAAGATTGGAGAGAAATATAGCAGCACAATAATGGTAGGTGACCTCAATATCCCATAAATAATGTGTAGAACAACCAGACATAAGATAAATAAAGAAGCAGAGGATTTGAACAACATTATAAACTAATTAGGGACTAACAGACATGTATAGAAGACTCTACCCCAAAAATAAAATATACATTCTTATTAAGTGCACATAAATACATGTTCGGGAGAACACATATTCTCCAGAAATGCTTGCATGGTAGGCCACAAAACAAGTTTTAACAAATTAAATATTGGAATCATACAAAGTATATTTTCAAACAAAAATGGAATAAAACTAGAAATCAACAGTACAAAGAAAACTGGAAATTCATAAATGTTGTAAATTAAACAACACACTATTATTGACCAATGGCTAAAAAAATCACATAAGAATTTAGAACATACCTTGAGAAAAATTAGAACGAAAATACAATGTATCAAAATTTACGGAATGCAACAAAAATAGTGGTAACAGGAAGGTTTATAGCTATAAGTTCTTTAAGCCAAAAGAATTATACAAATAATAATACATTAAACCCAAAGCAGATAGGAGAGGAAATAATACAGATTAGAGCATAGAATAGACAAATGACAGGGAAAAAGCAAAACAAAACAAAGAGTTGGTGCTTGGAAAAGATTTAAAAAAAAAAAAAACCTTTAGCTAGGGTAATCAAGAAAAAAAGAGAGAACACTTAAATAACTATAACAAGAAATGGGAAAGAGGACATTACAACCAATGTCACAGGAATAAAAAGGATTATAAGGCAATATTATTAATATACTAAAAACTTGGATAACCTACATCAATAAAATTCTAGAAACATACTACCTACCAAGACTGAATTATGAGTAAATAGAAAACATAAATAGACTAATAATGAATAAAGAGATTGAATGAGTAATCAAAATCATCCTCAATTAAAAAATGCCCAGGACCAGATGGCTTAGCTGGATAATTCTGCTAACCATTTAAAGAAGAGTTGACAACACTAAAACTTGTCCCAAAAATTAAAAAGAGAATACTTCCAAGTTCATTCTATAAGGCCAACATTATTCTGATATCAAAGACATATGAGGATACTACAAGAAAACTGCAGGTCAATCTTTCTGATAGATGTTGATGCAAAAATCTTCAATAAAATGCTAAGAAACTGAATTTAATGACATATGTGAAGTAATATATATTTAGGCAAGTGAGAGTTACTCTTATAATGCAAGAATGTTTCAACGTTTAAAAATCAACCAATGTAATACACTAGATTAATAGAATGAAACGTATAAGAAATATCAAACAAGTATATCTCAATTGTTAAAGAAAAAGAATTTGGCACAATTTAACTCTTGTTCATGATGTAAACACTCAACAAACTAGGAAAAAAACAAAAACTACCTCAACATAATTAATGGAGAAAAACTAAAACCTTTTCTTGTAAGATCAGGACAAAGTAAGAATGTTCACTCTCATCACTCCCAGTCAACAAAGTATTTTATTGTTGTTGGTTAAGACTTACAATTATTGTAAGTCTCAACAAAAGCAATTTGTCACGCAGAAAATAAATAAAATGCTTTAAAATAGAAAAGTAAGAAATAAAATTGGCTTTGTTTACAGATGACATGATATGATAGGTAGAAACTATAAATTTTCTTCCCCCAACACTGTTAGAATTAACCCATACCCAGCAAAATTTCAGGATACAAAATTAACATTCAAAAATCAATTGTGTGTTTGGACACTAGGAATGAAAAATATTTTAAAAATTAGCTGGGTGTGGTGGCTAAAGCCTGTAGTCCCAGCTCTTCTTGAAGTAGGCGGGATAATCCCTTGAGGCCAGGAGTCTGAGGTTGTTGTTAGCTATGATCCTGCCACTGCACCCCAGCCTGGGAGCCAGAGAGAGACCTTGTCTCCAAAAAAAAAATAAATAAAATAAACAAATAAATAAAAAAAACAACAGGATCTGAAACAGTAGTCTTGTTCATCAGCTTAAGGAGCTTTTGGGCTTAGACTATGGGGTTTTCTAGATATATAATCAAGTTGTCTGCAAACAGGGATAGTTTGACTTCCTCTGTTTCTAGTTGGATGTCCTGTATTTCTTACTTTTGCTTGATTGTTCTGGTCAGGACTTCTGCACTATGTTGAATAGGAGTGGCAAAAGAGAGCTTCAGTGAAGTCTCAGAACACAAAATCAACATACAAAATTTAGTAGCATTTCTATGCACCAACAACAGTCAAGCTAAGAGCCAAATCAGGAACACAATCCCATTCACAATTGCTGCAAAAAAGAACAAAATGCCAGGAATACAGCTAACAAGGGAGGTGAAAAATCTCTGCAATAAGAACTACAGAACACTTCTCAAAAAAATTAGTGATGACATAAATGGAAAAACATTCCATGCTTATTGATGGGAAGAATTAATATCATTAATATGTCCATATGACCCAAAGCAGTTTATAGATTCAATGCTATTTCTATCAAAGTATCAATAACACTTTACAGAACTAGAAAAATTTTTTAAAAAAATTCACGAGAAACCAAAAAAGAGCCTGAAAAGCCAATGCAATTATAAGCACAATGAACAAAACTGAAGGCATAACACTACCCGACTTCCAACTGTACTACAGGGATACAGTAATAAAAGCAGTATATCACTGGTACAGAATCAGACACATAGACCAATGGAACAGAATAAAGAGCCCAGAAATAAGGCTGCACACCTACAACCATCTAATCTTCGACAAAGCTGACAAAAGCAAACAGTGGAAAAAGGACTCCCTGTGCAATAAATGGTATAAGGATGACTGGCTAGCTATATGCAGAAGATTGAAGCCAGAACCCTTCCTTACACCATATACAAACATCAACTCCAGGTAGATTAAAGACTTAAAAGTATAACCCAAAACTATAAAAACCCCAAAAGTCAACCTAGGCAATACAATTCTGGACAGAGGAACAGGAAAACATATCATGACAAAGGATGCCAAAAGCAAATGCAACAAAAGCAAAAATTGATAAATAGGATCTAATTAAACTAAAGAGCTCTGCACAGCAAAAGAAACTATCAAGAGAGTAAACAGATCACCTACCAAATGAGAAGAAATAATTGCTAACTATGCATCTGACAAAGATCTAACATGCAGCATCCATTTACAAGAAAAAAAAATCATTAAGAAGTGAGCGCATTTCAAAAGACATACATGCAGCCAGCAAGCATAAGAAGAAAGCTCAAGATCACTGATCATTAGAGAAATGCAAATCAAAACCACAATGAGATACCATCTCACACTGGTCAGAATGACTATTATCAAAAAATAATAGATGCTGACAAGGTTGCGGAGAAAAAGGAACATTAATACACTCTTGGTGGGAGTACAAAGTAGTTCAACCATTGTGGGAAACTGTGTGACAATTTCTCAAAGACCTAAAAACAGAACAACCATTCGATCCAACAATCCTTTTACTGGGTATGTACCCAAAGGAATATAAATGATTCTATCATAAAGACATATGCACACCTATGTTCATAGTAGCACTATTCATAATAGCAAAGACTGGAATCAACCTAAATGCCCATCAGCAGTAGACTGGATAAAGAAAATATGATACATATATGCCATGGAATACACCATGGAACATATAGAATAAAAAATAATGAGATTATGTCTTTTGCAGGAATATGAATAAAACTGGAGGCCATTATCCTTAGCAAACTAATAATGCAATAACAGAGAACCAGGTACCACATGTTCTCACTTATAAGTGGGAACTAAATGATGAGAATACATGGACACAAAGAGGGGAACAACAGACACTGGGGCCTGCTGAAGGCCTGGAGGTTAGGAGGAGGGAGAGGATCAGAAAAAAATAACTAATAGGAAGTAGACTTAATATCTGAGTGATGAAATAATCTGTACAAGAAACACCTGTGACACAAGCTTACCTACAATAAACCTGCACATGTATCCTTGACTTGAAATAAATATTAAAAAAAGATTGGTCTTATGAGATAAGGAAGAAAACATTTAAAGTTTCTGTTCAGGTGTTTTTAAGCCATATTCAGAATTTTGCTTCTTATATGTATAAAATGGGAAGCCGATGAAGGAGTTTTAATAAAATATTGATATTAATATCTGCATGGAAACATTACTTTGTATGACATATTTTTAGGTCAGTAGTTCTAACTCCAATTTAATGTCATGCCTTTACTGTACAAAGGTGATAATTTAAAAATATTTGGCACAACTTTTTTGTTATATTCATTACATTAACCATTCTTGTAGTGATTTTTAAAACTTCTGTTTTATGCATTGTATTTAAATTATTACATGTGATGGATTATATGTGATATACTACAACATTTTGATTATCTAGCTCCTAAAAGTTTTATCCTTTCTGTAAAGCTAGGATTATAGAATATCAGAAATATGGCCAGGTGCAGTAGCTAACACCTGTAATCCCAGAAGTTTGGGAGGCTGAGGCAGGCAGATCCTCTGAGGTCAGGAGTTTGAGACCAGGCTGGCCCCAGGGGTGAAACTCCATCTCTACAAAAATTAGCTGAGTGTGGTGATGTGCACCTGTAATCTCAGCTATTCGGAAGGCTGAGGCAGGAGACTCTCATGAACCCAGGGGGCAGAGGGTATAGTGAGCTGAGTTATCACCATTGCACTCCAGCGTGGGCAACAAAAGTGAAACTCCATCTCCAAAAAATAATAATAATAGTAAATATTTTCCTTTTACTTTGTGCTTGGAAATAATTACAATGAACTAAAAAAAAAAAAAAGCATTACAAATTTATTTCACAACTATTTTTTTTTAGGGGAGGGCAGGAACACACTTCAAAACACCTTTTTTGTCCACAAAATAAAGAAAGGAAAACAGTGTTATACAAAGCAACAAGATCAACATCATAATCCTCCTTCTCAGACTATAAAAGGCCCAAAGTGACCTTTACCCATCAAGGCTTTCCTCTCCATGTCAGGGTCCAAGTACGGGACTAAACTAATGTCTGCAAAACAAAATGCATCATAAAATGCAGCTTTGAAAGCTCATTTGCCCATTTTCCTGGTGTTCTCTCTCCTTAGATGAGGCTATGGCAGGACAAACTGGATTGAGGCCATGTATTCCACAATTCACTCTCCAAAGTTAAAATATTCTCAACACAATTTACAAATGGAAAGCACAAAAAAGAACTGGTTTGATCCTTTCAAAAGTGGAATTCCAAAATAATTTGCTTTAATAGCAACAGAAAATGACTTTGAAGAGTCTTGCCACAGCAGTTAAATATCCTAATCCAAATGTGACCCAGATCTTTTGTAAGCATTACCTATTGGTCAGAATTAGCCACATGTTCCTGCTGAACAGCACAGGAGGTTGTGAAACTGTAATCCCACCTTTGGCCCCCTAGAATTATGTGTTTATTAAGTTCAAAAAGAACATAGTCTTTACACAATCATGTATGCTCACTTCCTGTATCAAAACTGGCAGGAAATATATATTTATCAAATTTAGGTTGACTTAATGATGTATTAATAAATAAAAGAATATGACAGCCTAGGTTTGACTCAGATATTGTAATTCAAATAAATCTGGAATGCCACTAGAGGCAAACTGTTGTTTTCCCCTCAGCTCTTACAATGATTTCTGAAGGTTTAAATTGATATATTAAAATTTTCCTATACAATATAATGGTAAGTTTTGTCACCAGGTAATAGAAAAGTCAGAGCATTTCAATGTGATACTGAAATGAAATGCAGAATAATTGGGTTGGAGCTGAAATAGTGTTATACATAACTAGAGAAGTGACACATTAAGGAACTCTTTCTTTCTTGGAAATTTAAGTGATCCTTTGGTCAGTAAAAACTGTAATAGCTTTTTAGAAACCTGCTGTGGCTGAGAATGAATTGGCCATCCATGAGTGGTTAGTAGCGGTCTTTCTCAAAACTACATTGTGAGACATTAGCAACACCCTATGGTGGTAGATTTTGCGAAGAGGTCATGGGTGGAGCACATTTGGTAACTGAGAAATCCTGCCACCTACAGAGCTCATCTGTACAGTTCGTATTAATTGTTAGACTGGTAATTCTTTTACAATACCATCTTACACATCAAATTATCTTCCTTGTTTCAGTGTTATTCTTCTCACATCTTTATTGTTCAAATTTGTATTATAAAAAAGCCTATCAAGAAACATAAAATAACTGTAACTGAATATTTCATTTCAGTTTTAATATCTAAATACAAAGCCTAAATCTTTCTTATAATCCTTCTCCTAATGCAACTTTATTTCGTTTTCTTATTTTATGTTAGTAATGTGGCATGCATTAAATCAATTTGTTTATTTTTCCCTGTAATTTGATTTCTTTTCTTATCCAATGCTGTTCAAAATGTGAAAAAATATTAATCCTAATTAGATTATATTCAGTCTCTAATTTTTTTTTCGCCTCCAGTGTCAGATTACTTTTGTAATGTCATTATCTGTGATTGCTAGGAGAACATTTATTTTCTCATGGCTTTAGATCAATTGGTGCTTATGTCTAAAGTCTTTTAAAGACAACAGTTCTCAAAGGCTAGTTTCAGGAAGTGTAGTACCAGAATTACCTGAAGACTTGTTAGGAATGTAAATTCTTGGCCTATACCTCAGATCTAATGAATCAAAACCTCTGGGGGCGAAACCCAGGAATCTGTTCTTTAAGACATTCTTAGGCACACTAAAATTTGAGAACCATTGCTCAAGGGTAGTATAATTTTAGTATATTCTTCTTCAGACAAAATGGAAAAAAATGCTTTTTAATCTCAGATTTATTTTCTATTGTTTTTGCTTTTAAGTAGTGTCACCCTTATAAAGAATCATATCAATGTTGCAAATGATACATTTGATTTCCAAGTTACATCTAACATTTATTTGATTCTTTTAGCATCCCCGTTTTATTTTTTTGATTAAAAAAAGAACACCTAATTTTTTCAGATAGACCTAAAGTATTAGTTCCAGCAAAGAAATACAAAATTAGTTTAACAGTAAGTATAAAAGTACAGAAGCATAATATATATGCAAATTTTAAATAAAATTATTAAGTACACTTTTAAATTGCAAAGAATATGAAATATAGTCTCAAAAAACAATGATATATTATAAATTCTGTCATATATAAATTACAATTTTAATAGTCTATTTAGTTCAGCCAGTATTTATAATTTGTTTAATATCAACTAAAGACTTAATGGGAATGTGCAGTCATAAATATCACGTATTATATGACTAAGATAATGTGCTGCATAAAATTAGACATGATAACAGCAAAACCATGTTAAATGTAAATTTACCTAATAACTTTATACATTGACAGAGTGTATTTTTTAATGACCAAGAACACTCAGTAGGGTCTCAATAAACATCAATAAATTTGACTTTTCTGTTTTATGAAGCAAAAGTTTGAATTATACCAGATATTGTGCTTCTATGGGAATTTATATTTCACAGTGTTTGCAAAGTTCTATGTTATACATTGATTTATAACGTTATAAAACTTGAATTTAAATATGATACACTATTATGTCTTTTCAGTAGTGTACAATTTACAACAACCTCCAAGTGCCAGATACACATTTAAAATTAGCCTACACAAAACAGGTACTTTATTAGCTCATCTGACTTTACGTTCAAGAAGGCCTTGATAAGGTCTAAATTCAGAGATTCAAATAACGTGAGAAGTCAGCCTCTGTCTTTGAAGACTGCTCATCTCTGCTTGCGCTTGCCTGTTATGCTCAGGTGTGTTCTCATTGTGTGACTGTATGGTTGCACCTGCTAGTTTGGAGCTGCAGGTCAGAATACTGAAGGAAACAAAGGAAGTTCCTCCCAATGCTCTGACAAAATTCACTGAGAAAACTCAACTTGTTCTAATTTAGGTCAGTAATTGCTCTCTCTGAGCTTATTACTGGCTGACAAGGTAAGCACTTTGATTGGCTAAACATAGTTCAGCTATAAACATCTAAGAACGGAGTTGGTGAGAGGACATGCTCAGTCTACCTGGGTAGGCTTAGTAAGAAATGGGGAACAGGTATCTACCCAAAAGAAGATTATGGGACAGAAAATTGTACAACCTATAGGATTTTTGACTGATCCTGGCCCACTACTACTATCAGAACCTAAAAGTGACTTTGTGGTTCTCTACCTCAATATTTAGTATATCATATAATCATATTGCTTAGGAAACATTGCCCAAAAGAAAGTGTTATTCAGGTGATGGAAGTGAAGAGGTTTATCAGTTCTTCTTGGGAAGGAGGAATGGGCTTAAAAAGTTGTTTTAGTTTACTAAGATTATAGTGATAATGATAAAAAAAAACACATAAGTTGAACAAATCTTTACATGAGAAAACATTATCTTAAATTTGATACACAGACACACACACACACACACGCACACACACACTCAGGTTCCTCACAATAGTCCTATGAACAAGCAATATTGTTCCTATTTTTCAAATAAGGAAACAAAGACACAGATAATAAATATGTTTTCATAGAGCTAATGTGTCGGTTTTATTTTGCTCTATTACCAGTTACCGACGTATTACAACTTAATGTCTTCAAACAACACCTTTTTATAAACACACAGTCCTGTACTGTTCTAAAATTCAGAAGCCCAGCAGAGCACCACTGGATCTTTGGCTTAGTGTATCACCAGTCTGGAAGCAAGGTATTGACCAGACCCAACCCCCTTTTCTGTGGTTTCATAAAGAAATCTATGAGCTTAACAGGCATGTTACGCTGCCCCATTATATTCACATAGTTGGAAGTTTCATTAAGATTAGTACAAATTCCTCATGAATGCCAAGTTTATGTTGCTTTGTAAATTCTGATTTATATATATGTGGCATATTTATACTAGCATTCTCTTTATTCAAATCATTAACTTCCAATAGAAAAAATAGGGTTTTGTGCTGTTTAGATTAATTCATGTACACTCACTTTTCACTTTTGCATCAATTAAACAAATATTTACTAAATGCCAACTCTGTGCAGCACCCTGTGCTGGACAACAAGGTACAAAATACTCTTGTAGCTACAGTGGAACAGAGAATACACATTTTAAATTTTTACACAAATAATCAACTGAAAAATGCAGGGCTGTGTTCTGACTTTCACGGGCTGTATGCACATTTATTTTGTTGGCTCCTTCCTCTATTAAAAAATACATCAACAAGCAAATTTTATGACTATTATTATAAAGCTAATTATATCAATATCATATATTAACACATTTGATTTGACCTAAAATTCACTTTTTATTTTCCTTTTAAAAGAATTTAAATCGGGCCGGGCGCGGTGGCTCACGCCTGTAATCCCAGCACTTTGGGAGGCCGAGGCGGGTGGATCACGAGGTCAAGAGATCGAGACCATCCTGGTCAACATGGTGAAACCCCGTCTCTACTTAAAATACAAAAATTAGCTGGGCATGGTGGTGCACGCCTGTAGTCCCAGCTACTCGGGAGGCTGAGGCAGGAGAATTGCCTGAACCCAGGAGGCGGAGGTTGCGGTGAGCCGAGATCGCGCCATTGCACTCCAGCCTGGGTAACAAGAGTGAAACTCCGTCTCAAAAAAAAAAAAAAAAAAAAAAAGAATTTAAATCATTTTTGTGGTTCTGCAAGAGTACTGTGGTCCCTAGACACTGTGCCCACTGTGCCTGATGGGTAAGCTTGCCTTGACAAAATAATAATTGCTACACTGAACAGTATGAAAAAGGAAGTAAGGGTGCTATGACCTGACATTAAGAACACATTAAAATGGAAAGAAGCAATCTAATTGTTCTGGGAAAGTAGATATTTGGGAAGTCTTCAATTCTTTTGGGTTGCTAATCAATCTTTTTCATCCTCTGTTGACAGAAGCAGCAACTTAACGATGGTATATTTTTAGGGTGTAGATTTTACTTTGGGTTTTGTGAAAATTGCATAAATGTTTATATCTTCAGTTTTCATTGTGAGGCACTTTTCACAAACGCTGTTACAGTGCAAGACTAATAGTATTTTCTCAAACTGGTTTGTCTCCTTCCCTAACATGAAAAATGACTGCTGCTTTTCTTGTCTTTTCACACCAGTGTGACAAAGATATTTTGAAGCTTATTTGGAGGTGGTGGCACAATTTATAATAAAATGTTCTCAAGAAGAAATGATTTTTAATGTAATACCTACAGTGGCTTTATACACAATATCATTCAATGAATTATATAATTCACTACTTTATTAACCAAGTCTAGGCTCTTAAAATTGTTGAACAGAGATCTCACAGTCAGTTAAAGTTGTGATGTTTTTCAATGTGCACATCTTGAAAATATATATGCATAATGATTTGTCTATCAGACTCTAGGCTTGTGTTAAAACTGTTTTAAAAGTTTTTTGGAATCTAATGACAATTACTTGCTTTTAATTAGGCAGCTTAAAATCAGTAGGAGTAATATTACACAATGGCTAGAGAATACTTAAAATAGCAAGAAGATACAGTGTTGTAATCATTAGCATTTAACCATAAGAGTCTCCTAAAAATTTGTCTGAGTGTCTAAAAATGTGACATATGTAGGTCTCTACATTTGTTTAAACAAAATCCGTCATTGTGTATTCTAACATGTCAGTTAATTGCCTACCTTAAGAAGTATTTGTAACAGATAAATATATCCTTAAATAAATACAAATAAACATACCATATTTTGGATGGTGAGAACGCTACAAGCACCAATGAAGCGACTGGAAATTCTGCCTTCTATATTACATTTTTGTTAAGAGTAATATATAATACAATCTGAAAATAAGTCAGATATTAAATCAGTCCTACAAAGAATATGTAGATTACAGTTATTTATTTTCATTTGTGCTTTAGGTATTTCTGTTGTCCTTTAAGGCACTCATCTAGTGGATATCTACAAATAATGGTCAATGATGGTGCCAAATTATGCCTTACCTTACTATAGGTAACTAAGACCATGAAATAACATTAATATTTTAGTAAAAGTGAAAGTTATTCATTTGCAGACAACTCTATTCATAAATAAAATGAATGATTACACGAGTATAATTTCCAAGCGTGAAGTAATCAGTTATAGCCAATATTTGAAAAGGAATTGGCAGTATTGCTAAGGTACCCTAGGGAACTGTTACAAGCATGTTCTTTAGCTCTAGACCTTAAATCAATTTTATTTTCATATAAAAAGATATAGAGCTTATAAAAAATTAAATCATTAATAATTTTACAGTAACATACCTGACAGCTCTGACAGCCACATGTGGTAGCTTAGAACTATATTCCTTTGCCATCTAAAATATTAATAGAACATTGACTAACTATCTTTCCATGGTGTATAAGGCTCAGAAGTTAATATGAAATCTGGGATTGCCTTCAGGGGATTTGGTTTAGTTACTATACCAGCAGGTAGTTTTTGTGTATTTGCTTTATTAAGGATGGATAATTTTTGAAGCAAAGCAGGGAAGTCTTAATAAATCATATCTTTATGAAATGTTCATTAATCTCTATATTCTTTAAAGGATTCTGTCAGAGAAATTAAAAAATAATTTTTAAAAATTAGTAGTAGGTTGACAAGGTACTTTATAAACCTAGAAGAGTTTTGGGTTATAACCAGCAAAGTTTTCAAAAGGAATTCTGCTTGATCTTGTTATACAAGTAGAGACAAAATGAAATTGAAAAGCAAAGGAGCTCTAGATATAGCTAAGTTTCCTTTTTGTAAGAGGTAAATTTTCCCCTGCTACTCACTTTTGACATTATCTTTTTTATCAGAGGACTCATAATGATCAACACTTAGAACTAATGATTTGCTGAACACAAAATATTACTAAAGATAAACGTCAGACCCCAGAGAGCTTCAGTTCAGACCTATAGAAACAATGATATTATAACAATGATATGTATCTACGTGTGGTGTTAATAACGGGTTTTGGAGCCAGACTGCTTGGGTCCAAATTCCAGCTCTGGAAAGTAACTTCATGTTTCTCTGGTTTAGTTGTCCTCCTCTCTCAAATGCAAATTGTATTAGATACTTAGCTCCTGTGGTATTAAATAAATTATGCTAAGTTCTAATAAAAGAACATAGATAAAGTATTACAAATCTTGGTTTAGACAACTATTCTAAATTATAATAGCTTTAGAAAAAATTATACACTTTATCCATGAATTCAGATGAATGACAACAAAAAGTATTTGTGTTTTTGGGTTTGTTTTATGTATTTTGACTCTTATATTTAATCTCATATATCTATAGCTGACACTTCTCATGGTTTTTTATTATATAGGCAGAGATGAAATGCATTATACATGTACCACAGCTACCACTTGCTCTAAGACCATCTTAAATGGCTAACCTATGGCCTAAAGTCCCTGACAGTGTGAAATGACACTGACTTTTTGTTTTTTTTTTTTTTTTTTTTTTGCTGCATGGTGCTAATATGTCATTGTCCAGCTTTTAACCAGCCACTCTCAGAGGATATGTAAACTCACGAATATAATTTTCACATTCTTAAGATTCATTTCTAGATAATTAATGACTGTCTTACTACCATTCCAGTTTAAATAGCTCATGTGCACCCTGCTGAGAAACTCTTTATTTGGGCATAGAAATTAATGACGCAGACCATTTTATTTCTCCCAAGTGCAAGGGTCTATGAGAAATAGAAGAATGGTGCTGACAGACAAAGTAAGTTACAGTATCACACTGCTATGGAATATTTCATAAAGCTTCTGTTGTTTTTGTAGTGCAGATGCCTCCAAGAGTTCGCTGTAATTGCTGTAGAAGGGTTAAGGGCAGAAAAATGAGATTCATTCTAGATGGGAAAATTAAGAATATCTTCATTTAAAGCAAAACTTCACATTAGACATAGAATTTGGCAAGCATACAAAAGACATTTTTATCACTTTAGAAAAGTAGAAAGGTAATGGTGTTAAAAATAAGATCTTATATTTCATGTTATTTCTCCAAAGCAGCATTTTGACTCAATGTTATTTGGAGTGGAGTCAGACAGATAAATGCTACAAAAAGAAAATTCTTCCTCCAGGCTCATGGTAAGCTCTAAGCAGTGGCTAAACAATTGCACAGTACCATAAGGTTAGTTGTTACTTTGAGCTATGACAATATTTTATCAAAAGCCAAAAAAACTACGTCATCTTTACTATTTCATCCTCCTCTTTTGGCCTTCAATTAGGTTTAAAGTAAAGAGAATGAAGTAGAATTTTAATAGGAGCTATTATTCTAAGTTATAGGCAACAAAATTGAGTGAAAAGAAAAACCACATGCATTAAAGTCAGGAGATTACAGCTCCAAGCCATTATTCCAAACTCCCTACACTGTATTGGGCACAGTTTTAAAGGTACTTATTTTTCCTGGAACATGGCAATTCTATAACCTATAATATTCTATTTCTATATTCCATTCTATTTCTATAATTATAATATTCTATAATATTCAATATTATAGTTTTATAATAATGAGTCAGTGACATTTATTTGGTTCTGTTCTATACTAGGTATTGTGTTTAGTCCTCTTTAGAGCTACAGTAAGAATTAAATAATTGATATGCCTAACCTTTGATAATCATAAAATCTATACATTTATTATGTGGCACCTATGATTACCATCGTCCTCCACATCATTAGATCTGGATATGTTTGTTTTGAACCTACTGAAAATGGATGCTAAATAAAATATTTAAGTTTTGAAAAATCTCTGTTCTAGAATAGTGCTCATACCAATTTCCATATACAAATGTATAACAATATTTCTAATGATACCATTAAATTATTCTCATATCATCTTATCACTTACTTGTTTAAGAGTCTCAATGTTACAAAATTAGCCTCACTTATGTTTTGGCATGATTTTTTTCTTACATTGTGGGTATTTTAACTTGTGGAAGAACGTTATGTAAGAGTAGAATTTTAATATGAACAAAAGATCATTTTTTTTAAAGTTACTTGACAATTTGGTGGTGTAAACAGGAAGCAAAGAATAAATTTTGACAAAAAGGAGGTACAATTGTAGTTCAGCTATTAATAAACAGGTTTGTACACTGTTCTTAAAAAATATATCTTTGAAATTCATAAGAAATTTTATGATTTATAATGGTAAAAATGGCTTTTATTTTGCATCTCTGAATTAGAATGGAAAAATATACACATATACATATATGTATATGTATATATATTAAAATTATGCATGTAATTTTACTATTTAAAATATAAGCTTGCTAATTAGTAGCTTATGGTGCAGATAAACCTATCAGCATTACTTACTTTGGTGGACATAATGAGAAATTTTCCATTGTCTCCTTCTCAAAATATAAATTAACGCATTTTCAGAACACTCTGTTTTTGAAGTAATTTTATGGGCCTCAATGCAGATCTCTAAAAACTTTAGGCAGTTTCCAGAGTTATATGGTTGTTCTTAAGACATATATCTATATCTATCTATCTCTCTATATATACACACGCACATATATACACATATACATACGTAGATGTATATATGTGTGTATGTGTATATATATTAGACATATATATATTAGACATCTATGTATGTGTGTGTATACACACACGTACATACTTAGAAGATTGCTAGCAATGAGTTTCTAAAGACCTTTTTTTTTTAGATAAAATAGGATAACATTCTGCTTCTGACCTTTATAATAAAAGGGAAATCAGGACTAAGAAACTAAATTTTTATTACATACAGTATTGATTTTTATTCTTTTATTTATAAATTTATCTTTTTTAGGCATGTGCAGAGACGAGCTCACTAATTATTCAAAATAAAAAATGTGAATTCAAAGCAAAGTTTATCTTTGGAATATCAATTATCAGTTATCACAGAGTAATGGCAATATAAAATGTCTACTTTCTAATTTATTTGTTTTACTTCTGTGACTCTCAGCCTTCTTTTTAAAACATAGCGTATATTTTAAGTAGGTCCACACAGCAGCTAGCACTACATTTGGTTTAAAATCCAGGTTTATAATGACTTTATCTTTCAACCAGCCAAAGGCTAGTAGCTGGTGTCTGCCATTGTGCATACACTCTCCTCAACTCCCGACTGAGAAAACATGCCTGCAAGTACTTCCCTGCCTGAGATTATATTAAAAATCCATACCTGTGCTAGCAGCATGAGCTCAAGTTGATTATTGTTCTAGATCTGTGACTTCCCATTCATCCTCCTAAAGATATAAATGGTTGCTTTTCAATAGGCCACATACATAGGAATTATTATGAAGGCAAGATTTAGTAACAATAATATACATAGTACTCTACTGGGATTGAATTGGAACACCCACATTAAACTCTCTTAAAATATGTGGAGCAGAACACATGAGAGAAAGCAAAAGAACAAGTGCACATAGCAGAGCTGCGAGTTGCATACTCTGTGTATGCTGATACCATCGCCATCAACATTACTAAGGCTTCTGGGGAACGCCTGCCGCATCATATCATGATGTGTGTTTGTTTTTATATTTTACTCTAAAAGGCAAAATGGCTTTCCATGTGATGACAGAGGGCACACACACACACAAAACCCTCTCAGAAATAGTAAAAGTGGTTACAGATATTTCAAATGGGTGTACATTTTAAAAAGGTACTTGCCTAACACTTTAAGTTGGAAAAGCACCTTGGAAGTCTGTTAAATCTGTATTTATGTTACTTGAATTGTGACCCTAGGCTAACATTTCCACTGTGGGAGACATCTTTTCTAACTGCCCTGGACAGTGTTTTAGAAGGAAGCGGGGAATACATCTAAATATTCCTGAAAAAATAAAGTTTTAGAATATTAAATTATTACATATTTCATTCCAAATTTTTTAAAAAGTAAAACCAATAATTGAATGTAGTTCATGGGATGATCTGATCCATATTCACCTGCGATTATTTAACAACTTTTTTCTCACCTATCGAGTGGTAGGGGAAATATAATAATGTAAGGTAAATGATCTGCAAAGAGATGCACACCAGAGGTATGTCAGAATGTCACTGTAGATCTGCAGGCAAACTACGTGAAGGAGGAAGGTGAGGAAGAAAGGTATTTAAGATTTATTCTTTCTGTTTTCTTCTCAATGAAGCCTAATGGAACAGAATTTTCTCTACAGTAAACCTTGAGTGAAAATCAGTTTTGTATTGTGTAAATAGCTACTTCACCAAGAGCATTTGAAGCTCTATCATGTTTTAATGCTCAAAATAAAACATTTTTATGTCGTAATAGTCTCATAAGGTCAATTAATGCCTCCCCTCCAGACTGACACTATGAGCACTATTATTAACACTGCTGTCCTTAAACCATCATTAGCCTGCAGTGCAGCCAATTTGTTGGTAGCTAATAAAGCACAGTGTTCAGGTGCTACCTGAGGGTAGGATTCAGAATTGTCATATCAATGCATAATCACATTTCATTTTTTGGAACAAGTTCCTTTACTTAAAAATTAAAAGTTTCATTTTCTCATTTTAATATCTAGATTTTT
This sequence comes from Sapajus apella, assembly GCF_009761245.1. Taxonomy (NCBI): domain Eukaryota; kingdom Metazoa; phylum Chordata; class Mammalia; order Primates; family Cebidae; genus Sapajus; species Sapajus apella. The sequence continues at coordinate 14,912,315 of NW_022436990.1, forward strand.
AACATTATGTGCATGCTTACATAAAATTAAATATTATTCAGTTCTCTGTGTGTTTAACTCAAATTTCTTGTAATGTATATGTAGAGTTTAATCCGAGACAGATGGTTGATTAGGAAATAGTTAACAATTAGTGATCGAAATTGGCCAACCTCAATTACTAAACCAGAAAATAGTTTATTTAAATTTATTGACTATTTTTTAGTCACTACACAAATCATCTAAAAGATAACACCACAGATGAAATCTGCAGATTCAGTAACTGGTTATCAGTTAGTCGACTTATCACAAGATTTATTGTGTCCCCTGCCCTTCAGAAATCACATGGATTTGCATAAATTTAACATTATGCAAATTTTTTGGTCTACCCCATCTTTTCCCATCCTCAACTAGAAGTAGAAGTCTATTGCATTTTTCTCTGATATTTTCTTTTGCATTTAGTAGAAATACATAAACATGCTATCCTAGGCTACTCTGCAGTACATTAAAATTTCCTTTTGCTTTCCAGTAATTTCACATATCTCAATTAAATGTCTCAGTTAAAAAAATCAGTTTTAATTCTTAACCATCTTTCAACATAAAAAATTTTAATATTGAATTATAATTTGTTGCAAGCATTTTTTGTTTCTTTGTTTGTTTTGTTTTGTTTTGTTTTGAGATGGAGTTTCATTGTGTTGCCCAGGCTGGATTGCAGTGGCCATTCCAGAATGCAGATCTCGGCTCACTGCAACCTCTGCCTCCAGGGTGCAAGTGATTCTCCTTCCTTAGCCTCCCCAGTAGCTGGGATTAGAGGAATGCACCACCATGCTCCACTAATTTTTGTATTTTTAGTAGAGATGGGGTTTCACCATGTTGGCAAGGCTGGTCTTGAACTCTTGACTGCAAGTGAACCTCCCACCTTGGGCTTCCAAAGAACTGGGGTTATAGGTGTAATCCACCCGGTCCAGCCCAGCACTCTTAATAGATATATAAATCTTACTCTATGAATTGAACTAAGAACATCTTTACAATCTTCCAAATATTATTTATGACTATTAAATATTAAAATACATTTTATTCTGCTTTCCAAACTTTGCATCTCCTCAGAATGCCTAAATATTTTGATGTACGAAGTTTACAGTGAAAGTTTCAGACAATACATTTTGACGGCAAATGGCAAATTTTCCCATTGAGAAATGTGTTGATTACAAGAAATAATAAGGAAAGTAGATTTTCGTAAGCTTTTAAAACTTTATTTCAGATGAATATTCAGAATTATTTTATTACAGGTTGCACTCTCCTGAGGCACTTACATATTCTGAAAACTATGTGTTTTTGAAACAAATTTTGACTGAATTAATCAATGAGAGCATGGATCAAAATTCAAAAATTTACTAAATTCTCAATAGATTTTGCAATTTTACAAAGTCCCATGCTTTCTTTTAATATTGTATACTCATTCTATTTTTAAGGGGTACTTTTTAACAGTTGACTTATTATCAAATAAACCTTCTATAATTTGACAGAACAACCTAAACTCTGATTTTTCTCCTTTCTACCTAAAACATATATAAGATGGTTGAGAAAGACACATATTCTGATCATGAAGAATTGAACACAAGTTAAATATGACTGAGCAGAAAGATGGAAGGACCAGGAACAGTAATGCTAACTTGGAGCCATGATACAGGTCCAAACTCCTCTACAATCAACCTCCTTTGTGAGAAAAATACATACGTCACTTTTAAAATAAATAAAAACCTGAACACACTCCTTCGTTGGTTTAAATATTTTTAAAATATTGATGAATTAAACATACAAACATGGGGAAACCTTATTATTTGTTTTAAATTTTGAAATTTTATTTATAGATCATGAGTTGCTTAATGCACTTTCAATCCTGAGTTTATGTTGTAAATTAAAGTTATGTCAGCTTTAAAAAATAACCAATACTTTAATTTTAACTAATAGTAAGATCTCTTATTACTTATCTGAGATAAAGTCCAAATGTTTTCAGGCCTTTGGCTCTGATTATATACAATGAAATATCTTTCTCATGACTGTAGAACACCTAGATTATATTTAATGCATTTATTTTTTGAGGAAAGAAAAACCCTTAATAAAATAGATTCAAATATGTAGTTTTAAAAAATGAGAAAACTAATACATTACAGGACTTTTGGATTTATTATCAACATGTAAAGGGCTCAGAAGTTGTCACTCCTGGCCTTGCAATAAAAAAATATTCCTATACACATTGAAAATCAATGACTTTTATTGGGTATATCAGAAAACTCAGAAAGCAGGGCAAACATTACCATAAAATTGAGAGAAACTGGCACACCTGAGAGCCATAGCTAAGATCTACTTCCTGAAGCAGAAGTGGCTAGAGCTGTAACTTCTATGAACACTTCAGTGGTAATTCTGACTAATTTGTGGAGGCCAAGTATGGATTAGCGTGAGGGAAGAAGCTCATGGGGATAATTTCTTGCATACTTCAGACTTGCATGAGTTTGACATCCAGGAACTCATTGGGTTCTAATGGTGAAGAGTTGAGAAAAATATTTTTAAAATTGGCAGAGATCGAGGAAGAGTAATCGTAGTGAAATAGAACAAGAGCCTTCTTCAAAACAAAAACAAACCTTTTAGGGAAAATGAGCCAGGGTCTTATTACACCAGAAGAAGGGCATTGATTCATTTACCTTCTCCCCCACCCCCACCCAAGGGATAAATTCTCCAATTCTTTATTTTATTTTATGTTAAGTTCAGGGGTACATATTCAGGATGTACAGGTTTGTTCCATAAGTAAATGTGTGTGATGGTGAATTTGCTGCACCTATTAACCTGTCACCTAGCTATTAAGCCTAGCATGCATGAGCTATTTTTCCTGATGCTCTTCCTCTCCTCATCCCTGCCAACAGGCCTCAGTGTGCATTGTTCCTCTCCCTCTGTGTATGTGTTCTCGTTGTTCAGCTTACATTTATGAGTGAGAACATGCAATGTTTGGTTTTCTGTTCCAGCATTAGTTTGCTAAGGATAATGGCTTTCGGCTCCACCCATGTTTCTGCAAAGTACTTGATCTCATTTCCTTTTATGGCTGCATAGTATTCCATGTTGTATATGTACCACATCTTGTTTAGCCAGTCTATCACTGATGGGCATTTGGGTTGATTTCATGTATTTGTTATTGTGAATAGTGCTGCAATGAACATACACATGCATGTGTCTTTATAATAGAATGCTTTATATTCCTTTGGGAACATACCCAGTAATGGGATTGCTGGATCAGATGATATTTCTGGTTCTAGGACTTTCAGGAATTGCCACAGTCTTCCACAATGGTTGAACTAATTTACATTCCCACCAACAGTGTAAAAGCATTTCCAGTTCTTTGCAACCTCAACAGCATCAGTTGTTTCTTGGCTTTTTAATAATCACCATTCTAACTAGTGTGAGATGGTATCTCATTGTGCTTTTGATTTGTGTTTCTCTAATGATTAGTGATGTTGAGCTTTTTTTTTGGTATGTTTGTTGGCCACATAAATTTCTTCTTTTGAGAAGTGCCTGTTTATGACCTTTGACCACTTCTTAATAGGGTTGTTTGTTTTTTTCTTGTAATTTTGTTTAAGTTCCTTGTAAATTCTGGATATTAGCCCATTCAGGTAGATAGATTGCAAAGTTTTTCTCCCATTCTGTAGGTTGTCTGTTGACTTTGATGATAGTTTCTTTTGCTGTGCAGAAGCTCTGTAGTTTAATTAGATCCCATTTGTTAATTTTTATTTTGTTGCTATTGTTTTTGGCACTTTTGTCATGAAATCTTTGCCTATGCCTATGTCCTGAATGGTATTGCCTAGATTTTCTTCTAGGATTTTTATGGTTTTGGGTTTTACATTTAAGTCTTTAACTTATCATGAGTTAATTTTTGTAAGGTGTAAGGAAAGGTCCCAGTATAGATTTTCTGCATATAGCTACCCAGTTCTTATGGTATCATTTATTAAATACAAAATATTTCCCTATTGCTTCTTTTTGTCAGGTTTGTTGAAGAGCAGATGGTTGTAGCTGTGTGGTCTTATTTCTGAGTTCTCAGTCCTGTTTTATTGGTCTTTATGTCTGTTTTTGTGCCAGCACCATTCTGTGTTGGTTACATGATGGTTTGGTAGCCTTATAGTGTAGTTTGAAGTCAGGTAGCATGATGCCTACAGGTTTGCTCTTTTTGTTTAATATTGTCTTGGCTATACAGACCCTTTTTTGTTCATATGAATTTTAAAATAGTTTCTTCTAATTTTGTGAAGAATGTCAGCGGTAGTAAAAGGGGAATAACATTGAATCTGTAAATTACTTGGGCAGTATGGCTATTTTAACAATATTGATTCTTCCTATCTATGAACATGGAATGTTATTCTATCTGTTTGTGTCCTCTCTGATTTCCTTTGGCAGTGATTTGTAGTTTTCCTTGAAGGGGTCATTCAAAACTTCCCTTCTTAGCTGCATTCCTAGGTATTTTATTCTCTTTGTAACAACTGTGGAATTGAAGTTCATTCATGATTTGGCTCTCTGCTTGTCTGTTTTTAGTATAAAGGAATGCTTGTGATTTTTGCACATTGATTTGTATCCTGAGATTTTGCTGAAGTTCCTTATCAGCTTAAAATGCTTTGGGGCTGAGACAATGGGATTTTCTAGATATAGGATCATGTCATCTGCAGAGACAATTTGGCTTCCTCTTTTCCTATTTGAATACCATTTGTCTCTTTCTCTTGCTTGATTGCCCTGGCCAGAACTCCCAATACTATGTTGAATAAGAATGGTGAGAGACGACATCATTGTCTTGTCTCTGTTTTCAGTGAAAATATTTACAGCTTTTTTTCATGCAGTATAATACTGGATGTTGGTTTGTCATAAATGATTCTTAATATTTTGAGGTAAGTTCTTTCAATACCTAGTTTATTGAGAGTTTTTAACATGAAGAACTGTTGAATTTTAACATGAAGGGGTGTTGAAAGGCCTTTTCTGCATCTATTGAGATAATCATGTGGTTTTTATCTTTAGTTCTGGTTATGTGATGAATTACGTTTATTGATTTGCGTTATGTTGAACCAGCCTTGTATCCTGGGGATGAAGCCAACTTGATTGTGATGGATAAGCTCTTTAACGTGCTGCTGGATTCGGTGTGCCAGTATTTTATTGAGGATTTTTGCATCAGTGTTCATCAGGGGTATTGGCCCGAAGTTTTCTTGTTTTGTTGTATCTCTGACAGGCTTTGATATCAGGATGAAGCTGGCCTCATAAAATGAGGTAGAAAGAAGTCTCTCTTCCTCAATTGTTTGGAATAGTTTCAGAAGAAGTGGCAATGGCTCCTCTTTGTACCTTTGGTAGAATTCCACTGTAATTCCATTTTGTCCTGGTCTTTTGTTGGTTGGTAGGCTATATATTACTGCCCCAATTTCAGAACTTGTTATTGGTCTATTCAGGGATTCAGCTTCTTCCTGTTTCAGTCTTGGGAGGGTTTAGGTATCTAGGAATTTATCCATTTCTTCTAGATTTTCTAGTTTATTTACATAGAGCCGTTTATAGTACTCAGTGATGGTTGTTTATATTTCTGTAGGGTCAGTGGTGATATCCTTTTATCGTTTTTTATTGTGTCTATTTGATCTTCTCTCTTTTCTTATTAGTCTAACTAATGGTCTATTTTATTATTATTTTTTTAAAACTCCTGGATTTGTTCATTTTTTGAAGGGTTTTCATGTCTCTATCTCCTTCAGTTTTTCTCTTGTCTTATTTATTTTTTGTCTTCTGCTAGCTTTGGGGTTTGTTTGCTCTTGGTTCTCTAGTTCTCCAAGTTGTGATGTCAGGATGCTGACTTGAGATCTTTCTAACTTTCTGATGTGGACATTTAATGCTACAAAGTTCCCTTAATGCTGTTTTAGCTGTATCCCAGAGATTCTGGTACCTTGTTTCTTTGTTTTCATTAGTGTCAAATAACTTTTTGATTCCTGCTTTAATTTCATTATTTACCCAGGAGTCATTCAGAAGCTGGTTGCTCAATTTCCATATAGTTGTGTGGTTTGAGTGAGTTTCTTAATCTTGAGTTCTAATTTGATTGCATTGGGATCTGAGAGACTTTTATGATTTTAGTTATTTTGCATTTGCTGAGGAGTGGTTTACTTCCAACTATGTGGTCAATTTTAGAATAAGTACAATGTTGTGCTGAGAAGAATGTATATTCTGCTGATTTGAGGTGAAGAGTTCTGCAGATATTTATCGGGTCCACTTGATCCAGAGCTGAGTTTGAGTCCTGAATATCCTGGTTAATTTTCTGTCTTGATAATTTGTCTAATATTGACAGTGGGGTGTTAAAGTCTCCCACTATTATTATGTGAGAGTCTAAATATCTTCATAGGTCTCTAAGAACTTGTTTTATGAATCTGGTTGCTCTAGTATTGGGTGCATGTATATTTAGAATAGTTACCTTTTCTTGTTGAATCGAACACGTCACCATTATGTAATGCCCTTCTCTGTCTTTTTTGATCTTTGTTGGTTAAAAGCCTGTTTTATCAGAAACTAGAATTGCAACACCTCCTTTTTCTGCTTTCCATTTGCTTGATAAATTTTTCTCCATCTTTTTATTTTGAGCCTATGTGCGTCTTTGCATATGAGATGGTTCACTTGAATATCGCACACGGGTGGGTTTTGCCTCTTCATCCAGCTTGCCAATATGTGTCTTTAAATTGGGACATTCAGTCCATTTACATATAAGGTTAATAGTGTTATGCATGAATTTGGTCCTGTCATGATGATGCTATCTGGTTATTCTGCAGACTTGTTAATGTAGGTGCTTTATAGAATCATTGGTCTGTGTACTTCACTATGTTTTTGTAGTAGTTGGTAATAGTTTTTCCATTTCATATTCAGTGCTTCCTTCAGGAGCTCTTCAAGGCAGGCTTGGTGGTGATGAATTCCCTCAGTATCTGCTTGTCTGAAAAAGATTTTATTTCTCCTTTGCTAATGAAGCTTAGTTTGGCTGGAAATTCTGAGCTGGAAATTATTTTCTTTAAGATCTTTGAATATTGGCCCCCAATTTCTTCGGGCTTATAGAGTTTCTGCTGAGAAACCCCTGTTATTCAGATCGGCTTCCCTTTGTAGGGGACCTGGTCTTTCTCTCTAACTGCCCTTAACATTTTTCCTTCATTTTGACCTTGGAAGTTCTGACGATTATGTGTCTTGGGTTGATCTTCTCATGGAGTATCTTACTGAAGTTCCCTGAATTTCCTGAATTTGAATGTTGGCCTGTCTTATTGGGTTGGGGAAGTTCTCCTGAATGATTCTCTGAAGTATGTTTTCCAAATTGGTTCCATTCTCCTCATTTCTTTCAGGTACCCCAATTTCAGATATGTTAAGTGTTTTTATATAATTCCATAGTTCTCTGATCTTTTCTTCATTAGTTTTTATTTTTTTATCTAATTTCATCTGCCTTTCTTATTTCAGCAAGATAGTCTTCAAGCTCTGAGATTCTTTCCTCTGCTTGGTCTATTAGGTTATTGATACTTGTGGTTGCATTGTTTTTCAGGTCCATCAGGTCATTTATGTTCCTCTCTAAAATGGTTATTCCGGTTAACAGCTTCTATAACATTTTTCATGCTTCTTTGCATTGTTGTAGAAGATACTTTAGCTCAGCAAAGTTTGTTTTTACCCACTTTCTGAAGCCTACTTCTGTCAGCTCATCCACCTCAAGCCTCCACCCAGTTCTGTGTCCTTGCTGGAGAGGTGTTGCAGTCATTTGGAGAAGAGTCACTCTGGCTTTTTGAGTTTTCAGCATTTTTGCATTGATTCTTTCTCATCTTCCTGAGTTTATCTATCTTCAATCTTTGAGGCTGCTGACCCTTAGAAGGGGTTTTTGTGGGCTCTTTTTTTGTGGATGTTATTGTTACTGCTTTCTGTTTGTTTTTCACTTAACAGTCAGATCCTTCTTCCTTAGGGCTGTTGCAGTTTGCTGGGATTCCACTCCAAACCCTATTCACTTGGTCTCTCCCCCACCAGGAGGTGTCATCAGTGGAAGCTGAAGAACAGCAAGGATGGCCATCCCAGAGGGGCACTGACCTGATGCCAGCAGGAATGCTCCTGTATAAGGTGCCTGGGGACCCCCTGTTGGGGGTCTCCCTCAGTGAGGAAGTATGTACAGGATCAGGGACCCACTTAACAAAGCACTCTGACTGCCCTTTGGCAGAGTGGGTGTACTGCACTAGAGGGAATATCCCTTGTCCGGACTGTCCAGACCCTTCAGAGCCAGCAGGCAGGAAAGACTTAAGTCTGCTGAACCACAGAGACTGTGGCTGTCCCTCCCCACAGGCGCTCTGTCCCAGGAGGATCAGAGTTCTGTCCATAAACCTCTGGCAGGAGTTGGTGAAATTACCAGAGAGAGGCCTCACCCAATGAGTAGGGATGGATCCAGGTTCTACCTAAATAGACAGTCTGGCCATGATTTGCCACAGCTACTGTTCTCCCAGTCTAAGTCATCATGTCTCCCCAGCACCAGCAAGGGAAAACAGCCAACTGGAGCAATGGTGATGGAAAATGCACCTTCCCCGGGAATTGAGTCATCTTAGGCAGTCTCCAGTCTGCTGCCACTGGCTGCAACCTGAGTGAGCAGTGATGAAAGTCTGCACAGCTCTGTGCTTGCGACCCAAGGCCCTGGTGGTGTGGACTCATAAGGGGATCTCCTGATCTGTGGGTTGCACAGTTTCATGGAAAAAGCATGGTTTCTCTGGAAAGGTAGCACAATTATGCACTGCCTCCCTTGGTGTAGCTCCCAGGTGAGCCATTGCTCCACCCTGCTTTTTCTCATTTTCTGTGGGCCACGTCAATCACCTTGTCATTCCCAATGAGAGAACCTAGATATTTCAGAAGAAGGTGCAGAATTCATTCACCATTTTTATTCTTCTCAGTGGGAGTCACAGAGTGTACATGTTTCTAATTGGTCATCTTGCTTCCTACCCAATTAACCTTTTTTTTCTCATCTAAAGGGGATGAAAGATGAAACTGTCCCATAGAAAAGTTTATAAGTCAATTAAGGGAGGAAAGGAAATTCAACTAGGCTTTCAGAATAATCAGTGGCAATAATGGAATCCACTTCCAAATTTGGCCTACTTCCTTGTAACTAGTTGCTGCTTATTCCCCCAGAATAGTGTAGCCTTTGTCATGAGACTGTGTTGTGTTCCTCTTCCTTTCTATAGATAAAATCTAAGGCATGTGAGATGATATGATTTCTGTTTGAGTTTCTCCTTTATGCAATGCATACTGATAAAACTATTGATGCCAGTTAGTCTGAAGGGCCCAGCAAAGAGCCGAGAAAGTGCTAAGAGAAAATAAATGAACAAACAAACAAACAAACAAACAACAGAAAAGAACATCAAAGAGCCACTCGGCTGTTTCTAAAGTTGTACAAAATGGGTAATTGGAATAACAGAAGGAAGAGAAAGAGAGAAATGAGGAGAATATATCTAAATGAGTAATAGTCAAGAAATTTTAAAATGGGATCCAAGATGGCTGTTTAGGAACAGCTCAGGATTGCAGCTCCCAGTGAGAGCACAGAGGGTGAGTGGACGCTGCATTTTTATTGCCCACAGACTAGGATATTCCCAGGCAGAGGAGCTCCACCGGTCACCAGCATGGCTGTTTCAGCCAGCACGGCTGTGTTGGCTGGCGCCGCTGCTTTGCCCCGTGCGGCTGCTTTATCAGCACCCCGGCGCAGCAGCTCTCCGTACAAAATACACTGGTCCAGCTGCCCTTTTGGCTGGCAATTGGAGCCATGGGAAGTCGCCCATTCATCTGTTTAAAAAGGTAACTGAACAGGGAACTAGGACAGTAGATTCCAGGGCAAAAAAAGCGCCATGAATCTCAGTGCTGCTGTTTAAGCCAGCACAGTGAGTTGTCACACGGGAAAACACACAGATGCTGGTGCCTCTTCAACAGGTGACTGGAACACCAACTTAAAAAAAAAAAAGGCTCTGAGGCAGGGAGCCAGGCGATCAGGCTCGGCTGGTCCCACCCCCACAAAAGAACAGCAATCAGAAACTCTCTGGATTGAGAGTTTCACAGCAAGTGCAGCTGAACCCGGGATGGTCCAGCTCCGTGGGGGAGGGGCGTCTGCCATTACCGAGGCAGCCCACCACTACGGAGGTAGTCAACTAATGCTGAGGCAGCCCGCCATTGCCAAGGCAACCTGCCATTGCTGAGGCACCCTGCCGTTGCCAAGGCAACCTGCCACTACAGAGAGACTCCACCTTAACAGAGGAGGGCCACCATTGCCAAGGCAGTTCTAACTACACCCATATAAACAGGACTGCAGGGAAGTTCACTCAGCAGCTGGGCAGAGCCTACAGCAGCTCAACAAAGCCTCTACAGGCAGACAGTGACTAGGCTGCCTCCTTGCTGGGCAGGGCAGTTCTGAAGGAAAAAAAAAGAAGGTAGCAGCATAACGGAAACTCATAAATAAAGCCCTAAATCCCTGGGACAGAGCACCTGGGAACAAAAAGCGGTTTATGAGTTCTGCTGCAGCAGACCTAAACATACCTGCCCAGCAGCTCTGAATGAACAACGGAGCTCACAGCTCAGCATTTGAGCTCCTATAAAGAAGAGACCATCTCCTCAAGCAGCTCCCTGACCCCTGTATATCCAAAGAGCCACCTCATAAAGGAGAGATCAGACTGACACTTGGTGGGTATCCTTCTGGGACAAAGATAGCAGAAGAAGAAAACTGGTAACAACCCTTACTGTTCTGCAGCTGCTGCAGGTGATCCCCAGGCAAGCAGGGCCTGGAGTGGACCTCAGCAGACCTACAGCAGAGGGGCCAGACTGTCAGAAGGAAAACCAAGAAACAGAAATAACCTCATCATCAACAAACAGAACATCCACTCAGAGACCCAATCTGAAAGCCAGCAACTACAAAGACGACAGGTAGATAAATCCATAAAGACGGGAAGAAACCAGTGCAAAACGGATGAAAACACCCGAAACCAGAACACCTCTCCTCCTACAAGGGATCACAACTCCTCACCAGCAAGGCAACAAGGTTGGATGGAGAACGAGTGTGATGAAATGACAGAATCAGATTTCAGAAGGTGGGTAGTAAGAAACTTCTGTGAACTAAAATAACATGTTGTAACCCAATGCAAAGAAACTAAGAACATTGAAAAAAGATTTGACGAAATGCTAATGAGAATGGACAAAATAGAAAGGAATATAAGTGAATTGATGGAGCTGAAAAACACAACACGAGAATTTCGCTAAGCATGCAAAAGTATCAACAGCTGAATTGACCAAGCAGAAGAAAGGATATCAGAGGTCGAAGATCAACTCAATGAAATAAAACGGGAAGGCAAGAACAGAGAAAAAAGGGTAAAAAGGAATGAACAAAGTCTCCAAGAAATGTGGGACTATGTGAAAAGACCTAATCTACGTTTGATAGGTGTACCTGAATGCGTTGAAGACAATGAATACAAGCTGGAAAATACTCTTCAGGATATTAACCAGGAAAACTTCCCCAACCTACCAAGGCAGGCAAATTTTCAAGTCCAGGAAATACAGAGAACACCACAAAGATATTCGTCAAGAAGAGGAACCCCAAAGCACATAATTATCAGATTCACCAGGGTTGAAATGAAGGAGAAAACACTAAGGGCAGCCAGAGAGAAAGGTCGGGTTACCCACAAAGGGAAGCCCATCAGACTCACAGCAGACCTCTCAGCAGAAACCCTACAAGCCAGAAGAGAGTGGGGGCCAATATTTAACATTCTTAAAGAAAAGAACTTTCAACTCAGAATCACCTATCCAGCCAAACTAAGCTTCATAAGTGAAGGAAAAATAAAATCCTTTGTGAACATGCAAGTACTCAGAGATTTCATCACCACCAGGCCAGCTTTACAAGAACTCCTGAAAGAGGCTCTACACATATAAAGTAACAACCAGTACCAGACACTCCAAAAACATGCGAAATGGTAAAGAGAATCAACACAATGAAGAATCTGCATCAACTAATGGGCAAAACGGCCAGCTAGCACCAAAATGGCAGTATCAAATTCACACATAACAATATTAACCCTAAATGTAAATGGACTAAATGCCCCAATCAAAAGACACAGACTGGCAAATTGGATAAAAAGCCAAAACCCATCAGTGTGCTGTATCCAGGAAACCCATCTCACATGCAAGTATACACAAAGGCTCAAAATAAAGGGATGCAGGAAGATTTACCAAGCAAATGGAGAGCAAAAAAAAGTAGGTGTTGCAATTCTCATCTCTGATAAATTAGACTTTAAAGAAACAAAGATAAAAAGAGACAAAGAAAGACATTACATAATGGTAAAAGGATCAATGCAACAAGAAGAGCTAATTATCCTAAATATATATGCACCCAATGCAGGAGCACCCAGATACATAAGGCAAGTTCTTAATGACTTACAAAGAGGCTTAGGCTCCCACACAATTATAGCGGGAGACTTTAACACGCCATTGTCAATATTAGACAGATCAACCAGACAGAAAATTAACAAGGATATCCAGGACTTGAACTCAGACCTGGACCAAGCAAACCTAATAGACATTTACAGAACTCTCCACCCCAAATCCACAGAATATACATTCTTCTCAGCACCACATCACACCTACTCTAAAATTGACCACATAATTGGGAGTAAATCACTCCTCAGCAAATGCAAAAGAACAGAAATCATAACAAACAGTCTCTCAGACCACAGTGCAATCAAGTTAGAACTCAGAATTCAAAAACTAACCCAGAACCACACAGCTTCATGGAAACTGAACAACTTGCTCTTAAATGTTGACTGAGTAAACAATGAAATGAAGACAGAAATAAAGATGTTCTTCGAAAACAACGAGAATGAAGACACAACATACCAGAATCTCTGGGACACATTTAAAGCAGTCTCTAGAGGAAAATATATAGCAATAAGTGCCCACATGAGAAGCAAGGTGAGATCAAAAATTGACACCCTATTGTCAAAACTGAAGGAGCTAGAGGAGCAAGATGAAAAAAACTCAAACTCTAGCAGAAGACAAGAAATAGCTGAGATCAGAGCAGAACTGAAGGAGATAGAGACACAAAAAAACCTTCAAAAAATCAATAAATCCAGGAGCTGGTTTTTTGAAAAGATCAACAAAATAGACAGATGACTAGCCAGATTAATAAAAAAGAAAAGAGAGAATAACCAAATTGATGCAATAAAAAACGATAAAGGGGATATCACCACAGATTCCACAGAAATTCAAACCATCATCAGAGATTATTACAAACAACTCTATGCACATAAACTAGTAAACCTGGAAGAAATGGATAAATTCCTGGACACTTGCCTCCTCCCAAGCCTAAACCAGGAAGAAGCCGAAACCCTGAACAGACCCATAACAAGGTCTGAAGTTGAGACAGCAATTAAGAGCTTACCACCCAAAAAAAGCCCAGGTCCAGACGGGTTCACAGCCGAATTCTACCAGACATACAAAGAGGACCTGGTACCAATCCTTTTGAAACTATTACAAACAATACAAAAAGAGGGAATTCTTCCCAAATCATTTTATGAGACCAACATCAACCTGATTCCAAAACCCGGTAGAGACTCAACGAGAAAAGAAAACTTCAGGTCAGTATCCATGATGAACATAGATGCAAAAATCTTCAATAAAATACTGACAAGCCGATTGCAACAGCACATCAAAAAGCTTATCCACCATGATCAACTAGGCTTCGTCCCAGGGATGCAGCGCTGTTTCAACCTAAGCAAGTCTATAAACGTAATTCACCACATAAACAGAGCCAAAGACAGAAACCACATGATTATCTCAATTGATGCAGAGAAGGCCTTTGACAAAATTCAACAGCCCTTTATGCTAAAAACCCTCAATAAGCTAGGTATTGATGGAATGTATCTCAAAATAATAATAGCTATTTACGACAAACCAACAGCCAATGTCATACTGAATGGGCAAAAACTGGAAGCATTCCCCTTGAAATCTGGCAGTAGACAAGGATGCCCTCTCTCACCACTCCTATTCAATATAGTACTAGAAGTTCTAGCCAGAGCAATCAGGCAAGAAAAAGAAATAAAGTGTATTCAAATAGGAAAGGAGGAAGTCAAATTTTCTCTATTTGTAGACGACATGATTGTGTATCTAGAAGACCCCATCGTCTCAGCCCAAAACCACCTGAAACTGATAAGCTAGTTCAGCAAAGTCTCAGGATACAAAATCAATGTGCAAAAATCACATGCATTCCTATACACCAATAACAGACTTAAAGAGAGCCAAATCAAGAATGAACTGCCATTCACAATTGCGACAAAGAGAATAAAATGCCTAGGAATACAACTAACAAGGAACATAAAGGACCTCTTCAAGGAGAAATACAAGCCACTGCTCAATGAAATAAGAGAGGACATAAACAGATGGAGAAACATTCCATGTTCATGTTTAGGAATAATCAATATCGTGAAAATGGTCATACTGCCCAAAGTAATTTACAGATTCAATGCTATCCCCATCAAGCTACCAATGACCTTCTTCACAGAACTGGAAAAAACCATCTTAAACTTCATATGGAACCAAAAGAGAGCCCACATAGCCAAGTCAATTCTAAGCAAAAAGAATAAAGCAGGAGGTATCACACTACCGGACTTCAAACTATACTACAAGTCTACAGTAATCAAAACAGCATGGTACTGGTACCAAAACAGAGATATAGACCAATGGAACACAACAGAGGCCTCGGAGGCAACACAACATATCTACAACCATCGGATCTTAGACAAACAAGACAAAAACGAACAATGGGGAAAGGATTCCCTGTTAAATAAATGGTGTTGGGAAACTGGCCAGCCATGTGCAGTAAGCAGAAACTGGACTCCTTCCTTACACCTTACACTAAAATTAACACCAGATGGATTAAAGACTTAAACATAAGACCTAACACCATAAAAACCCTGGAAGAAAACCTAGGCAAAACCATTCAGGACATAGGTGTAGGCAAGGACTTCATGACCAAAACACCAAAAGCATTGACAACAAAAGCCAAAATAGACAAATGGGACCTAATCAAACTCCACAGCTTCTTCACAGCAAAAGAAACAATCATTAGAGTGAATCGGCAACCAACAGAATGGGAAAAAATTTTTGCAGTTTACCCATCTGACAAAGGGCTGATATCCAGATTTACCAAGAACTAAAACAGATTTACAAGAAAAAAACCAACAATCCCATTCAAAAGAGGGCAAAAGACATGAACAGATACTTTACAAAAGAAGACATACATGAGGCCAATAAACATATGAAAAAATGCTCATCATCACTGGTCATCAGAGAAATGCAAATCAAAACTACATTGAGATACCATCTCACGCCAGTTAGAATGGTGATCATTAAAAAATCTGGAGACAACAGATGCTGGAGAGGATGTGGAGAAATAGGAACACTTTTGCACTGTTGGTGGGAGTGTAAATTAGTTCAACCATTGTGGAAGACAGTGTGGCGATTACTCAGGGACCAGAAATAGAAATTCCATTTGACCCAGCAATTCCATTACTGGGTATATATGCAAAGGATTATAAATCGTTCTACTACAAGGACACATGCACACGAATGTTCATTGCAGCACTGTTTACAATAGCAAAGACCTGGAACCAACCCAAATGCCCATCGATGATAGACTAGACAGGGAAAATGTGGCACATATACACCATGGAATATTATGCAGCCATCAAAAACAATGAGTTTGGGTCCTTTGTAGGGACATGGATGAACCTGGAAACCATCATTCTCAGCAAACTGACAGAAGAGCAGAAGATCAAACACCACATGTTCTCACTCATAGGCGGGTGTTGAACAATGAGAACACATGGACACAGGGAGGGGAGCACTACACACTTGGGTCAGTTGGGAAGAAATAGGGGAGGGATGGTGGTGGGTGGGGAATTGGGGAGAGATAGCAAGGGGAGAGATGCCAGATGTAGGTGATGGGGAGGAAGGCTGCAAATCACACTGCCACATGTGTACCTATGCAACTATCTTGCATGTTCTTCACATGTACCCCAAAACCTAAAATCCAATAAAATAAATAAATGGGGGAGAAAAAAAAAAGAAATTTTAAAGCATAATGACATGGGACAAACCACTGATCTAGGAAGCTCAGAGAACATCATTCATGGCAAACTACAAAAATATAGCACCCAGACATAGCATTTTCTATCTGCAGAAGAAAATAAAAAAATAAATTGATAAAGAGAAAATCTTGAGAGAATTTGGAAGGAAAACAACATTACTTGTAGAGAAAAAAGGGCAAGGATTTCAGTCCACTTTCAGAAAGAAACTAGGCAAGCAAAAAGGGTAGAGGGAAATGTTTAAAGTGTTAAAGGAATAAATGAACCAACTTAGAATTCTATATCTAGCAAATTTATACTTCAAAAGCAGAGGAGAAATCAGCACTTACCAGACAATGAAACACTAAGGGAATATATTGCCGGAAAACTTTCCTGCAAATGTGTTAAAAGAGGCTATTCGTGAAGAAGGAGAATGATATAGGTCAGAAAACTGCATTTACACTAAGAAAGCCATTGTGTTGAAAAATGAAAAAAAAAAATGACAGCAGAATAAAATGTTTATTTTTCTTATTCTGAATTTGTTTAAACTAAATGTTTTTTCAAAGTAGCATAGTAAATGTTTTGGGCAATTACAGCATGTGGGTAAGTGAAATGACTAATGGCAGTGTTACAAAAGATGGAAAGGATAAACTGGGACTGTTCTCTTGAGGTACCTGCACTATATGTGAAGTGGTGGAGTGGTCTTTGAAGGTGATCTTAGATTAGTAACAAACGTGTATTGGATAATCTGAGGAAACCACTAGAATAGTTAAAAAGAAAGCATGCTTTACATGTTATGAGTGACATTAGGTTTGATGATAGATTTTTAGATATAATATTAATACCAAAATTTGTCACTACAAAAGAAAAATATGATGTTAGAGTTTGTTAAAATAAAAATTGAATTTTCTGCTCTGTGAAAGACTCTTTTCCAGAGAATTAAAAGACAAGCCTCAAACTAGGAGAAAATATCTGTAAAACATATAGCTAATAAAGTATTGGTATCAAAACATACAAATAACTCTAAAAACTGAATAATAGGAAAGCAAACAAGCCAATTACAAATGTGCATAGACTCTGAAAAGACACCTCACTGCTGCCCCTGAAATACCCATGACAACTAGCATACAAAAATATGCTCAACAACATTTTTTTTCTTTAAGAAACACAAACAATTGTGATAATAGCACACATAAATTAGAATGGCTTAAATCCATGAACCTAAGTATTCCAAATTCTGGTGAAAATGTAGAGCAACAGTAGAGGGTTATTCTTGATATTCTCCCCAAATTTCTTTAAATAATTAGTAAATGAATTAATAAGTTTCTAATGATCTTTAGAGTCTGCTGAAGGAGACAAATAAATACACAGATGACTATTAATAGTAAAATGTAATATGGTGTTTAATATTATAAACAGAAGGCTATGTGAGTGTAGACGAAGAGACTATTATTTTCAATTTTATCTAAAACTTTCTTGGAAAAGTTGGCATTTCCACCTGACCTTAAATGTTAATCAGGAGTTAGATAAGTTGAGATGACACATTTTGCATGCAGAAAATATTATACATGAAGGCATGGAGATTAAAAATTTCCAGGTTAGAGAGAAATTGCAGGTTGCTGAAAAATGTAGGAATAGTGAAAGAAATGCAAGATGATGCAAGATATTTTATATTGGACAAAAATAATTTTAACTTCTATTATACATCTAGGAGAATGGGCAACCCTGAGGGGTAACATAAGCCTTGGTTTCCTTATCTTTGAAAAATAAATAAAAAATAATCTGATTTAGATATTAAAAATTAAATAGGATAGTGAATGCAAAGTATATCATAATTTCTGGCAAATAATATGTTCAAAATAAATTGTAACTCTGATTATTAAAACGTGTGTGTGTGTATATATATATATATATACATACACATACATATATATGTATTTGTATGTGTATGTTTCTGTGTGTATAATAGAATAAATTGTATATCACTACTGAAGTGAGAGAATGGGAAGAAAAATACTTCAATGGTTCTCCAAATAGGACAACATTGCATGTATAGTCTTGTGTGTATATATATATATATATGTGTGTGTGTGTGTGTGTGTGTATATACACACATACATATATACACACACGCAAACACACATATAAATAAAATATATATGTATATATCTATAAACACACACACATATATTCTCAGTACATGAGGATAATTGGAAAGAGGGCTACAAAAATATAACCCTCTTAGTTTTATATATGTAACCCTTTATAAATACATAAAACTAAGAAATAATGCCTTCTGAGACTTAAGCATTGTAAAATAACCTAAGGGGTATAAAGTCAGAGGCTTTTACTTTGTTGGGACTAAATTCAGCAATAGAGCTATAGAAAGAGTCTGTCAATGAAAGGAGAATTAGTTGCCTATGTAAACTGAGCTACAGATGAATCTTTAAGGCATAAATCTCTTTTCCACTTAAGTAGAAGCTCAATTCCTAAGATAGGGAGTCTGGGCAAGTGAAATTGCCAATTCAATTGGTAAACCTTCCTGTAACAAAAAATAAATGCATATGCACATTATAATAGCTTGACTGTGTTAAATATTTTAATCATCTAACTTTATTTTTCTGATCTAATACTCAGCTATCATGTGACTAAATTTTGTTTTCCCATACAGGTGTGCATTTAGGTGGAAAGTATGTACAGTTTATGCTGAATTAAGAATTTTATTTTATATAACATAGTTCTTATTAAAAATTGTTTATTTTATATAACATCATTCTTTTTATAAAAAACATAGTTATGATTGTTTGTAGTCATTTGTGTTGAACTGTGACTCCAAAATTAAATCCTAATCCCAGTACTTTTGAATGTGACCTTATTTGGAAACAGATTATTTGCAGATGCTATCATTTTAAAATAGGGTCATATTGAAATGGTATGGGCCTTAGTTCAATGACTGATTTCTTTATAAGAAAGAGAATATAGACACAGAGAGACATAAAGAAATATAGGGAAGAAGGCCATGTAATGACAAAGACAGACAGTGGGGTAATGCACGCACAAGTCCAGAAATACCAAAAATTGCTGGCAACCACAGGAAACCAGAAGAGAGAGTGGAACAGACCTTAAGACAGAACTTTTCAGAAGGAACCAATTTTGCCAACACCTTGATTTCAGGCTTCTAGCTTACAGAATTATGAGACAATAAATGATTATTGTTTTCGGCCACCTATATTGTGGTACTTGGTTATGACGGTCCTAAAAAGCTAGTACAATAGTCCAAATAAAATAAATTATCTCCCTATAGCCTAAAACTTTAAAATAATTGTTTGCTTGTTTGTTTGTTTGTTTTTCCCAGAGACTTTTTCTTTCATTTGTTGGTTTTGGTTTATATATAATAGGTCAAACATCTTCACTGATAGTTTTCTTAGACATTATTTTTAGAAACATTTTTCAAAGGACTCATATCTATGCTGATTGACTACTTCCATGTAAAGAATTTGACATTTTTCATTGTTATTATTGGCTGTTGTTATGCTATTCCTATTGTTTTGAATGTTATATACACATAGCATGAAATCCCAAATTTTACTGAAGTGGGATATATATAACTCTCTACGGTTATCATCAAGCTGGAGCTTGTTTGCACTGCAGGGCATTGTGTGTGTGTGTGTGTGTGTGTGAGTGTGTGTGGTAGAGAAGCTACTATATGAGAAATGTGAAGATAGGCTTTTATTTCAATTCCTTAGCTGCTAACTAAATTAGAGTTCTTATTGTCGTTTTAGTGAGGAAATAATGAAATATATCATCAATAAAAGTTAAAGGAACAAGGTGAATCAATCTAATGGGAGAATCTAAATCTTCCCAGGGATCTATCTAAATCCATAAAAAGAGAACCAGTTGATAGGTAACAGCAGGGGATTAAAGACTGAAGCAGTTTGCTGCAAGCTATGAATGACCTGATCCTTTAATCCATCTGTCTTTTTATATGAGAATGTTATGCTAATTAGCTGCGTAAATTGTTTCCTGATGACATTAATTTTGTGCCTTTTTGTTATTCTAGGCTTTGACTTTCACTGTGATAAAAATATACTAAGGGGCATTTTCAATTTAGATGGTTCCTATCCTGATAAGTTCCAACACAGTAGCGATGTTGTAGGGAAACATATAAATAGTAAACTTAATCAATCCTGAGGATAGACATAGATGACTGTAGCTTCCCATATAATCGTTCCCTTTAGCTTCTAGAGCATTACATTAACACACTTGAAGTGTTAAAACATAATTCAAGGAGAATTTTAGCAAATGCAATTTTCATTGCCCCATTTTCTTTGGAGAAAATCAAGACTTGAATATTAACATGGAGGAAGTAATGGAACAGATAGTCGTGATGTGAAATCTTATTAGTAAACAAGAGCTGCATCTGAAAAAATATTGTCACTAAAAGCTATGTAGTAGTTAATTGAGTTTGATATGAAATTTAGTGCTGGAAAGTTAATGACTAATGCAGCTATTTCACAGAGCTTGGTTACTGCAGGCTCCATAATGATCTCCTTTTGCTTTGGAGCAACAATGAAATTAACCTCTCTTTTGTCCTGCAGGTGTTGTGTTCTGATAATGCATATCCTTTACAAGTTTGGGTAAATTATTTGCTTTGCATATAAATTAACTCCAAAGCTGAATCAATATTAGAATAATAAAAATGTAGAGAATATTTTTGTTCCAAGAAAGCAAAGATTTATAGCAAAATATATCCAAATCCTAAATGCAATTTTAGGAGAATAGAATTTAAAATATTTATCATACTCCAAAAAGAAAACGGAGAAAGAAAAAGGAAAAAGTACATACAATTGAGAGAAAGGAGGAATGGTTATAGAAAATGCAGTATTATGTTATTATTGTTACATTGGGGAGAAAACAATTGAAAATTGATATGTTTGTTTTTCAGTATAAAACCAATAAGATGGTACTTATTTAACAATTCTTAAGTGACATCTTCTGAGCTCCAATTTATTGGGTATGTATTATTCCTAAGCTAAAATTTAATTTCAAAATATTATGTATTGTAGCTGTAGTATTGTCTAAATCTGTTTTGTGTTGCTATAACAGAACACCTAAGACTGGTTAATTGTTAAAGAAAAAAGGTTTATTTAGCTTATGGTTCTGGTGGCTGGAAAGTCCAAGAGTATGGTGTTGGCATCTGCTGAGCTTTTGATGAGAGCCACATGCTATGTCACAACAAGGCAGAAAAACAAAACACAAATCAGGCAAAACATTGCTTTATAATAGAGGCAACTTTCTTCAGAGTGACCAGCTATTATGAGAACTAATCCATTATCATGAAAAACAACCCAGTGTCACTAGAAAAACATTAATGTATCTTAATGACCGAATCACCTCTTAAACGCATCATCTCCTAATACCGTACATGAGAAATTAAATTTCAACATGAATTTTGTGAAGAACAAACCATGTTCAAACTATAGCAAGGGTAAGGACCGGAATTTACATAGACTTGGGATTAATAATCATGTGTCATTGCCAATAAATATTTTCTTTCTTTTGCACTTCCAAAGAATGTTTTCACCACGTTTTCCTCTTTTTTTTTTTTCCTTAGTATTTCTTTCTCTAAAAATTTGTCCTGTGTAAATAATTTGCAAATGCGGCTTTTTTCTTCTTTGAAATGATAGCTAAATTCAAATTACTTTTATGTTATTCAAAATTCAGAGGACACGTCAGTAGTAACCGATTAAATGTTTGACAATGTGCCACACTACATCAGGTACAAAAATTCCTGTGAATAAGAAGAGAAAAAGCTAGCATTTTCCCTACTTCTGTTTTTAAGGAATATGCTTACCAATGGATATTGAGGAAAAAAACCTATGGGTAATATTTAAATGGTTAAATGGGAAGGGTAAACTAATATTATGACCATTTTTCAAATAATGCATCTTGTTCTTTAAGCTTTCTTCTGTTTATTTTATCCATTTATAGGAATAGTTCTGTTTTGTTCACTTTAATATATTCACTATTCCTTTCTCTTATATGCAAGCACTGGGCATAGCCTTGATATTGCTGGTTGTTACTCATTTGGCTTAATGTTCATCTTTTGTTTCTAAATTCTAAAAGCAAGTTTGATTCTAAAGTATGATAATAATCATTAATAATTTATACAGTATGCATCTCCAAAACAGAATCAGGAATACTATAGACAATAATAAGCACACATTAAACCAACTGGGCACTGTGCCCAGAAAATCAGCCAAGTACACACAATAGGCAAGAAAGGAGCTTGTACGTGTGTGAGGAAAAATAAGAAAGGGAAAACACTGCATGAAAGACTTCCAGACAGAACAACCAGGGAGTCAACAGATTTTCAGACTTTCACAGGAAACACAAATATTTTGAAGTCATTTCTTCTGGGTCTACTAACTGTCTTACAAGGTATGCTAGATATGAACCTTAATGGAAGAGGTAGAAGCAAATTGAGTATGATTTTAAAAATTCAAAATTGGTAGGCATGATAGGTTTTCGGTTTTACCAGCTTCTAAGTGGTGAGTTACAAGACCACAATACAGGTGTAAATTCACTGGCTTTTTTATTTCTGAGTATGATTTAAACCAACCCCTTTTTTCTGTAGATGATTTACTGAAACTGATTTATTGAAACTAAAGTGCTCTACATGAAATGGCATGTGATTATGACAAGGAGGAACAAGGAATTACATGTATATGTTTTCTTATATTATAAAACAACACATGGCCTTTTTCATGTCAGGTCTCTGCTGGCAAATTAAAGCAGGAAACTGCCCCCCATGAACTGAAGAAACCTACAGAAGTTAGCTTATTGAAATGCTGCCAGAGGCTTCACTGAGTGGGGTTTTTACAGGTGGTAGGCCTAAAGGATACTAGCAAACAAAAAATGGTAACAACATTTTTTTTTCCCCAAGGGAGAAGAACCCCACCAAATTTATTCCATGTAGGCCTGAGGGTTTGTTACTAACATACTTACCATGTATTTATTATAAAACATGACTTAGGCAGGTGTGACCCAGCTATAATTGGCAAGAAACCAGAAATGTGCATATGCTCTTGCTATTATATCTAAACTAGAAGAAGATTAAATTATTTAATAGGAATAAAAAGTTAACACAATGATTTAATTTACTTCTACTCAGTATAGATAACATTTGGTAGATTTTCAGGAACTTACTATATATTCCAGGACTTAATATATAATGAAGGCTGTTGACAGTATAAATCTTGGGATTAAACTAGGTAAATAAATTACTTTTTTTGAATATGAAAGTTCTTTGTTTTTATATTTTATCCTAGAGTCATATTCAGTGAACTGAGAAATGCATTTTGTTAAACTGACACCTAGATTTCAGGGCGAATATACTCAAATAGATAAAATATTTATATCAAGAAAATAAGTTTTACTCCATGACATTATATTATTTATCAGATATGAATGTCATTAAAATTCATTTTCAAACTAATGATTCCTATGCCAATGTTTTATAGTGTGAAATCTTATATTGATAAAAGTACAATATTTATGTATAAAATTTTGGAAAGCTTTGAGCATAAAGCTCTCAGTCACAGCATAACATTTTCTCTAACAGTGTATGTGTCTTAGGCTAGAGAGAAGAGAGAGGTTGAATATCTCTGTCTTACTAAGATGGTATGCCCACTGTCTAACAATTTATGTCCTGTATTGACTCAACTAATTAGGTTACCATAACTTTATTTCTTAATTGTTAAAATGTTGGGGGAATTATCAATAAGTATAGAAAATGACAGTTATTGTTTCTGAAAAAATATGAAAAAGAGGATAGCATTACTCATGCAGAGCCTATAAAAAAGGGAGAACTTTTTTCTTCTTAAATGCCATAGCTTGACCAGCTTCATTTAACACTGTTTTTATAAAGACGTGTTGATATCCTAATGATATAAATGAATTCAATCATGACTAATTGAATCAAAGATATTTTAATATTATTTGAATTGTTTTATCAAATTGCTAGGTGATTGTTTAGTGCTAGATATTCACAAAACAAATAGTTAAGTTCCTAAGATTATTGTTGCCAACTGTGGGAACTCAAAGTTTGTAATGACATTATTTTGAAAGCAAAAAGTGATTTCCGTGCAAAATATTTTAAACAATTTCTACCCAATGTCAAATTTTCTCATCTATTCATTCAACAAGCATTGATTGAATATCTGTTGTGTCTTAAAAATCAATGATGAATAACATTCTAAACTTCAGCAAGCATATGGTCGAACACTAAATAAAGAACAAAAACCAAGGTAATTACAGTAGAGTGTTTTAGTGATATATTAGCACCAAGAACAGGGAGCTGTAAAAAACACTGGAAAAACATCTAACTGAGTGTTTGGGGAGTTAAGCTTTCTTTGGAAAATAACCTCTACTCTGATATCTAAGGACAAGTAGGAGTTATCCATAAAAAGGAGAAAGAATATTCCAGGTAGTTGAAATGGCTTGCTGAATTGCTGGGGGAACACATTCCTAAAATGTTTTGAAACAGATATCATGTATATTATATAGTCAACCCAATAGGTCAGATCAGGAACTTTGGTAAACGTAACCCTTTTTCTGTAAGGTATTGATAGATATCATTTGGATAAAATTGGTGATATTTAATGTTTATCAGTGTTTGAGAAAAACATGTGCTTCCTAAAATTTTAGCATATTTTCCTAGATTATTTCTCCTTAATAAATTAATGTACAAAGTAAATATCCAGGAGGTGTTAGTAGTAAGCAGTAATTTCCAAAATTGTGTGACCAAGAAACTTTTTACTCATAGAACAACTCTTTGAACAATTTTTGTGAGGAATATACTTTGAGAAATATTCCTTAAATACATGTGGAAGAAAAATTTTCTAAATCCAAGTTTTTTTATGGTAGATTACTGAAAAAGTATGGGAGAAAATTCTGAATTTTGATAGAAAATTGTAGGGAACTGAATGGTGTTTGCCCAAAAGTTTTTTCCACACAGAATCTCACAATCTGACCTCATTTGTAATAAGCATCTTTGAAGATGTAATAATGTAATAATTTAGAGTGTGCTTGTCCTGTATTACAATAAAGTCTAAATGTAATGGGTGTTCTTATAAGAGATAGAATAACAGAAAGACACAGAAAAAAAGAGGGACCGTGTGAAGACAGAGCCAAAGATTGGAAAGACAAAAACCACTAAGAATTGCTGACAGCATAGAATAGGTTCCTTCTGAGTCTGCAGCGGAAACCGATGCTGCCAACACATTGATTTGTCTTCTGGCCTCCAGACCTGTGAGAGAATCAATTTCTGTTGTTTTAAGTCACCAAGTTTCTGGTAATTTGTTATGACAACCCTGAGAATCTAATAGAGCAATGTGATGCTTTAGAACCAGTTGCATTTAAACAAATTTAAGCCTCAACGCATATTCTCACAAAACAGTCCCCAATGAATTATGGATGGCCCTTGATTTCATGTCCTTGCATTACCCTCCCAACCTGATGATAGATTAGCCTTATGAATTAGTTGAGCCAAGAAAATGCAGCTAAAGAGACACTGTGGAAGTTTCAGTCCTAGGCCTAAAGAAGATTTATAGCTTTTGTTTACTGTCTTTAGCCTTGAGCCCCTGTGCAAAGATGTCTACGTTAGCTTCCTTGAGGATGAGACACCCTATGATGAAAAAGACCAGGAGGAACTAAAGACTGGGAAGATAGAAAGGAATACCCAGTTAGTTCCTAGTCATTCCAGCACAACGTATGAATGGGGCCAGCTAGGATCTTCCGGTCCCTATGGAGCTGCCTGCTGAATACAAACATTTTAATAAGAGTCCAGCAGACACCATTTAGGGGAGAGATGAGCCACCCAGCTGAGTTCAGACCAGATTGAAGAATCATGAGCGGTCCATTTGTGCTGCTTAGCTGTTTTAAGCTGCTATGCTTAGACTGGTTTGTTTTGCAGCAACAGAAAGCTGTAACTATCTAATATGATTATCAAGTATTTGTTTTTAAAACAAGGATAGACAAAAAAGATTGGTAGATGTAAGATTAGGTGGTGTGCTGTATCAACAATTGGCTTGACACTTTTTTTTTTTTTTTTTTTTTTTTTACCAATTAAGAATTTTGAAAATCTACCATACATTTTTAAATCCTGTCTTGCCGTTTATTTTATCTTTGGGTAAAAAATTCAAGCCACCTGTAAGTAAATAGAAACAGTAGGAATAAATACACAAAAGGAAAATTATATTAAAATTCTGCAGAAATGTAGCAAGAATAAAAAAGCTGAACTGGATTTTTAGCATGTTCTGCACTCAGCTTTTGTGAGAAACAGACGAATGACAATCTCATGCCAAGGACTTGTTTTCAAAGGCTGTATTACAGGTAGAGCATTGACTAACACATGTTTTACCACATTTATCTTCAGAGTACTGCAGACAGATGATATTCATAATGACTGTACATGATATTGATATGGTATCTGATTATTAACAACTAAATTCTCACCAGTTGTGAATTTAAACATTTAGCTATTTATTGATTTTTATTAAAAAAATTGAATGTGCATTACATGTATATTTAACTATGAAGTCATCAGACATTTCATTAACATGTATCCTGTTTTCAATCATTACTAGATGTAATCTTTATAGAAATACAAGTAACAACCATTACCACAAATGAATTATTATAAGAAACAGTTATTCAAATCTTTCTCTCTCTCTCTCTCTCTCTCTCTCTCACACACACACACACACACACACACACACACACACAAACGTTTATGTTTGTATGCCTGTGGATTGTGAGAGAGTCAGAATAAGCCTGTAAACACAGAATTATATCAGAATTCTTGTAGCAAATAAGCTATCAAGAAAATTGAGCCAAATTAGTCTTGGTCTTGTGAAGGACATTTTCTCTTTTCTGACCTGGTCTTTTCTATAAGCGAAAGATGTCACACAATGACCACTCACTTATTTTTGATGGATACATGAATTGTACATTACATGAAAAGAAGAGAGAAAATAATCCTGTGTATATAATGTATAGGTTAGAAAGCCTGATAGATTGATATAAAATTAATGTTTTGAATAAATTTGTTTATACTATTGCTCTATTAGTATGTTGCTACTCTTGCTTTTTTAATTGTCTTTTCAACATGTATTTAGTTTTATTTTTAATAGTCTTTTTTCGCTTTCTATGTTTTCTTTTCTTCTTCTTTTTACCTCTTACCCCTCTTTCTTATTCTCCTTGTCTTCATCCTCAGTCTCCTCATCCTCACTTTCCTCCTCATCCTCATCTTTCTTTGTTTTCCAAAATAAAATAAGCAATCAGATAAATTTATACAGATATTGTTACTTATCTTTAGTGACCTGGATCTAATTTAGTGAATTTGCTGAGGGCAAATTCTATTTCTTCTCTTTTTTCCTCCTCTTCTTTTTCTCTTTGTGTTCTATTTTATTTTTAAAAAATAGATGCCACAACTCTGATTTTTAATTTCATTTTGTAAATCATCCTTAAGAGCAAAATCAATTTTAATATTTCTTATAAGACAGGAACACAGCAAAACATTTTGCAAAATTTACCATAAATAATAACCATTCCTAGTACGATAATGCTGCAACTATTTTGCTTTAAACCTCTGCAACAGTTTTATCTGACACAGTCTCTGCTATTTCCAAGTTCAGTGTCCTGCAGCAAGCGTTGCCAACAATACAGAATATTTTCAATTAGTAGTTCTCTACTTCTCTGGTCGCTAAGCAACTGACCTATGGTGAAGAATACATAATGATCTGCATAGACACCTTAGAGTAGTAGAAAGTATAAGCTTCATAAGTTTCATTTGCTTTCTTGTGTTGATGTTACAATAACCAGTTAATTAAATGCATGAAAATATTTGATGTTAATTTGCTATAATAAACTTAAAGATTGAAAAGAAGCCTCAGGCAAAGGTAGAAATAAACACAACATAAAATAATGTATTTATCATTTGTTTGTGTATGTCATTTTATTGTTTATGGGGAGGGCAGGCAATCAGGTTAATATTTTATTAAATGTTTTATACTCTAGCTACTGTTTAAGACAGAATTCATTAAGTAGCGGAAGTGGTGAAAGAGCCAAGGAAAAGGAAGATGGAGAAAACCTGAAAATTGAAAGTGCAAATACAGTGAAAATTACAAATGAAAACCATTATGCCTGAGAGATATATGACTGTTTAGTAGAGTGTCTTCATGTGGGTTAAAGAAGAAAAGGAAATATCAGCTGGAATCAGCAGAACAGATTTAGCACTTGACCCTTGGATACTTTTCATTCTATTCATCTATCAAATTTTTATTGGTTTTTATTCCATTGAATATTATTTGCACTGACCCTCAGCAAATTCGCTCAATAGAGAGGAGAGATTGTATCTCCACTTTATCAGTGGAGCTGCTTAGAAACGTTTCCCCTTGTTTCTTGTATGTGTTTTGTCCAGTTTGTATATTGTATTTTACAAGCTGCTTTAGAATAGTAGAATAACTTTCCTTTATATGATATAGAACTTTTGGTATCTCTCAAAGAAAATTTTTAAAAATGATCCTTTGAAATGTATGTTTTCATACTGTATGTGCAAATACCAGTAGTACAAATACTACTAGGATTAATGAAAATGACAATTCTATTAAACTTAGAAAAATAGATTAAATGTTTACTGAAAAGCAACAGATAACCAAAATTTCATGTTACACAATGAAAATCCTTGACACATTAAAGAGGACTTGCACTGTCTTTGATGATGTCATCTTTTACATATTAAGCTATTCTAGCGTGGTAACTAGAACTAAACTTTTAATTTCCTTTTAATCCACACACTGTGAATGCATCTGTGAAAAAGACCTACATACTACAAGATAACTTTAATTACAGCTCTTCTGTGGGGTCTACCCTTTTGGTTTAATATAGTTTTATGTAAAGTGATTCTATTGGTAATGTGTAATTTAAACACACACACACACACACACACACACACACATACATACATACACACACACACAAACTGGCAGGCCCTGCCCCCATCAATGTCTGAGTGATATCAGAGAAGGGCAGGTGGGAATCTAGAACTTTCTTCCCTACCAGGTAGTTACAATATTCCCTGTCCTTTTCCACCAGATTCCTTTGGTGTCAAAGTAAACTACATGAGAAGTTGGAACTTTCACCATCATCTAGCGGTAACAAGGTCCAAGACCTCCTGATATTTGCTCTCCCTTTAGTGTAGGCCACAGTGGGATCAGAAACAAGAAAAGAATCCCTCCACTCTCCAAAGGTGGTTGAGCAGGGATACATTTTTATCACCACCTAGCAATAACAAGGCACCCCCACTTTCACCCTGTATGATATCACAGGTTTATTTCCAAAACTTAAATAAAATATGGAGCCTCATAGCATAATATCCAAATTACCCCAGATACATTGAAAGTTACTCAGCATACCAAACACCAGAAAAATCTCATCTTGAATGAGATAACATATGCCAACACAGTGATGACACATAAATTAGATTTATCCACAAGGATTTTAAAGCTACCATCATAAAAATGTTTTAATGAGCAACTCTAAATATGTTGAAACAAATGGAAAACTTTACAAATACATAGAATATTCCAAGAGACAAATAGAATTTTTCGCATCAAAAACTATAATTGAAACTTTAAAAAATGCTTGATGGGCTAAACGGGAATGGAGGGAACAAAGAAAAGAATAAGTGAACTTGAAAATGGGACATTAAAAATTGACTAATACAAAGACCAGAGGAAATATAAACAAACAAACAAACGAAAAATTGAGCCTCAAGGACATGTAGAAGGAAAGTGGGTTGGGCTAAAAATGTATTTGAAAAAATAATGTCTAAAATGTTTTCAAGTTTGGCAAAAGACATACAGCTACAGATTCAAGAAATGAAAATATCTAAAACAGGATAGATACCAAAAAATCAACATAGAAGCAGATCAATTTCGGAAAACTACAGCAGAAGGAAAAGCTTCGGAAGCAGTGAGGTACACTAATGCTTCATCTCCCCAGAAGAAAAACAATTCGAATGACAATAATTTCCTATCAGAAATAATGGTGGCCAAAAGAAAGTGATATATTTCTCACGTTTTGGAAAACAAGAACTGACAACCCAGAATTTTCTATTAGGCAAAAATGTCCTTTAGAAATGAAGGAGAGTTAAATAAATTCTCAAAACAAGAAAAATTAAGAATTGGTTGCAAACAGACCCACCCTAAAGAATAGCAAAAAGTTCTTGAAACAAAGAAAATGAATAAGGTGTCTAAAATCATCAGAAAAAATTTAAGAAAAACAGAAAGAGTAAAAATATGAATAAGTACAAGAGATTTTTCTTTTTTTGAGTTTTCTAAATTATGTTTGACTGTTGAATCAAAAACTGTAACGTTGAAATGGTTATTAATACCTAAATGAAAAATTTAAAAAAATATACAAACAGGGTTTGGTAAAGAGACTTCCAGTGAGATAAGGTTTTTACACTTCACTAGAAGTGTTGGATATTTTGATAGTGGTAGTGTTCACAAGAATTTACACATGTAATAAAATGACATACACACACACATTTTTTCAATGTGAAATTTTTGGTTTTAATATTTTCTGTAGCTACAAAAAATGTAACCACTGGGAAAACTGGGTGAAGAATATGAGACCTCTCTGTCCTATATTTGCAACCTTCTGTAAATCTAAAATTTCATAATCAATAGTTAAAAAATAAAAATGTATCTACTAGACCAGTAGTTTCATATAGAGGGCAGAGTGATAGAAAAATAAGATATTTTATTTATATGCACATGTAAAGGCATACATGAAATATATTAACATTTGAAATTAAATAAGTCCAATGCTGAAGGAACATGGTCACTGTATAAAGTTTATTTTAGATGCTTTAGAAAGCCAAAGTCATCTCTGATAAGGTCAACATTGGTAACAATAGCCTGAGAGATTTCTCAGCCTCCAAAATTATACTATTTCTAAAATATAGGTAAATATTCTCTTCATTCTAAATCCTTCAAAATTTAAGAATATCATTGATAGTCATTGCTCCAGAGGAAAATACAGTGATCAAGAATAAAAGATGTGGGAAAATAAAAAATAATAGTTTTAAAATCTTCCTCAGAAAGACAGAGTTTCAGATGGATATAGTTTAACTACAACTGTGTTATGAATTTCTTACTTCTCTTCTAGTACTGGTTACTCTTTTGCCGAATGAATCTACCTTATGAACGTAGGTTAAAAAATACATCCATGATAAGTACAAAAAACATTATCAGATATTGCTATTTGTATAAAAGTTTCAAGTCAAATGGATCCATTTCTGTTGTTCTTCTTACAGGCAGATGCTTATTCCCCTATGCTTCATTAATAGGGACAAAAGCATACTCATCTGTAATACAGAATATGCATAATGTTCATTAACTCATGCTTATAAAGTTAACACATTATCTGCCACTCAAAGAATGTGGACATATTTAAAAAATCTCCAATATGGTATCTATAAATTATTCAGTGGCAAACTTTGATTTAACTATTTTCCTCTACATTTTAATAATAGTGAAGTCGTTCTTAATATAATATTTTCATTATTTGCATGCCTTTTGCAAGAAGGTTTAGAATCCTATTTGTAATATTTACCCCAAAATAAGTTCCAAACAGTTCAGACTTCTAATTGTTCATTACAACTAACTAAGGATTAGAAATATAGATGCTTTACAATTCTAATATAAATCTTTTGGTATTAACTCCTCACCATTGAAAACATATTATTAACTGACTTGTAGTGTTTGATCATTTCCACACAAAGAAATGCATCACTGTATATCTCTTAATATCTGCATAGCCTTAAACCAGAAGATGGAACATGAGTGCTTAGGAGAGTCAAACAATATCAGATCAAATTATTATAAGTATGTCATTTGAGTAGAAATAAAACAATGTGCAGAATACAAGTGAAATTTTTTTTCTCCAAATGATATGAACAAAATCATGTTTGCCCTAGTGATAATATTAATTATGCTATGGATATGCTAGAATTATTCTACTGATCTTATGTTGTTTTCTGAGAATGTTTTCCAAAACACTTTAAATAGTGCTTTATCCTTTAATAGCCTTTTATTGTTTACTGACTCATTCAACAAACTAAAATTATTTAATTAATTGGTAATAATGTATACTGAAATAATAATAATAACCATGTCACTTCAGATTGTTACTTATTCTTAAATATTTTCTCCTATGGTCTCCATGGCCTAATGGTTTTAAGTTATACACAGTATTTCACTTAAAATATTATGGAAAGCAGCGTCTGGAGCTTTAAACAACTTAGATAGTTAATACCTGTGGTTTATAAATCATGATGTGTTAAACTTTATTACAATCTTACAATTTGAATTTAATTCTTTTATAATGTCCTCTAGGCTCTCTCTCCTGATAATAGGTAAATAGATAGGTAGGTAGATAGATAGATAGATAGATAGATAGATAGATAGATAGATAGATAGATAGATATTTTCCTTTTAGAAAGCCTCTTGCTTTTCTGATATCCCTCCCTATCATATAGCATTATACTAAAGAGTAAGAGTGGGAAATGGTTGAGTGGCAGGGTATTAGATAGCTGGATAAAATGCCAAATTAAACTGATATAAAATAAAAAGTAAAACAAAGACAAGAAAAAAAGTGGAAAATGAAAATGTAACCTTGTAAAAAAGTTTTTATTATAATATACATGTATATTAATGAAAATAATAGAATGAATGGTTGCTGAAAGACATAAATGGACAGCATTGCTTTATGAATATGTCAGTAAGAAAATTCTTTGACAGAAAGGGGAAATTCTTCAGGTTCAATGTGAGATTTGCACCTATAATTTTCATTTGCCTGGTGAGAGTTACTTGCGTTACTTGAGTTATGCTATTTTGAAAGTATTTGCCACCAGTATCTAACCCTTCTTTGATGTTTTTTCTACCTTCTATAGTGACTTTTAAAATTCAAATCTAACCAAAGTGCCACTGATGACATATGGTTATATTAAACATATAAATGTTTAAGTCTTATTAAATATAGACTGGGTTTCAGTAAATTGGAAATGGTAAAAATAAGAAAAAGTGGATAAAAAATAGTATTAAAGGAATTGCTCCCTAATTATTTATATTGTACTAAATAAAATTCTCAATTTGAAAAACAAAATGTAATGACTGCACCATTTTTCACTTTTTCTAGATGAGTTCAGAGATTTTAAATGATGGGATTGGTACATGAATATACCTGGAAAGTAGTAGGTATTGCTGAATGATATAAAGTTTGAGAATACACTTTTTTGCTTAAAACATAAAATTGGTGATGTATATTATTTTACCTTTAAATTTAGAAATAGTTAAATAATAAATTTTGTATAATGCAAGTGCTTTTTCTAGGTTTTAGTTTTGTTTTAATTTGGGAGTGAGGATAAAGGAAGCTATTTATAAATAGTACTTAGTCCATGTGTTCTTTTCTCTAAATAAATCTTGATGTGTCACATGTTTTGAAAAATCAAATTTCCTCTAAACCCGAGTCCTCTCTTTCACTAGCAGAGAGAAAACATCCCTGACAAAGTTACTGGATGAAAAAATAAACTGTATACTTGACTCTATTAAAGGAAAACATAAATTTTTTTAATCATATTAAGTCAACTTGAAATAAAAGAAAAAAGTTAGCTATTCAGGACTGTCCCTAACATTTCTGGGAGCTTGGGAAGTAATGCAAATTTAGACCCACATATTATATATTATATGACTACATATTTACAAGAAATCAATCAAGCTTAAAAATTATTACAGTGTATTGAAATTCCTACATTGACAAACACAGCTTCTTAACATCTTAAAAAACTAAATTGAAATCTGCATTCTTGGGCTCCCAAGAGGTCCACCTTGGATTGTGGGGATTGGAAAGAGGCCCCAGGTTGTAGTCAGTTTCATTCTCTTCCCACTCCTCTTTCCACCTTGCATGATTAGGGGTTTATTACATTCAAGATGCTGCAGCCTATTTGTTCAGCATCTCCTCATTGAGACATCCCATTGACCAAGGGTTACACAAACCAGTCCACCTTCTAAAAGGCTGAGATAGGAAATGACCTTGAACAGACTTTGAAAACAATCTTAGGACCTTTTATTTTATTTCTCCTGTAGAGGAATCCACAGTCTTGAGTATTGTATATTGGCATAGCCCTTGAATAGGCATGACTCTTGTTTCACAGGAGCACATTTACTTGTTTTGTGAACTCCTTGCCTCTTCCCCTTCCAATCTTCTTTCTGGTGCCCCCATGGGAGGAAGGTGAAAGTGGTTTGTGATTCACTCTAAAGGGTTGGCCCAGAACCTGAGCTCCTTTTCCCTTTAGTCTAAGTTTAGCACTGACTGGAACTATCCTGTTTCACTGTTTACATTTACCATGAAATGGGTCGAACGTATGAAGAAAGCCTAAAGACACTTTTAATAAATATTTGTAATAAATATTTGTAAATGAAAGTTCATTAATAAAATTGAAGGAGACATACTGGCACATAGTCACTTATATACTAGAAAGAAAACAGCCCCGATTTTATAGAATTGATATGTGTATAGTTCTTTACTAAGTGCTCTGTGTGATCAGAAAAGGTAGAATATAGATTTTTTTTTATCTTCAGGCCACTTAATATCCAGGTCTGACCATAAGACGCATAAACAGAAAAAAAGTAACTTGCAGAAAACTGCTGTGAGATATATATTAAAGATCTTCTAATGAGGGAGATGCCATTGTGGACTCTGATGATCAAAGAAATGTTAATAGAGCTTCCTTGTTAATACACCTTCCTTCCTTCCATGTGATACTTGGAATAATTATGGGGAAGAGAAAACAATGCATTATGGATTACTTAAAAGAACAGTGCAAATTTGGTGATAAGCATAATAAAAACATATTCAGAGGTGTATAGAATGCATACATTAGACAGAATAATGTGATTGTTTCAGAATATTTGAATATAAAATTTGAAGTAAATATTGGGACAAATTATGGAGAATTAAGAATATTAGATTCAATAATTTGAGCTTTATCCATAAATAATAATTTTAAAAAGCATGATTATAAATTGCCCAAAAAAGGGCTATCAAAAGGAGAGTTGTGGAACAATAGCATGTATTGTGTATATTCAAAAAAAAAAATCAGAAGACTGTCTTTCACTTTAACCTTTTAAGTGTAAGGGTCACAGACAGTAAAGAGAGTAGAAATAAATTTGAGAAATCATTGAAAAAAGAAAAATTCCAATATATGGGTCAACATGGGAAAATCAAGGTAGTGAAAATGTCTATGACCACAAATTTTTAATCAGATTAACAATATACCTTTGACATAAATAGGAGAAACTTGAGTCAGGAACTTTGTCCTTTACTCACAGCACCTGGCATAAGGGCTGGAGCTAGGTTTAGGTTTTTGCTAGCTTTTGGGTTGTTTTCTTTATACATATATCAAAGTAAGAAAAGAAAATGGCCAGGAAGAAAGCTGGAAATTTGAGACTGGAGCTCAGGATAGGGATTATGTTATGGATTTAGTATATTAACTTATCCAGAGATGATGGTTTATGCTATTTTGAGAAAAAAATAATGATTTAGATGGAAAGTTAAACATCAGGAAAATAGAGTAAAGCATTAGACAGAAGAAGATTCAGGATAGATTCATGTCATAAAAGCCATAATAGGACAGGTTGATAGATTTTAAAATATTATAGTAAATAATAATGTTAGAAAGAAATTGATTGCAAATTCCTCCCACCAAGCATGCTATCATAATCAGAATACCTCAAATCAGAATGTAATAAAAACTATTGCCTTTTTCTCTCACAACAAAGATTAATAATTACCAGTGCTACAGAATTTTGATGCCTTCAGGTCTATAGGAAAGGGATAAAACAACAAATGAGTCTCAGCACAAAAATGTGTAAGGGATACCCATTTATTATTATTAAAGCAATGAACATGATTGTGCTAATACGTAATATTTTTTCCTTAGTGTGAAATTGCATTGTATTGTTTCTAAAAAAACATGTTGGTTGATTTTCCAAAGTGTATTTCAGGACACTGTTAAGTGTACTCTCCAGTCCACTTTGTTTTTTAATGAGATGGAGTCTGGCTCTGTTGCCAGGCTGGAATGCAGTGGTGCAATTTCGGCTCACTGCAACCTCCACCTCCCTGGTTCAAGTGATTCTTCTGCCTCAGCTTCCCTAGTAGCTGGGACTACAGGCATGCACCACCATGCCCAGCAAATTTTCCTATTTTTAGTAGAGACAGAGTTTCACCATGTTGGCCAGGATGGTCTCCATCTCTTGACTTCATGATCCGCTTGCCTCAGCCTCCGAAAGTGCTGGGATTACAGGCATGAACCACCACGCTCGGCCTCAGATGAAATATTTTTAATAAAGAAAGGGCTATGAAATAGTAGTCGTATCATGGAAGTCTTTTGGAATAGACTAGCATGAGTCTGCATTAGTACAGGAGGAACCACAGAGGATTAGCAGCTTAAAGTTGATAGATAACATTTGATGCTAGAGATAAAAGAAAGAGATTGAATTTAAAGTTCTAGTTGAAAAGTTAGTCTGAATAATGAGCCCTGAAAATTCAAGAATGGATGATTGCAAAAGTAGGAAAGTGTGAGCTGGGAATATTTATAGGGACATAAAGCAGCACTTTATAGATGGGCACTGATGGGCTCAATAAAGTAGAAATGAGTTCACTTGCCAAGAATAAAGAAACTGGGATAATTGGGAGCTTAAAGTGGTTGGGCAAAGCTTGGCACAGATGCTGACGGAAGTGTATCAGAAAAGTTAACAAGTCCAATCTTACTGATCTAGCTTTATCTATTGAATCATTTGTTTATTTGTTCATTCACCTTTTATTTAACAAAGAATTTAGTAATGCTCTTTTTTTTTTTTTATTATACTTAAAGTTCTGGGATACATGTGTAGAACATGTGGGTTTGTTACACAGGTATACACGTGCCAAGGTTGTTTGCTACCAACCAGTCATCTACATTAGGTATTTCTTCTAATGCTATCCCTCCCCTAGCCCCTCACACCCTGACAGACCCCAGTGTGTGATGTTCCCCTCCCTGTGTCCATGTGTTCTCATTGTTCAACTCTTACTTATGAGTGAAAACATGCAGTATTTGGTTTTCTGTTCCTGTGTTAGTTTGCAGATAATTATGGTTTCCTGCTTTATCCATGTCCCTGCAAAAGACATGAACTCATCCTTTTTTATGACTGCTTTATCCAGTCTATCATTGATGGGCATTTGAGTTGGTTCCAAGTCTTTGCTATTGTGAATAGTGCTGAAATAACATACGTGTGCATGTGTCTTTATAGTAGAGTGATTTATAATCCTTTGGGTATATAACCAGTAATGGGATTGCTGGGTCAAATGATATTTGTAGTTTTAGATCCTTGAGGAATCACCACACTGTCTTCCACAATGGGTGAACTAATTTACACTCCCACCAACAGTGTAAAAGCATTCCTGTTTCTCCACATCCTCTCCAGCATTTGTTGTTTCCTGACTTTTTAATGATCATCATTCTAACTGGCATGAGATGCTATCTCATTGTGGTTTTGATTTGCATTTCTCTAATGACCAGTAATGATGAACTTTTTTTCATGTTTATTGGCCGCATAAATGTCTTCTTTTGAGAACTGCCTGTTTATATATCCTTTGCCCAGTTTTTTATGTCTTATTTATTTATTTATTTATTTTATAAAATTGTTTAAGTTCCTTGTAGAGTCTGAATATTTGCCCTTTGTTAGATGGATAGATTGCAAAAATTTTCTCCCATGTTTTAGGTTGCCTATTCACTCAAATGATAGTTTTTTTGTTTTTGTTTTTGTTTTTTGCTGTGCAGAAGCTCTTTAGTTTAATTAGATCACTTTTGTTAATTTTGGGTTTTGTCACCATTGCTTTTGGTGCTTTAGTCATGAACTCTTTGCCCATGCCAATGTCCTGAATAGTTGCCTGGGTTTTCTTGTGGAGTTTTTATGGTTTTAGGTCTTACATTCAAGTCTTTAATGTATCTTGAGTTAATTTTTGTATAAAGTGTAGGGAAGGGATCCAGTTTCAGTTTTCTGCCTATGGCTAGCCAGTTTTCCCAACACAGCTTATTAGAGAATCCTTTCCCCATTGCTTGTTTTTGTCAGGTTTCTCAAAGATCAGATGGCTGTAGATGTGTAGCATTATTTCTGAGGCCTCTGTTCTGTTCCATTGGTCTATATCTCTGTTTTGGTAACAGTACCATGCTGTTTTAGTTACTATAGGCTTGCAGGGGTTGCAATACTATTCTTGGATAATCAAAAAAGACAAAAAATGGCATTACATGATGGTAAATGGATCAATGAAATAAGAAGAGCTAACTATCCTTAATATGTATGTACCTAATACAGGAGCACCCAGATTGATAAAGTAAGTTCTTAGGGACCTACAAAGAGACTCAGACTCCCACACAATAATAGTGGGAGACTTTAACACCCCACTGTCAATATAGATCAATACTGTCAATAGACAGATCAATGAGACTCAAAATTAACAAGGATATTTAGGACTTGAACTCAGCTCTGGACCAACTGGGCCTAATAGACATCTACAGAACTCTCCACCCCAAATCATCAGAATATATATTCTTCTCAACACCACATCAAACTAATTCTAAAATTGAGCACATAATTAGAAGTAAAATACTCTTCAGCAAATGCAAAAGAATGGATATTATAACAAACTCTCTCTCAGTCCACAGTGCAATCAAATTAGAACTCAGGATTAAGAAACTCATGCAAAACTATACAACTACATGGAAACTGAAAAACCTGCTCCTGAATGACTACTGGGTAAATAGCAAAATTAAGGCAAAAAATAAATAAGCTCTTTGAAACCAATGAGAACAAAAACACAATGTACCAGAATCTCTGGGACACAGCCAAAGCAGTGTTTAGATGGAAATTTATAGCACTAAATGCCCACAGGAGAAAGCAAGAAAGATCTAAAATCAATACCTTAACATCACAATTAAAAGAACTAGAGAAGCAAGAGCAAACAAATTCAAAATCTAACAGAAGACAAGAAGTAACTAAGATCAGAGCAGAACTGAAGGAGATAGAGACACAAAACCCCTTCAAAAAAACCAATGAATCAAAGAGCTGGTTTTTTGAAAAGATTAACAAAGCAGATAGACCACTAGCCAGACTAATAAAGAAGAAAAGAAAGAAGAATGAAATAGACATAATAAAAAATGATAAAGGGGATAACACCACTGATCCCACAGAAATACAAACTATCATCAGATAATACTATAAACACCTCTACACAGATAAACTAGAAAATCTAGAAGAAATGGATAAATTCCTGAATACATACACCCTCTCAAGACTAAACCAGGAAGAAGTCAAATCTTTGAACAGACCAATAATAAGTTCTGAAATTGTGGGAGAGGTTAATAACCTACCAAACAAAAATGCCCAGGACCAGATGGATTCACAGCCAAATTCTACCAGAGGTACAAAGAGGAGCAGGTACCATTCCTTCTGAAACCATTCCAAACAATAGAAAAGAAGGACACCTCTCTAACTCATTTCATATAGTCATACTCTTTTAAAGTACCTTCTTATGATAAGTAGCATAGGTATTTCTTAATTTATTTTATCTAATTATTTTTTCTTGCCTTAATCGCTAATCTCTATTGTTCTTTCCTTCTGCTTCTCCCTCTCCAATTGCATTAATGTATTTGTGGTAGGCCTTTGAATACGCATTTTTGAAAACTGTAAAATTTTGTGGTTTTGACTTATATGATGTATATCTAGTTTTTATTTTTGTAAATCCAACACTACATTATCAAGATATATTCTTGTTATTGTGTGTATCTTTACCTCGTTGTTTTTTATGCTGCTAAGTATATATTCTTGTTTTGTTTTGTTTTGTTTTGTTTTGTTATGTTTTGTTTTGTTTTGTTTTGTTTTGTTTTGTTTTGTTTTGTTTTTTGAGATGGAGTCTCACTCTACCACCCAGGCTGGAGTGTAGGGGCATGATCTCAGCTCACTGCAACCTCCACCTCCCAGGTTCAAGCAATTCTCATGCCTCAGCCTCCTGAGTAGCTGGAACTACAGGTGTGCGCCACCACACCTGGTTAATTTTTGTATTTTTAGTAGAAAAGGGGTTTTACCATATTGGCCAGGCTGGTCTCAAACTCCTGACCTCGTGATCTGCCAGCCTCAACTTCCCAAACTGCTGGGGTTACAGACATAAACCACCACAAGTGGTCACATATTTTAAACTATTGCTAATTTTGTACATTAATCTGGTTGTCTTTGATATATGTGTATTTTATTTTAGAGTGATTGAACTCCTCTGAGGCCTAAATTTTTCCTAGTAAAATATATTATGCTGAACTAATAAAGAATACATGGCACTAAAATCAGGCTAAAGATTGACCTGCCAAAAGTGAGTCTAGAATGAAGGACTCCTTAGGAAATAACTGGATTCTGCCACCTTCTGTTTGCCTTCCTTCTCCACAAAAATTGATGTATTCATGTGTCCTGGGTGGTGCTGTTTACCAAGCCTGGTCTCCCTCAGTTTTAATCACCATCTTAATAATCATTGTGTGGATTTGCAAGGTTAGAAGAGAATGCCTAGGGTTCAGATGATCTTTCTGCACTTGTCACTATTTCCTCATTTTCCAAGGTAGGTTGAGTCACATTTTGCCTGGCAGACTCCAAAATGGCTTCAAATGTGTTGGCAATGGTCTCTTTTTCTATAGTCCTGCTCAAATGGTAGCTCCATTTGGTCAAGATTTTGTCTTCCTGGCTCTGTAGCGTATTCTCACTATTTAGAAGAGTGTCATGCACACTGTGGGTACTCTATTAAAAGAACAGGAATGTAATGACAAGAAATGGTGACAACTAAAAACTTCAGCCTCAGGATATTCTGGTATCCTTACAGCTAACTTTTCCACTCTTTGCTGTCTTTTTTTTTTTCCTATATTTTGTAACAGATTTTACTATAGTTTGTAACTGCAAAAGTTTCTCACATCTTTTAGTATTAGATGCTTACTTTCTGTGACATTTCCAGGGTTGTGGTCATAAGGAAGCCCACGTCATGTTAGTTCTCCATCTTATCAGATAAAGCTTAGCTTAGTGTACTTCTATGCCAATTTCTTCGAATAACAAAATTTTCAATAATTTAATCAACCACTGATTAATCCAAGATTTGTTTCAGATGGGACAAGTCTATAATGAATCAAATCCTTAGTGCATTCTTTCTGAAATATCAGTCAGTGATAAAACATCAGAAAATGGTAGCTTCCACACCCTAATTTCTAATTCCTCAAAATGAAATTTGCCAATTATTTTGTTATAATTATACAAACATAAAAATTCTAAACAGTGAAATAAGGTATATATCCCAAAAGTAAGAATACTCTTGGAGAAAAACAGCAAAAAAGTGTGACAAATATGAAAATATGCAGGCTCTGTCTCTGATCTTTAATCATTCTATACTCCTGAGGAGCACATTTATTCTGAGACTCAGTTTTTGCAGAAGTAAAATGGGAACAAAAACAGTTCCCCTGCTTGGCTCACATAATTTCTGAAAGAATAAAAGGCAATTAATCTTTATAAAGATATATTATAAATATTGTAAAGTACCACAATTATAAATACAAGAGAATACTTGCTTCTTTTTATATCCATTTTTCTGTTTCCAATGCTTGTTTGGTTTTTAAATTTTAATAGCATTTTTCTGCTACTCAATGTTTGACTTCCAAAATTCTTATACAAATGTTTTCTGCAAAAACAAAGCATTTTATGGACATAGAATAATAGTTTTAAGTGCTCAGTTTCTTGATTAAAATACTTTATTGTGATTTTTTGTAAAGAAAATAATTGCACTGCAATTTTGATTTTGTGCAAATTATAAGAATTAAATATGTATACTAAAAATGCAAGAAGGCTAAGTTTTATTGTTGTCATATTGTTAAGATTACTTTTTATTTATTCAAACTTGTTAATTATTCCTAATCAGAAATGAACCATTATCTATGTAAAAAATAATATGATCTAGAAAATGTTGGTCTCAAGTTTCTGTAATGCCGTCATTATCCTTTTTATAATCTGGAAAATTTATTCTAAATTACCTAGAAAGAAAGGTTGATTCTATAGTGTTATTTTTTATTCTCTAAATCTCAGGTAAGAATAAAGGAAAACAAGTTACTAAGGAAAACAAAGACAAAAAAAAAAAAAAAAGAAATTGTACTCAAGTCACACAGACATCTAAAGTCTCAGATTTATGTGAAACTTTCTGTTTGGTAGAGGACATAGAAAAGAGAAAGGAATATTGAATTTCTGACAACCTATGGGCTTAGTGCTTTGTCTA
Source organism: Sapajus apella (assembly GCF_009761245.1). Lineage (NCBI taxonomy): Eukaryota > Metazoa > Chordata > Mammalia > Primates > Cebidae > Sapajus > Sapajus apella. The sequence goes on from NW_022436990.1 coordinate 14,954,887, forward strand.
CCAATGTGGTGAGTATATATTTATTTTTTTCCTGTGCTTTCTGCATTGAGACCAATACATTATTAGCTCATCATACAAACGATTAAAAAAAAAAAAACCTTGTCATTTATTTTCTATTAGCTCTCTTTCTCCTGAGGTTACTGCCCTACTCAGAGCTCTTTTAATCTCCTCCTGTCTCTGACAGTGAGAACATCTTGACATGACCCCAATTCCATATCTGATGTACTGGAAGAATAAAAACATGTTTATTTAAAAAATCTAAAGCATATTAATAATGCCTTAGAAAGATATCTTGCTTAAGATAAGTCCATTAATTTTTCCTTTGTAAACATGTTTCAGCATGGCTGTGTGGTTAAGGTTTCACTCTGTGCAGACTGCAACTGTGGCAATGGCAGCAGCCAAGAAAAAAAAATGCAGCATATTTTTAAAAACTGAAACAAACAGCAAGGCTTTGACAATTCATTTTTTAAATTCATCTTTTATATCTTGTTTTGTTGTGTTTCTTTCTCTTTCTGTGTGTAAGGAAATATCATTATCACTGGCATCATCCCCAGATTAAAGCTTCAAGAAAGAAAGCAAGCCTATCCCAGGAATGATTTTTAGGCAATTTTACTTGGGACACTTAACAACAAGAGGATTTTCACTTGCTTTGTCAGTATAAGTTGGCTGCTGTGCATCTGCAGTGAAGGCTGCACAGGTCTCTGTTTGCATTCCAGGGTTTATTAGCAGCAATGACCTGTCACAGAAAGGCTCTGAGGCACAATATTTACACATATCATTAGCAGAGCAGACCCTGTTTGCCTGATCTCTAATCAGTTTTCTGACTGTCCCAATTTCATCAAGGCTATAAATAAAATAAGCAATCAGAAAGAGCCCCAAAATGAGCATTGTCAGAGCTGGTGACACTTCTGGCAGCTATCGGCATATAAATCCTCTGATAACGATGCAGTGGTAGTGACAAATAAAAGACTGCATTTAAACTTTGAATCTGAAAGTGAGTGTGTATGTTACTGCAAGAGGACTTTCTTTTCTTTATACTCTGTTCATTTCAGCTTACTCTAGCCCTGTAGTTTAAACAAGCTAGCAGTAGTCAAGCAGGATTTGCTTTTTTCTGCTTTCACTCAGGATTGAAATTTGCTTACTGCAGTTTGCGATGTAGAGGCCATGACATGTGAACCCATGGTGAAAAGCTACACAAGAAGGGGAATTCATAAGTGAGAGGGCACACTGGACTTACTGGCCTGTCTGACCTCCATTGCAAATATTACTGACAGAATCAGTAGCATTCAAAATGCTGACAGAAAGATTGTAAGAGGTCAGCAAAGGGTGAAACTGTATGAGCATCTAGGGACCAACCTTTAAGGGTTATGATAAACTATTAGCTGTATTGTGGCCACAACTGAAATTCATTTATTTCTCTTTTTTGCATTTTTTGATATGTGCCCAAATCAATAGTGAATACTTTCTCTTTTACTGTAGGAAAAAAGTATATAAAAGGCTCAGAAGAGTGAAGCCCTGGGATGTTTTAATAAGCAGTTGATAATGAATAAAAACATTATTTGACAATGAATAAAAACATTAAGAGAGTGTATTAAACTCTTTCAGCTTTGCTTCCTCTGTCTCTCCTTTGCCACTTGACTCTTACTGAGAAACACAAGGCCATCTACTAAAGATTATGTGGTAATCATTAGTAGACAGTTGTAATTTTCTCTATCATTTAATCTTTACTTTCTATTCTAGGAAAATGTGAGTATTTCTAAAGTTAGCGGAAACATACAGATTTTCTATATATGTGGCAGTGGCAAGCCAGATAAATGCTAACTAATTCATTTCATAAATGTTTATTGTGCAGCTACTACATGTACTGGAGAGAAAGTAGTATCTGACAAACATGTTCCTTGCCCTCTTAAATTCAGTTTAGAAAAGTGAATATAGGTACAAATATAAGGAACATTTGTTTTATTTTATATTACATGATATCTTTTTTGGGTTTCTATCTTCATTTCCAACAGGGAAAGGGAACGTGTGGCAATGGGAACTCTTTTCCTATATTCATTTCAATTTAGGGTTACCATACCTCTGGTTTCCCAGGTACAGTTCATCAAAACTGGGACAGACCTAGCCTTTGTGGGAACTGAAGCTTATAAAATGTGGAATTCCTCCTTAGGAAAAAAGATATGCAGCCCTAGCAAATGAGAGAATCCAACTTTAAATAATCATCTAAAATTTTGGAAGAAAATGAACTTACTTAGTATATTCTTAATTCTCTTCTGATTGGAAGATACGTTATGTGTCATACCAATTCCCAATAAGGTTCATCCTTTTGTCTGAGCTATTGTTAGTTTTCAGTAAAATAAATGTGTGTATACCACAACCTCCAAGTACCTCCTTTAGATTTTATGGTTTAAATTTGATATGAAAGATGAAGTTTCTGAAAGTGTTTTCTATTACCATGATGATTTGTAAGCAAATATACTGGCACATATAGTTACATTAAAACTTAGATATTTAAGTATATGTTGTATGAATGAAAAAATTGAAGAACAAAAAACTATAAGAACAAGAGAAGGTAAATCAAATCTTTTGTGAGAGTTCTTGGATGAAAAGTAGAAATTTAAAATGTAATAAAGTTTTAAAAAATAGCAATGTCCAGTAAATGCATGCACATAAACATGAAATAACTTAAATGTCATTATGCTCATTTTACTTGCATAAACTTTCAGGACATGAAAACAGATAAGGACATAAATAAAGTAGTTAGAATGATTAAAAAATGGTGTGCCCCATACTATGAATTTCACACACAATTTGATTACCGAAAGATATTTAGTCAGCAAACTAAATGTATAGGTGCTATATTGTAAATTGTAAGCAGGATGGGAGGCCACGAAATCTTATTGGCTAAAGCACTTCAATTAAAGGAATATCACCATTTTGAGTCATATTTTAATTCATTCAGCTAAAATATTTAAGTATGGGGTCTAGCATAATACTTTGCACAGAGTACTTTCAAAAATACAGATGGTTAAAAAGCAATCTTGCTCTTAAGGACCTTTACTGCTAATAGAAAGACCACTCCTGTAAGAAGATGTAATTTACTCCCAAGTGCACTAAGGATTTTGATGAGGGAAAAATTGTTTCTTCTTGGGGCTATTGGAGAGGACCTTGAAAGAGCTGGCATTTGAGATGTGCTGTGAAAGATATGTAGGTTTCCACAGGTGATAATATATAGAAAGAGTATATTGAAATGGGTATGTGTGTGATGCCACAAAGACAGAAATTCCAGTAGAATTCAAGGTACCGAATAGTTTGATGAGAGGGTGGTTTAGCATGAGCAGGAGAAATGAACTATTACTGGAACAATTGTGAAAGGCAATAAATTACTGGCTAAAGAGTTGGATGTTTCACAGAAAATGTAGGAAACAGTGAACATTATTTTATTTTTTGAATAAGTGATACATTTACATGATCCAGAACTGGAAAATTCTCCATTCTCTTTTGTCTATTGTCTGCCTGATTCTTACCTCCTAACAACATGTTCTTGGTGTCTTAAGTATTTTATGTATATATAAGAAATAGCAATATACATTATTGATTTCCTTTATTTGGACATCATAACACATATCCTTTTGGCACATTGCTTTATTCCTTAGCAATATATCTGGAAAAGCTTTCCATGTTAATACATATAGAAAATTTTCATTATTTTTACTGCTGAAGAACATCAAAGGGATGTATCATTTATTTAATGCTATATTAAAAACTTTGTTGTTTTCAGAATCTTATTCTTATAAATTTTTCAGCAATGAATATAGCTATGTATGTCATTTTATATGTGAATACTTATTTAGGGTAATCCGCTTAGAGGATAATTGATCGGACATGGACATATGCATTTTTTATTTGATGAATATATACTAATTTATACTCCAACCATGGGAATGCATGGATAGAAGTACCTATTTCTCTATATGTTTGCAAAAGTTTGTGTAATTAAGTATGTTATTCTAATAGGTGAAAGAATATTGATAAATTATAGCTTTATTTTCAGTTTTATCATGTGCAAACTTGAATATGCTTTTATATACTTAAAAATCATTTGCGTTTACTTTCTATAAATTGTCTATATGCATATCTATATTTCGTTTCAGTTTTGAATCTTTTACTCATTAATTTCTAGAAATACTTCATATGGTAAAGGAATTGTACTATATGAGGAGTAAATATTCTTTAATTGATTACTTGTAGTTTCAATTTGTTTACTATGTTTCACTTGATCTTAACCAAAAGGCTGAGAAGTGATTGTTTACAATATTTTTTCATGAATATATTGTTATTGTATTCACATATACCTATTTTTGATATTTTGGTTTCTGGACTTTTAGTTATAGTTACTTATACCTTCACCACTTGAAGGTTATAAAGGAAATGTCCCATATTTACTTCTAGAGCCTTTGTGGCTTTATTTTCGACAGTCAATGTTTTAATCTCTTTGAAAACAATCTTATAAGCAGTAGGGGATATGAATCTACCCATGTTATTTTTCCACAAAATGGATACTCATGTTTCTTTACCGGTTTGAGCATTAATATATGCTTTTTGGAACCTTCTGTTCTTTTTCATTCACCAATCTGGACTCTATTAAACTTTTCCTACAGTCCTTCTTTAAAAAAAAAAAAAAGCTTATTTTTTTCTTTTTTGCTGTCCTCTGTCAGTCACATTTATTTACATCTTTGGCTTTTCTTTTATTACAACTTATACCCTGCAAATAAAAGAAAGCCCATCTAAGTGATGAAGAGATTATGTATTACATATTAAAAAGTAGATAGGTAGGAAAGCTTTAAGCTCTAGTTGATTTACAGTTCAGAGATCTCAGCAAGAAAGCACATTATTTCTGCCTCTCCTCCCTGAAGTTCACATATTAGCTTCATACTACATCTGGTTCCTCTTGTAGTAGTATACAATGGCTGGTAAGTGTAATGAGTAGTACAGGGTTTCTCATTCAAATCCAGTGAATAAAAGGGAAAGAGCTTTTTCCTTTTATAAATAGAAGCCTTTCCATCCTTATAATAGAGATTATTTGCACTGTCTTCTTATTCCCAAATAACAATGGACAAATACAAGTGTTGATTGATGTATATCTGATTTGCCTGAAACAACCAGGAACAATGGGAAATAATTACCTGCATTGTCTGAGAGTATTGGGTCCCAAGTCTGGAACTGGGAATTTCTGTTTATTTTATTCCGATATCCCTTCTATGGATAAAGCTGGTCTTTCCCTAAACACAGCGACTATTTATGAATAGAATGGATATCTGAATAAAGTGGGGATTCTGTTAAAAAAAAAAAAAAGAAAAGAAAAATGTAAGAGGGTTAGTCAGCTAACTGTGTTCACTAGAAACTATTTTTTTGAGAATTCTATCAGGGGCATTCTCTGCTTTCTCTACTTTATCATTTGTGGGTAATCCACTATTCTATCTTTCATAAAATTTATTTATATATGAACTTGTTTTGTTACTCTAATTTCTGTGTGTCCAGAATGGCAGCTAATTACTAGGTAATCTCTAAGATTTTGAATAGCTGATAAAACATATTTCTTTTAATTGTGGAAATGAGAAACTAATCACTTGGTTATGATGTAAAAGTGAAATGAGTTACTGTGTTCACCCACATTTTATGTTATAGTCTATATTATGACACATATATCTTAAGATTTATTTGTTCAATACAAAGCTATGAATAAAATGGTAAATACTTTTACTACAGGAGAAATACTTACAAGAATATATTTGTTTTTGGAGGAAGAGATACTTCATTAGCTCTCAAGTGAATTTTGTATTTTTAGTGCTCTTAAATTCAGATTTGCATATAAATTGAGTATGTGATGTAATCCCAGAATTCATTGGAAGTAAGAGTCCTTCTTTAACACAGTCTGTGTGAAGCTTTATCTCTTCCTCTTCCTCATTACTTCCCAGTTGTTCTTTTGAAGCTGCTCTATTCTATAGACTTTTGAGGCATTTAGGGGCTGATTGATTGAAATTGTTTGCTCTTATGAGATAAAATTCAAAACATTTTTTTTTTTTCAGGAAAACCTAAAACCTTCATTGAGAAAAAAAGGGAAAGAAAGCAGATCTGCTATCCAGGCTCTTCCTTTATCCAGAGGACAATGACATAAAAGTCATATCCCTGTTGTTATTTAATAAATCAAGTTCCCCTAAAATCTATACGTTGAGCCTCTAACCCTTAAAGTGACTGTATTTGGAGATATGGCCTTTAAAGAGATAATTAAGATAAATTGAGATCCTAAGAATGGGACCCTAGTCCAATAGGACTGGTGTCCTTATAAGAAGAGGAATAGACACTGGTGAAGTGCTTGCATCAAGAAAAGACAATGTGAGAACACAGCAAGAAGGCAGTCATCCGCAAGCAAAGGAGAAAGGCCACAGAGGGAATGAAACCTACTGACATCTTGAGCTTAGACTTCCAGCCTCCAGAACTGTGAGAAAATAATTTTCTGCTCTTCAGCCAGCTGGTTGCTGATACTTTGTTATAATAGCCCTGGCAGGCTATTACATTTGTAAACCTGCTAAAAGCAGACTTTTAAAGTAAACTATCTAGTTATATTAGCTAGTGAGAGGGGTTTTTAAAATTGTACTTTAAGTTCATTCAACAGGGATATGACTTTTATGTCCTTGTCCTCTAAATAAAGGAAGAGCCTGGATAGAAGAACTGCTTTCTTAAAATTGTATCTTAAGCTCTGGGGTACATGTGCAGAATGTGCAGGTTTGTTACATAGGTATACAGGTGCCATGGTGGAGGGTTTTTATCTGCAGGATGTTTTTAGCAGGGTGTACTTGGTTGCTTAGCATTCTGCATGTTACAAATAAAAATTAGAATGTATGGATACGTGGGGTACAACTTCCTGGAAAATATTATGCATGCTTTGTGCCTATTTGATTATAAAAGGGTTTATTACTGATATTTTTTATCTTTTGTGTAAGTAATGTGCCAAAACCTATTTATTGTAATAGGAAGAGATGCAGTAAATACCAGACTCTCATTTTAGTTCTCCCTGGGCCTCTAGACGCTAGGCTTTTATATCCTGAAAATGATTAATAGATTTCTACTTCATATGAATCTGACTGACAGTTTGATTCTTTGTATCATCTCACTGATAATAAAATTAGCAATTATATTGTATAGAATATATAAGTGAGTAGGTTATGATTTTTCTATGTATAAGTGAGTAGGTTATAATTTTCTATATATAAAGAAGAATAAATGCCACTGTTAACTGGTGATGAAGCACAGAACAATGACTTTTCTACATATCTAAGTCAATAAAAGAGTTATATGTGGAAGTTCAACAAAGTAACTATACTCCGGCAACGCACATCAATTTAACTGGTGGGAATATTTGCTGAGGTGGAAATATTTCGATTTTATGGCATAATCTACCATGGATGAATAGTATAATCTACCAACTATGATAAATTATCTTCAGTTTTATTAATCAAATGAATATTGTGTTGGAAGTGAGCCTTTAATATTTATATAGTTGTCTACTTCAAGAGCTTCTGATTATATACATCAGAAAAATAAAATTTTTTAAGAATAAAATGTATTAAAAGGAGCCTCCTAAACATCCCACAGTAACATAGCACAAGATCTAACAACCTTAATAGTCACAAGTATCCACATAATGTCTCATATATGCTTTCCATTGTAATTTAAAAACGGTCTCTACTTCCTCATCCTTAGTAGACAGAAAAGAATAGCTGTTCACCATTTCAAGCCTCTTTATTTATTTGAAAAATGCATTCAGTGCTAGTGAAATTTACATTTACTTTTAGTAATAAAAAAAGTAAAAGTTATTCCATAATGGCACCAATCCACCTCAGTTGCTGTAAGTACTTTTACGAAATACTTTTAGAAAGTATTAGTAGTACTTGCTTTCAAGTTATTCTGTTCACAGAGATTTTGAGAATACTTTAGTAAAATACAAAAAGTGATTACCTGTATGTTAAAAGAACTATCTTGGATGGAAGAAAGAATTTAATGTATGAATTTGTTGTTAAAGATTTCTATCTTGCCCATATCTCTATCTTAACCACCCTACCTGCATTAATCTGTTTTGCTGCTGCTAATACAAATTTACCCACAACTGGGCAATTTATACAGGAAAGAGGCTTAATGGACTTACAGTCCCATGTGGCTGGGGATGCCTCACAAACGTGTTGGAAGGTTAAAGGCAAATCTCACATGGCAGCAGACAAGAGAAGAGAGCTTATGCAGGGAATGTTCGCTTTATAAAATCATCAGATTTCATGAAACTTATTCACTATCATCAGAATAGCACAGGAAAAACCTGCCCCCATGATTCAATTACCTCCCACTGAGTCCTTCACACAACATGTGTCAATTCAAGATGAGATTTGGATGGGGATACAGCCAAACCATATCATTCTACCCCTGGTCCCTCTGAAATCTTATGTTCACACACTTCAAAACCAATCATGCCTTTTCAATGGTCTTCCAAAGTCTGAACTCATTTCGGCATTAACTCAAAAGTCCACAGTCCAAAGTTTCATCTGAGACAAGGCAAGTCCCTTCCACCTATGAGCCAGTAAAATCAGAAGCAAGTTAGTTACTTCCTAGATATAATGGGGGTACAGGCACTGGGTAAATACAGCTTTCCAAATGAGAAAATTTGGTCAAAATAAAGGAGCCAATGGCCCCTTGAAAGTCTAAAATCCAGCAGGGTAGTCAAATATTAAAGGCCTCAAATTATCTCTTTTGACCCCTTGTCTCACATTCGAGTCACACTGATGCAACAGGAGGGTTCCCATGGTCTTGAGCGGCTCTGCACCTCTTGCTTTGCAGGGTACAGCCTCCCTTCCAGCTGCTTTCATGGGCTGGTGTTGAGTGTCTGCAGCTTTTTCAGGTGCACAGTGCAAGCTGTCAGTGTCCACCTACTATTCTGGGGTCTGTAGGACGATAGCACTCTTCTCACATCTCCGCTATGCAGTGCCCCAGTGGGGACTCTGTGTGGGGTACACACCTCACGTTTCCCTTTTGCATTGTGCTAGCAGAGGTTCTTCATGAGCACCCTGCCCCTGCAACAAACTCTGCCTGGACATTCAGTTGTTTCCGCACATTCTCTGAAATCTAGGCAGAGGTTCCCAAATCAATTCTTGACTTCTGTGTACCTGCAGGTCCAATATGTGAAAGCTGACAAGGCTTGGGGCTCTCACCCTTGGAAGCCATGGCCTGAGCTGTACCTTGGCCCCATTTAGTCATGGCTAGAGCTGCTGGGATGCAGGGCACCAAGTCCCTAGACTGCACACAGCAGAGACACACTCAGCCTGGCTTATGAAACCATTTTTCCTCTAAAACCTTCAGGCCTATGATGAGAAGGGTTGCCATAAAGGTCTGTCACATGGCCTGGAGACATTACCCCGTTTTCTTGGTGACTAACATTCAGCTTCTTGTTACTTATGGAAATTTCTGCAGCCAGCTTGGATTTCTCCTCAGAAAATGGGATTTTCTTTTCTATCGCATTGTCAGGCTGCAAATTTTCCAAACTTTTATGCTCTGTTTTCCTTTTAAAACTAAATGCCTTTAATAGCATTCAAGTCATCTCTCTTTTTTTTTTTTTTTCTGAGATGGAGTCTTGCTCTGTCACCCAGGCTGGAGTGCAGCAGCATGATCTTGGCTCACTGCAACCATCACCTCCTGGCTTCAAGCAATTATCCTGTCTCAGCCCCTCAAGTAGATGGGACTACAGGCACATGCTACCATACCCAGCTAACAAGTCACCTTTTTGAATGCTTTCCACTTAGAAATTTATTTCACCAGATACCCTAAATTATCACCCTTAAGTTCAAAGTTCCACGGATAGGGTAGGGCCAAAATGCTGCCAGTCTCTTTGCTAAGATATAACAAGAGTCACCTTTGCTCCAGTTCCCAACAAATTCCTCATCTACATCTGAGACCACCTCAGACTGTATTATATTGTCCATATAACTGTCAGCATTTTGGTCAAAGCCATTCAATAGGTCTCTAGGGAGTTCCAAACTTTCCCACCTTTTCCTGCTGTCTTCTGAACCCCCTAGAGTGTTCTAACCTCTCCCTGTTACCCAGTTCCAAAGTTGCTTCTACATTTTCAGGTATCTTTAGAGAAGCATCCCACCCCACTCCTGGTAACAATTTGCTGTATTAGTCTGTTTTCATGCTGCTGATAAAGACATACCCAAGAATGGGCAATTTACAAAAGAAAGAAATTTAATGGTCTTACAGCTCCACATGGGTAAGGAGACCTCACAATCATGGTGGAAAGTGAACGGCATCCCTCACATGGCAACAGATAAGAAAAAAAACTTGTGCAGGGAAACCTCCTTTCAAAACACCATCAGATTGCATGAGATTTATTCATTATCATGAAAACAGCATGGGAAGGATCTGCTCCCATTATTCAATTATCTCCCACCCATATCCCTCCCACAACACATGGGAATTCAAGATGAGATTTGGATAGGGACACAGCCAATCTATATCACTGGCTGACCACAGCACTGTGCAATTCTTAAACATTATCATTGAAAAGTAATTCCACAACTCTCTGTGGAACTGTATATGATGTTCTTTACATTCGTCATATCCTCTTTACGCTAAACTAAAATATTTAGCTGAAATTTATGATAACTATTTCTAGTTCCTCTTTATTTCCCTCTGTTAATTTTCTGCTATACCCGGAAGAGTTGGTATATTATCTACCTTTTTCATTTAATTTTACTATTTTGTGAACAAAAATGTGAGAAGAGGAAGTGTCTTAAGTCAAAGGTTTTCTTTCTTTCTTTCTTTTTTTTAATGACGAAAAATTTTAAACACTGTTGGAGGCCAATAAAAGAGATTACTTTCATTGTGAGAGACATTTTAGCATGAGTCAAGCCACAGGACAGTCAATATTGTTCTCTGATTAATGTACAGGTACAATGAATTTCAGTTGTAGGAGAACTTCTCTTCATTTGCTTTATTTGTTCTCTCAATTTTGCACTCTTTTTTTTTTGTAGAGTTTCTAGTAATGACTATGTGTTAGTTTTAAGAACACAGACTTTGTCAAAGAACATTATCTCTTTAAAATATTTGCACTAATGGAAAAATATGTAAACCACCCAATTTTATTTTATTGGACCCCAACTTAGTTTGTGTGTATGAGTATGTGTGGGTATTTATCTGATATCAACCATAACCTGTAAAGTCAGCATGAAACAACATTCTGGCCTGAAACATAAAAATATATATCACTCTTACAAAAGCCAGTCTGTATTTTAATTGCTTTTTCCTAAAAGTGGAATCATGTAGAAGTTAAAAATAAATTGAAATGAAAGGGAAAAAATGATTCTGCAATTAACTTGCCATGTTTATTTCACCACACTGATAGTCTTTAAAGATCTAAATTTCTATATCTGTAAAATAAAGAAGGTTGATTTTACATGGTTTCAAATATATATCATTTTTTGACAGTCCTAGAAGTTGCACATAATTTTCTTTTCTAGTCTACTGCAAAGGAATAGCAGCAGGTGAAAGCTATAATGTTTGACCCTGAAGATTATTATGTGATATGTATAAGGGTCATAATGTATACGATTCCACTTTTAGGGGCTAAGGACATAAAAATTTCTTTTCCAAAATGGATAAACACAAAATCATTTTTGCGATAAAAATGTATTGTGAGAGAATCTTTTGAATCAAAGTGATTACGTATTGTGGAAGATACAGGTCATATCGCATGGTGTCTTGCCTCAAGGATCTTATCACTTAGTAAGTGAAATAAAACAATTACACAGATAACTGCCAGTAGGTAGCACGAAATGTCTTAAGTGATGGATAGAGAGAGAGGTAAGAAGGGTCCAACCAAATGCTAAAATGATAGTAAAGCCCAGATCACAAGCAGTGGTAATCAAATGAATTGAACAGGCTTAGGAGAAATCCATGAAAGAAATAAATCTGTATCCCTGGAATCTTTCCATTTTTGAGAACATATTACATTTGAATCTCTTAGGGATGTGTGGTTCCCCTTCCTTTTAAAATAGTTACAGTATTACTTTCATTAAAATCTTGGATTTTGTCAATCATAGCAGACAATAGCAGCAGTTTATGTCTTGTGAAGAATTGTATGCATAATTCTGGAAACAAGACACAAGGAAAGAGGCTCTCTAAGCTGTTAGAAACAAAGGATTTTTAAAATGTTTCTTCTCTCACACCTCCATTAAGGTTGTCTCTTCTCCTTTAAAGCTATAGGAAATATTCTGAATACTAATGTGACAGAACCAGATGCATTCCCCAAATACCATATTTGCTTAATGATAAATTCCTAGTCCTTACCTTTAAGGAGATTTGACAATTCAGTTTGTCCTTTAGCCTTAAGGTAGTCAGGAAAGTTAGGCACAATGTTTTAATGCTCATTCCTCCTCTTTTGCTGTTAGCTATCATTAATCCCTAATGCCTGGAACTGCATAAATTTCTTCTACAAAGGAAGCCCACAGGTCGTTTTTATTTGGAGCACTTTTTTTTTTTAATATGCGCCACAATATATTCCGTTATGTATTACCTCGTATGAATGCAAAACTGTTTTATATGCAGATTTAAGGTAATGAGCACTCAAGTTTAAAAAATGGTTCTGGTATCCTGTAGCTTCTCAATAATAATATACTCTTACATTCCAACAGAGAAGGATGGATTATGGGTTTTTCAATTTGCATCAGGCATATTAATTGCAGAGTAGGGCTTCCACATAAAATATCAATGTACTGGAACAAACTGTTAATGTACCAGAATATGAACACTTACATTCATTTCTGGAGCTTTAAAAGGAATCATTTCTTCCCACCCCCCACTTTTTTTTATCTATACCTCTGGAGATGGTACAGTTTTTTAGTCAGTTAATGACAACTATGTAACCACCATTTCTCCAACAATCTCTAATTAGATTAAGTGCAATAGGGCTATTTTAGTCATTTCTGCTGGGGAAAATACAACAAGTCATTAGGGTAAGAGAATAATTTAGAAGGTTTGAAAGAAACTTATTTTAGAGCTGCTTTTAAGAAACATGACATGGAAGATCAACTTTATGTCCTAGTTGGAGGCAGGGAAGCATACTCAACTTTTATTTGGATTATATTTCTCAACTGTGAAGAGAATACCTAAACTAGTAAAAGTTTAATTGAAAGTTTTATAAGTAATTTTCAGCTTTTTTTTTTGCACTGTAGGTTTGATTGTAGAGAACTGTGTATTATGGTACTTAATTTCATGGAAGTACTTGAATTATACATTCTTTTTTAAGCATAAAACTGTGAATTTCCATATTTTTATAAAACATAATAATAAATAAAAACTCTTGTGTTTTAATTTGTCATATACATTTGGTAACTAATATAAATTACAGATATATTGGCTAGACTAGAATATAGATTAAAATATTTTAAAATATGTTCTCTTTTTTCTTTTTGGACATTTCTTATTTTTCAAAAACTAAAGCAACAGGAAGAAACAAAGTTGATATTTAAACACAGCTACAGTTTTTTCCTGAAGCTTGTACTTAATATGCAAATGCTGAATACTTGGTAAATATTCATTAAGTAAATATCACACCTTTCACATTTATATTTCACTTTACATTTTTGATACTTGATAAAATTTGTGATTTTTAAAAATCTTCTAACAAATGTAGAATGGAGGACCACTTTTCAAATGCATTCTGAAAAAGACAATATTTAAGTTTTCATGCCACAGCTGTAAGTAACGAATTATCTCACTAGGGAAGAGAAGAAATGCTACCCACATAATCCAATAGGAGACTTGATTCATTTTGTGCCTGGAACAGTCAGTGCAATGTTACAAACTGAAATGAGTTTCTTTGTCAATCTTCAGGTGAAAAAAGTAGTAAGAATGCCCTGCTTTAAAAAAAAAAAAATCAGTGCAAACTTTATTTTGTTCATCTTCCTTAAGAAATAATATGTGTTTCTGTGGGTGTGTGGGTGTTTTATTTTTCAGTGTTAGTTTTGATCTCATTATTATGCTGTTATAAGGCTAAGTATGTCATGGGTCAAAATGAAGTCAAAATAGGCTTTTCTCAACATTAAAGCACAATCTAATTTATGATAAAAGTAATTTCCATACTGATTTAAAGAAATAGCCCTGGGCAACATGAATCTTTCTTTGCTGTCGCATGCTGGCTGAAAAACAGTAGATATGCAGTCGATGAAAGAACAGAGAAAATCACTAGAACTATACACTCTGCATTTGCTGGGTGGTCACATTTAGAGAAATGCTGAAAGTGTGTTATTTTAGTTTTGTATTACATTTAGTAGGTGTATTTTAAACGCAAAGAATTTGATTTCCAGTAAGAAGCCCAAATAAAGTGTTGCAATTGTTTTATTTAAGGTCAGTTCTTTCAATAAACACCTTTTATTTCCAGATGTGTTTTCCCTCTTGTTTGAATTGCCGCATAACACAAGATGCTGCTTGTTTTGTGTGCTTTTTCTGTGCTGCATACATAGATAGAAAATAGGTTCAAATACCTCATTTGAAAATCTTTCACTTAATTTTACTAATTGAAACGATGACATCATGTTTTCAGAATTTGCCTTTCTTGGTAAACATCACTAACAAAAGGTTAATGTTTATGAAGGACACTTTAAATTTTAATCTGATGCATACAATAATTTCAATTTTTACACGCTTTTACTAAATGAAGTTAAAACTGTTTTGGGGTTATAAGGGATAATTTTAGAGGTAATGATTAAAGTCAACTGCCCCTCCTCCTGATGCATCTACCTTCTGTATCCTCTGATAAAAATCAAATGAAAATTAATCTCAGGTTCTAAGTAGTGTTCACTGTATTTAGGAATCTTATGATGTCCTTTACTACCTTTGAAGCATTACCTGATGACATAACTACAATTTCAGAATAGCTGTTGATTTTTGATTGTAGGTTTTATTTTATTTTTTATTTTTACATTCTGGTGGGGAGGCGGATTTAATCTCTTAAACTTTGTTGGCAAATTACATTGATGAATGCGTTCTGACAGGAAGCTTTACTGAAATGAAAAGGAGTTGTGTGTAAGGGTGGGAATAACTATTCTAAGAGGTTTTTCATGGTTCTCGTTGCCAGGGAAACCACTGCTTTGTCTGTACGTGTTTGGAATGGCTGCCTCATTAGAACTCAGGCTCCTAGACATTTTGTGATATTGATAAAACAAAATGAATGAACCTATTTTAGTTGATTAACTTGAAATTAATAAAAATAGCATATTTAAAAGACAGATGTTTAAAAGCTAAACGTATAGAATTATGGGGAAACAATGAAGTTAATATTGATTAGGCCTATTCAGCCACTTGTGTGACTGAAAGAATATTTTTATTTTTTACTTTGCCTTTTTCCATATTTATGGTGAGTGAACAAATGGACTATTATATGTTAATGCCACCAAGTAAACCTGGATATGATAGATCCTGATTTTTGCACAAATATGAAGATATTTCTCTTATTAATTCATTGTTTTCCTTGCCATGACTGGCCTGTGTCATGGCTACAATATTATCAAAACAGACTGGATTTACTGGCTCGAGGGGACAAAAAAGGTAGTGAAAACTTAGATAGAAAACCCATCTCTGAGTAGTTTCACTTTTCTTGTAAGAACAAAAGAGGTAGCACACTAAGAAATTATATGAATCAATATTAACAACAAAGAAGATAATATAAATTATATTATTGCTCTAAATTTAAATATTTTTAAAAATATAAGAAACAGGCACAGATAAAACATCTCAAGTTCAAGGAGCTGAAACTAACTCTCAATATAATACTACTTCTTTCTTTTTTTTACTATAAGCCAAATTTCATTTAGAAATTTATTGACATTTAAAATGTTTGTTCTTAACTCATGACAAAGAGATGAAATCTATTTATAAATTTTTTTTCTTCCAACAACAGAATTTCTCGTTCTGTCATTCTACATAAATATACTCAAAGTACTAGAATCTTATATATTATTATTTAACACTTTTCCCTAAAGTAACAAAGAAAAACAAAAGCCAAAGATCTTTTAAAAAAATCTATGTCATTCAAATAAGTTAGCTTCAAAAACTGGCAATATTGATTTTTTATTTGTAGTACTATTTTAGGAAAAGACATGTCAAAATGATATGTTGGACTTTGCAAGTCCTTTTTGGTTAGAAATGTCAAAAACTTAAATGTACGTGTGTTAAAACTTAACATGGTCATTAGACATTCGAGAGAAGATATTTATAAGTGATATTTTATCATTGTAGGACTCATGGGATGTGGATTTTATTTGAGTGTGGAATAAGAGGAAGGTGGGAATGAAGCCTGGGTTTAACATAACTCGTAGGCTGGATGAGTAATTGTGTGGAAAACAGTCCAGTTCATTGAGATGAAACTACCAAAGCAATGGTTGTCAACCTTGCCTACACATAAGTATCATCTGGGGAACTTAAAAAAAAATACAAATTCCTGTATTCCAACCTCAGAGAGTCCTATTTAATTGAAATGGGTTTGAGTCTATAATGGTATTTAAAAATTTCTCTCCTGGTGATTCTAATATGAAACCACATTTGGATACTCTTATACTAAAACTCATTCTTGTGCTTCTTAACCTTGCCTGAACCTTATGGGTACCTGAAATATTTTTAAGATCTCAATGTCCAGGTACCCCAAATCAATTAAATCCATATTTCGGAAAGTCAGTCTCAGAATTCTATTTTTACTTGTATTTTTTTTTTTTTTGAGACAGAGTCTCTTTCTCCCTCTGTTGCCCAGGCTGGAGTGCAGTGGTATGATCTTGGCTCACTGTAACCTCTGCCTCCTGGGTTCAAGTGATTCGACTGCCTCAGCCTCCCTAATAGCTGGGATTAGGGGCATGCACCACCATGCCTGGCTAAATTACGTATTTTTAGTAGAGACAGGGTTTCACCATGTTGTCTAAGCTGCTCTCAAACTATTGATTTCAGTTGTTCTGAATGCCTCAGCCTCCCAAAGATGCTGGGATTGCAAATGTGAACCACCATGCCCAGCAGAGTCTCAGAATTTTAAATTTCTTCAAGTGATTCTTAAGAAAGTCAGGACTGGGGAATCATGATACTAAAGAAAGAATAGTTCAGTTGGAGAAGCTGCCGTTTGATAGAAACATGGAATTTGAGGCGGATCTGGAACACTATTCCTTAAGAACTTAGTAGGTTCTTAGATATGAACTGATGTTATAGAGCAAAAGTCTGGATTAAAACATACAGAATACAGAAACATAATGTGTAATAATGTAACACTGCAAGAGGAGGGAGCCATGAGGGTGCTTACAAAGAAGGATGAAAAAAGAGGGAAGAACAGAAGGTTGGGAAACAGTGCACTTTGAGAGGAGGGAAGGAGAAAATGAATCAGAACTAAAAATTGAGAAACATGTAGAAAGTGATTTGGAAAGAACGACATTATAGAAAGCAAGGTTTCTAAATAAAAGTTAAGACTCAATATGAAAAAATAATAGAAAAACTAAAAAATAGTTAACTGGATTTGGAATTCAAGGGAGATATTAGTGCCTTTCAAAAGAATTGTTTTAGGGGAGAAGCAGAAGTAGAAAGTATTTGGAGTACATCAGTGAGGAATGAACAACCATTGTCTGAGTTACTAGAACAGTGGTTTCCAAATATGGCTATATATAAGAATCACATGGGAAGTTTAAAAAAAAAAAGAAAAGATGTCTGTCACTGTACCCTAGACCTATGGAATCAGAATTTCTTGAGGAGGGAAATGGACATCAGTGTGGCTCAAAACCTCCCAAGGTGACTCTAATGTGCAGCCAGATTTGAAAAACGTTTCATAGAATATTATTTTCAGAAACCTGACTGAAAATGAAAGGAGGGGATTTAGGATAGTTTCTACTTGTAGGTGGAAATTGTGGGAGAAAAATAAGAGACTTGATTATAAGAATTATGACAGAGCCACTGTGTCTGAACATTAGCTGAAAATACTTGAGATCAGAATTCAGGTTATGGAAGAAATGGAAGTATAGAAATCAAAGTCACTGGTGGAAAAATCCCATCTGAAAAGAGAATGGTGAAAAGCTCATCCTGTGTGTCTGTAGAAAAAGATGTGAAAATAAGTAAAATTCTAATTTGGTTGCTTTTCTTTGTTATCTGTTATATAAAGAGATAAGGACAGGATGCTGAGAGAATCTTGCTAATAGCCAAAATTTCCTGTATGATTATATTCACTCTTGCATTTGTAGTGATGGAAATGTGAGGTACTTGAAGTGATTGATATCAATTTGGAATAGCTTATGTGGGACACAGAAAAGATGACTGATAAAGATCCTGTTTAACTAGTTCAGATGGCAAGATGAGATTTAGAGTGTCATAATCTACACAAATCTGTGGTTTCCTCCAATGTCATTCTGATATCAAGATATAGAAGGAGAAAAAGAAAATGATACAGTGATCCAGTACTTGTGATTATCATGGAAGATATGACATAAACAAAGAGATTTAAACACTGAGAGTGAGGGCATGAAATTTTTGTTTAAAATGGTCCATCATTTGCTTAGATGAAAGAAAAACTATGAGGGGAGCTTATAAACTGAGATAAAAAAGGAAGAATCTGAATCTTTCAATAGTACAAAAAAACAGATAGATATAGAAATACAATCTTCCTTTGGTATTTGTGAATAATTGGTTCCACGACCCCCTCAGATATCAAAATTTGCAGATGCTGTAGTCCCTGATAAAAAATGGGATAGTATTTACGTATAACCCATGTACATCCTCCTATATAATTTAAATAACCTCTAGATTGTTTATAATACCTAATATGATATAAATGCTCTGAATAGTTGTTATACTGTTTTTTTTGTATTATTTTTATTATTGTATTACTATCATTTTTTCTCAAATATTTTTCATCTGTGTCTCTTTGAATCTATGGATGTAGAAGCTACAGATAGGAAAGGCCCACTGTAGCAAAGATGTGAGCAGGTAAAATAACAAATTAATTTTACTAACGCTCTTTTAGAGATTAAAGTTCTAAATTTGAAAGAGTTTGGGAGGAAGAGTAGTCCAAGAATGTCCAGGAACACTATAAGCCAAGATAATGGTTCTGGGATGTAAAGTATGAGAGTATTAATTTTCATTAATACATTTAAACCAAAGAATTTAGAAGTTATATTACTGTATGCTTATCAACCTAGATATTATTCATAATAAAAGCAGAATTTAGTGTGAAAAGAAATAGTAAATGATCAATGAGTGGGGCAGTGGGGGAAGGAGAGAGAGAGGAGACAGGAAATGTGAATAATCTGGGTCCATGCTGTTTCAGCTTCTGATAGCACCACTGCTTCCTGCAATGGATTATACACTACCACTAGAAAGATCAAAAATCACTGGGAGAAGCCATCTTTGTTCAGATTTATCTTTTTGAATTTATAAACATCCATAAAATGCCATTTTTCTCATGGAATGACAGTAATTCAAAGAAACTCTGAATTTCTAATTCAAAACTACTTTAGGTTTCTAGAAATAAGAAAAGCTTTTTTTCTTTTTCACATATGTATGACTTTTACTGGTGGGAGTTTAGGGGGTTTGATTAAGTAGGAGATATTGATAATATTTCTTAAGGTATTAGAGTAATATAAATTTCACATGATTTTAGAAATATTCATAGTTTTATTTTATATTTTATTTTATTTTTGAGTCAGAGTCTTTCTCTGTCCCCCAGGCTGGAGTGCAATGGCACAATCTCGGCTCACTGCATACTCCGCCTCCTTGGTTCAAGCAATTCTCCTGCCTCAGCCTCCCGAGTAGTTGGGACTACAGGCGCATACCACCGTGTCCGGCTAATTTTTGTATTTTTTGAAGAAACGGGGTTTCACCATGTTAGCTAGGCTGGCCTCGACCTCCTAACCTCAGGTGATCTGCCCACCTTGGCCTCCCAAAGTGCTGGGATTACAGGTGTGAGGCACCACATGCAGCCAGTAGTTTTATAAACATGGATTTAAGGCAGAATTTAGAAACAGAAAATAACAAAACCATTTTATTAATCACAGTGTAGGGGATAAAGACCTAGATAAAAATTTTGAAAGTAAAGTGGATAAGAGAAAAATGCAAGAGTTTAGAGTGATAATTGAAAAGACTTGATGATAGGTTATCTTTTACAGACAAGAATAAAGAGAATAATATGATTTCAAAATACCATAAACAATGTACAGATTTGTATAATAGGTTGTTGTATATAATAGTTGAAAGAAAATAATGATTTGAGATGGGAGGAAATCACTTTTAGTTAAGATATAATAATTTTGAATTTAATGGCTGGACATTTATGTGGCTTTTAATAGTCAATGCATTTCCAATGTGGCACTGCAATACACGGAAAATGCCAGTACTGGAGCTGTTGCATGCCATTCATGCCGGCATGGACATTCACATCTTAAGAATGGATGCTATATCTCAAAAGGTAATTATAAATGATGACAGTAAGAAAATGCTGAACCATGGTATTAAGGGAACACGGAGCATAATGTGAAGAGAGAACATAGCCTTGGAAATCAGGCTGACTTGTGTTTGTATTATGGCTTCAGGACTTGCTATGTTACCTTGGGCTTTCCTCATAAATGGACAACTTCATTGTCTTCTTATAAATTAGAAATAATAACTTCCTAATAGGATTGTGGAAGTGTGTGTGTATGTGTGTGTGTGTGTGTATTTGTACACATACAGAATATAAATAGTTATTAAATAAATATTTCTACTTTATGATAAATTGTAAATACAAACTAAATCAAAAGTTACATCGAAGTAGTCAGGAAGATTTTAAGGTATAAGAAAATTTCAGTATTTTAAAAACCAAGAGAGATAGGGTTTTAATGACAGTGGCTGGTCAATAGTTTCAAAAACCACTAAGAAAAATTGCTCCCAGAAGATATGAGAATGAGTCTATGCCTTACAATAAGCCTACAATCATATTTCTCAATTTATTACTGTCAAAATTGAAACATAAAGTACGTATATGCGTATCATCTTAGTTGTCATATGTAAAAGAAAAAAGGAAGCAAATGCTTTCCAAATGTTTCAAAATGTGTATTGTCTCTCTCCCCACTCTCCCCTCTCTCTCCTCTCTCTTCTCTTTTCTCCCCTTCTCCTTCTCTCCTCCCACTGTATTTCTCCACATTTTCTAGAACTATCAGTTTTACAAGAGAGAAGGTGTGTGCAATTGAAGATTTATTAGAATCTTTACAAATGAGATTGGTAATGAGAATATTAATATATGGGATTCCTAATGCTGACCCAATTACATTTGTGTTTTTGGCATAGCAAGATGTATTGATTGATCAATTCCGTGTGTATGGTGGATATGCTTGCCTTGTCTCACAGAAAGGCAAAAGTGCAACCCAGTATATTAAAGCATGTGGACTAAGTTTTAATACTTTTTCAAAAATAATAAGGATCTCAAATCAGAGAAAAATAATTGCATAATTCTTCATCTTTTGTGATCTGATACATAAATGATCATATGATTGGTAGAAAATGATTGGTTTTATATATCTTATTGATATATGTCCCCAAACATTTATAATTAGTTGGGTATGTTCTTGTCTCTCCACCTTCAGAAGAACTGGTTATTATGATTATTTTTTATGAGGGTGGTAATTACAAAATACAATTGAGCAGAATGAAATTAAAGAGAAACTGAAAAGTAGAAATTCCCTGCCAGGAAAGAATTTCATTTGCATGAGTACAAAGTTCTTTGTCATTCTTACTTAGCTGAAGTGTATTTCTAGTTGTGTTAGTAGATTTGTATCATTATGAAAATAGCCACTTCCTAGGTCCTCATTTCTCATGTAAAAACAATATTCACTAGAAGTAAATTTCTTCCCTGGAATCAATTTCTGAAGATTCACAAGGCGAAACTTGTGTTCACCTCTTTTCCAACAGAGATTCTCTGAACTGTAATTGGATGACTATGTCAAAGCTCAAATCTCAGCACATATCACTTTAAAATGATATAATGTAAAAGTACCCAAAATGTGTGTACACATCTGGGTGTGTGTGCATCATTGTGATGTGGAAATTATGTGCATAGATAAATATCTAAAATAATATTTATATTGACAGCATCAATTTCCAATAATTACCAATAAGATCATGTCTTCAGTGGAGAGTAATACATATCAAATATTTAAATCTTTAATTTTTTATTTTTATATCTAATTATTTCTACTATGATCTCTGTTTTTTTAACCAGAGAAGTTACTAAAAATATAAGTAAATAAGAATACATTTGAATTTTCATGTGCATGATAACTTTTAAATTTTGCCAACTTTATACATTTCTCAGCTGGACTTATATTAAATCTCTGTTTTTGTTTTTAACCTAGAATAAATTCTCTAAGAAACATTATTTATAATATAAACATTTTAAATTACCTAAATGTCTACTACAAAAATAAGTGGTGATGCGTCTGTGTTACAAATACCCTGAAAACCATGGAAAATAATGATAAAGTTCTATATACATTGACATGGAAGGAATAAATTAAGAAAATTGTTTTATTGAATGAAAATCATGCTACTTGTGTAAATAAAAATATGTACCTGCAGGGCTGCAACATTATGCAACTCAAGCAAGTACATAATTCAGTAGTGATATTAGGTATGCATTATAGATAACTCAGCATACAAATATACAGTGAAGAGAAACAATTAATGTTTTAAATATATATATATGTTTATACATATGTAGAAAAAGTTGTGAGAATAAATACTGCAAATTACCAACAGTAATATCTCTTAGCAAGTAGGTGTGGGGTTAATTTTGCTTTTCAATTTGCATTACACCCTTTTGTATTGAAGTTTAAAATTAGATTTGCATTTAACTATAATTAGAAACCTAGTTTCTGAATTGTATGTGCTGCTTAACTCATATTCTTTCTCTTTAATTGTCAGTTTCTTCACTGATCACAAAAATACTAGAGATTTACCAATTAAAGAAACAAAAAACTAAAAATAAGGAAAATAAAGAAGCAAGCATTTTAGAACCAAACCTTCTCTTAGTGTCATCACTCTTTGTTCCAGGGCTTGAAACGAAATGGCATAGACTGTCCTTGTCTCTTCTCCCAAAGATGCTTAGTTTATTCAGTAATCAACTTCCAACTTTGCAATGGGCCAGAAGGATAGCCTTTACTTTGCATGCCTTCTAAAATAGTAGCCTGATTCAGGTATTTATCATCTTGAATTATAGCTAGTAACTTATTCATGGGTTTCCTTGCCTCTAATTTATACCTTTGCAGTCATCACCACATATTGCCATGGGGTTATCTTCCTAATGCAGAGATCAAATCAAGTTGTTATACTTAAAATATTTTTGGCTCTATCATCCATAGAGTAAGTTTCAGATTTCTAGACATAACATCATGACCTTTCATGTCCTATTGCCAGATTGCTCTGTTAGCATCACTTCAAACTTCACTTCTTTTATTTTTTTTTAACTTTTAAGAGATAAAGGAGCATATTTGTTACACAGGTACATTTGTGTCATGGAGGTGTGTTGTACATATTATTTAATCTCTCAGGTATTAAGCCTTGTACTCAATCATTATTTTTCCTGATCCTCTCCCTCCTCCCAACCTCTTCCCTCTGAAAGGCCCCAGTGTGTGTTGTTCCCAACTATCTGTCCATGTGTTCTTAACATTTAGCTCTCACTTAACAGTAAGAACTCCAAACATCCATAAATATACCATTTAATGCCTTTAAGTCTTGACATCTCTTATTCTTCTCATCTTTCAAAGCCTACCACAAATATCATATTTATATCTGATAATGGAAAGAAATATTCCTGCCTTCCTAGGGCACTTTGCTTTACTTATATTACACATCTTATTTTATCTACACTAACTAGTTAGCTTTCATTTGTTTCACTCACCACTAAATAATTTATAACTTCAAATCAGGACCCACCTGTCATTGATCTCTGAACTAGAGTTCTTAACTGAATTCAATACATGTTTTCCTTGCTTTTAACCAAATATATTTGGAATCCCTGTATTCATACACTTATGAGGAAATACTATTGAAAAAGTGCTATCCATTAATATGGCTATGGAAAAAAGTAAATGTCACCTTAGTTCTATTCTAAGATAAGAAAAAGTCTTGGGAAAACTGGCTAGCCATGTGCAGAAAGCGGAAACTGGACCCCTTCCTGACATCTTACACTAAAATTAACTCCAGATGGATTAAAGACTTAAACATAAGACCTATCACCATAAAAACCCTGCAAGAAAACCCAGACAAAACTATTCAGGACATAGGCATAGGGAAAGACTTCATGACTAAAACACCAAAAGCATTGGCAACAAAAGCCAAAATAGACAAATGGGATCTAATTACACTCCAGAGCTTCTGTACAGCAAAAGAAACAATCTTTTGTGAACCAGCAATCAACAGAAAGGGAAAAATTTTTTGCAATCTACCTATCTAACAAAGGGCTAATATCCAGGATCTACAAAGAACTTAAACAGATTTACAAGAAAAAAAAAAAAAAAACATTCAAAAGTGGGAGAAGGATATGAACAGACACTTTTCAAAAGAAGACATATATGAGACCAAAAAACATATGAAAAAATGTTCATCATCAATTGTCATTAGAGAAATGCAAATCAAAGCTACATTTAGTTCCACCTCATGCCAGTTTTAATGGTAATCATCACAAAATCTGGAGACAATAGATGCCGGAGAGGATGTGGAGAAATAGGAACACTTTTACACTGTTGGTGGAAGTGTAAATTAGTTCAACCATTGTGGAAGACAGTGTGGCGATTCCTCAAGGACCTAGAAATTGAAATTCCATTTGACCCAGCAATCCCATTACTGGATATATATTCAAAGGATTATAAATCGTTCTATTATAAGGACACGCACAAGAATGATCACTGCAGTGCTGTTCACAATAGCAAAGACTTGGAATCAACCCAAATGCTGATTGATGATACACTGGACAGGGAAAATGTGTCACATGTACACCATGGAATACTATGCAGCCATGAAAAATGAAGAGTTTGTGTCCTTTGTAGGGACATGGATGAACCTGGAAACCATCATTCTTAGCAAAGTGACACGAGAACAGAAAATCAAACACCGTATATTCTCATTCATAGGTGGGTGTTGAACAATGAGAACACATGGACATAGGGAGGGGAGCCTCACACACTGAGGTCTGTGAGGGGGGAACTAGGGTAGGGTCAGCAAGAGGGTGTGGAGTTGGGGAGGAATAAAATGGGGAGGAATGCCAGATATAGGTGATGGGAAGGAAAGCAGCAAACCACATTGCCATATGTACATATGCAAAAATCCTGCATGTTCTTCACATGTACCCCCAAACCAAAAATGCAATAAAATATATATTAAAAAAAAGAAAAAGTCTTACCTATTTTTAAATAGATTTGAGAATACTATGTATGAGTTAAATTTTACTAATGCTCTACAGTTGTACTATCCAATATGATAGCCAATAGACATATGAGGCTATTTACATTTGTATTTTAAATTAAATTAAATTAAATTAAACTTCCAGAAATATAATATGCAATTTTTGTTATTATTTTTTTTTGAGACCAACTCTCATTCTGTCACCAGGTTGGAGTGCAGTGGCACAATCTCAGCTCACTGCAACCTCCGCCTCCCAGACTGATTCTCCTGCCTCAGCCTCCCAAGTAGCCAGGACTACAGGTGCGCACCACCGTGCCCAGCTAATTTTTGTATTTTTAGGAAAGGTAGGGTTTCACCATGTTGGCCAGGATGGTCTCCATCTCTTGACCTCATGATCCACCTGCCTTGGTCTCCCAAAGTGCTTAGATTACAGGAATGAGCCACTGCACCCAGCCGTAATATGGAATTTTTTGCCTTTAATTCTTGTTCTAAGGTTTCAGAATGTTATAAAAATTTTCATTATTGCAGAATTTTCTATTTAAAAGCCCTGCCCTAAAGTTTAAACAAAAAATATAAATTATTCCTGTGCTAACCTGGTAAAATCCTGACACAGAAATGGCATACTTTACAATAGATTCTTTGCATTATCTAAGTTGTACATTGTTGTATTACTAGCTCACCAGACAACTGTTATAGGGACTCATCATTTCTTTAACACTTTAAAATTTATTATCATGAACTCATTGATTGCATATACCCCTTTACACATCCAGGTTACATGAATCACTGTACTAGAATCAGCTACTCTGGGGAAAAGGGGGATAGAGATTGTGCATATTTATGGAATACATATCATTAAACAAAAGTTCCTGTTCCCTTTGGTAGCAGATCTGACCATTCTGAGCATCCTGTGGGTCAATTCTAGGAAATAATGTCAAAGAAGGAACCAGTAATGAGTGAATGTATTGCACTCAAAACATAAATTTGTTCTCACCACTAGTGTAGATATGTTCCATCCTTACACAATAATCATATACAGTGTCATGTTTTTAAACCTTGCATAACAGACTTTGCTTCATTCATTCTCATCCTTCAAGGTTCACCTTAAACTTTTTTTTTCTAGGTTTTATCCACACTAGCTAGGAACTTTGCATGTACAGAATATAATGAGAAATGAAATTTCTCTATGCAGGAATTTGACATTGTATGTTGGATCCTGTGATAACACCATTTCTTATGCAGACTCAATATATATTTGATCATCTAACATGAAAATTGAAACTGGCATCTGCTTGAAAACCACCACTTTGCTGACTCAATTTTAGACCTGCAAAGGAACTTGCTGCCCTTTTGTTAACTAGATGATATATAATATTAAATTTGAAGTTATTAAATATAATAACTTCATATTTCACTTTGAAAATACATGTCCCTGCAACTTTGATGGTGAGATACTGCCTCATAACATTCATCTTACTCGACTGGGGTATTATAGTTTTGATTTAATAATTTTCAGCAGAGATTCATTTAACAATAGAGTGAATGAAAATCTTAAAAAAGATTAAACGGTTATTAGTGGAAACATAATAACCTTTACCAATTGACCTTCACTAATAGAGAGACTCCTTGGTGGGAAGAAAGCTTTCATGTTGATACTTTCCTGATAGAGAGCTTTTTGCATATACATTCAGTGAGGTATG
Organism: Sapajus apella; assembly: GCF_009761245.1. Classification (NCBI taxonomy): domain Eukaryota; kingdom Metazoa; phylum Chordata; class Mammalia; order Primates; family Cebidae; genus Sapajus; species Sapajus apella. Next base: position 14,982,075 of record NW_022436990.1, read on the forward strand.
GGCATAGCTTCATATTTGATATGAATAATAAAAAGTCATCATAAAAAGCTATAGAATACAGAATTTTTTTTTTAAGAAATAGTACTGTTTGCTTCTTTCAACAGTAGAGGTAAAAATGATACAGGGGAAGGTACCCTCAAACAATTTAGTCTAATCAAGTAATAGTTTTTCAGAAATAGATTCAAAAATATTCATCTCCCAAAATTAACCTTTGCTACTTACATTTATCAATTTCCTTTCCACAATGTTCATTTTAACGTGATAAGGCTTTCATTAGTGCATTATATAAAATATCAGGTATATATAAATTGCTGTTGTTGAAAATAAGGTTTTGTTGTTTAAAAATAAGATGTCTATTCAATATACATGTATTAACACTAACCACAGCAAAAAAATCAAAAAGAAAAATTAAGAGCACTTTTTTTCTACTCCCCTTAGACACCCTAATTTCTTGTCTTAAATTTGATTATATTTAACAATTCTAATATATTGGTATTCTATATAATTATATAACTTAATTTTAAGCAGTAAAACAAATGAATATTCATCATTTTAAGCTTTTTTATTTTTATGTCATTTTGTTTTTCCCTGTTTTTATGATTTTGCAGGTTTACCATAATGTGAAACCTCAAAAAATTTCTCTGGGCAACTTCTGAAGATTACTGTGTTAGGACTGCAAACAAATGTATTCAAATGCATTTTCATGGCTGATTTTTTATTAAGTAAGTTAGGTGTTTACCTTTTCCTTGTTTTTTTGAAAATTGTTTTAGGATGTTTCTGAAAATAACATCATCCAGATTAAAATGTTGAAAATACTCCAATAAAAAAAATAAATAAAATAAAAAAATAAAATAAATAATAATAAAAAAAGAAAATACTCCAAAACACATAAGGCTTATAAAGAATGTGGGAAGTTAAGCATGCCAACTAATCTAGTTCTCATTCTCATAAAGAGCAATAGTGGAACTTCAGAGCTAGTATATCTATTCATTTTCACTGTAATAAAACTGTCCCTGAAAGTGACTTTGTCCAGAGCAAATGACTCTAACATGTTGTACTTCAGAGGTAGATTGTCATAATTCACTAAAGAATGTGACCATCTTAAATCTTAACAAAAAATTATCTGTTCATTCAAATATTTTTTTTCAAGCTTAAGATATTTTCTCCTGACTTCCCAAAACTTAGCCCATCATTTCAATGGAAAGAGGTATAATCTAACTGCTGTCATAGCCAACAAGTGGAAGGGAAGGCAGAAGAAATAAAGAAGTAGATGTTTCTCTGTTCTAATAGAAAAACAAGTTAAAAACATTAAAACATCAAAAAAATACACCCTGACATTCTATGCAATATAAAATGTTGATGAGAAGGCTATTGGTTAAAAGTCAAAATTTTGAAAGCAATAGTTGCATATAATCAGTGGATATGGCTTGCTTCTTTTTAAATAAGTGCTTTTTAAAGGTGCATTGCATTATAATCAATTAAAATCTATTTTGTAGATTACATAACTCTTCTTAAGCTGCATCACTCAAATACAAAATATTGGGCTTTATTTTTAACATATTTTTATAAAACAAATTTTTAATATGATCACAAATATCATATAAATCAATGTTTCACATGAATATATTAAATTTTTTTTGGATTACAGTTACATGAAACAGTTATACATTTGTATTCTCAAGACCTTTACTATACATTGTATAATGACACTTTCTACCAAATATGAATGAGATATAGTAAATAAACGTAAAGACAAAAGACCAGAGGAGGAAAACTCTGAGGAAAGACATTATAAATATTCCTAGTTTTTAAATTAATTTTTAATTCTGTTCTTTCTGATGACTTAAAACAATGAGAGTTTGTACACCTGCAGTCTGAATTCAGATTTATCCTGTTTTGTTAAATTGAAAAAGTTATTCTGTTTTGTTAAATTTAAAAAAATCATTCACTGGCTAGAGAATGCTTTTGGTCAGGTCATGAATTCATGCGGTTTTCAATATATAATCTCATTGTCAATTGAAACAGCGTGCTATTGAGCACAATATTGATGGGTGGTTCAGAAACTAGATTAGTATAGTACTTCTAAAAGGATTAATAACAACCACTCCTCTTTCACCTTCCACCAACATGCCTAGGAGAGCCATGCAGAAGGCAGTTATCGTTCCTTAAACACATTTCTCCTGGTGCATAAATTATCTGGGGGCATAGACTAGTGGCCTCTATAGACCCAACAAATAGTTTCTTCTGTCTCAAAGTGGTTTATATCACGAGTTATAAGTGACCTTTGTTCTGATTTGGTCCAAATCTTCATATATTTTGAAACTTTTCTAATTTAAAGACTTCACAAACGGATACAATACTAGTCTTTCCTTGTGTTCAGTTTAAAGGCACCTACTGTGTTACTGCGGAATAATTATAACCGTCAAATGATTCTATAATTTTATCATATTGATCATCGCAAACATTGGTCTAGGTTTGCCTATGAGTACCTTGTTTCCATTTTGACAAGTCAAACAATTTTTCAGATATTTGAAGACAACGAAGTTCTGTGGATGATTGATAGGTCTAATTCTGGTGTCCCATATATTTTTTTTTCATTTTGCATTTTCTTTTAACGTTTCCTTTGGAGATCTTATCCCAATGCCAGATGCTTTAGAGCAGGTTTTCTCAACCTCACCATGATTGACATTTCAGACCAGATAATTCTTCGTCATTGGGGAGTGTCCTGTGTATCATAGACTGCTTAGAAATGTTTTTGGCAGTGTTTGTGGTGGTAATGACAATGTTGAGAAAACTATACTTCCCAATCTCCTAAGCAGTTGGGAGAAGCTACTTGATGCAACTCTGGCAAATGAAAAGTAAACAGAGGATGTTAGTCGATGCCTCTAAGAAAGCTCTTTAAAGGATATAATAACCTCTTGTTTGTTCTTTTTCACAGAATCTTAATCTGTAAATGTAATGTCAAGTGCTGTAACAGCAGTGTTGTGCCATCAAGCCTAAGCAAGATTCTAAGAATACTGGAGTGAGAGGATTCCATCAGTCTTGACCCTTGAACCTTTCTTTGCTCATCTTGGCACTAAATCTCCAGGTATCTAGTTGGGGGAAGGATAGTGGCAGGAACTAACTTTTTTAATCTACTGGTTTTATTTTGTCTTTTATAAAGAAATTAAAATCTACATAACCTCTAACTGATACTAACAGCTTTGCTTTAGAAAAAAAAAAAAGCAAATGTCTATATTATAAATATCTCAAGCATCTTCTTATGTTTAAGCTGTTTTCAAATGTATCTTTTTCAGTCATTCCAGATTTATCATGTCTCAGCTACAATGGGCAGGTACCCTGCTCAGCCCCAGAGACAAAGATAAAAGAAACAATATTATTATTTCCTCAGAGTCTCTTAGGATAGTGAAGACAAAATTAATGGAACTGCTAGTGTTTTATGATAATCGTGTGCAAATTATCAGGAGAATAGGAGAATATTAGGCAGGATAGGAAATGAATCCCAATAAAAAAGAAGAAAACAATAATAAAATGTCACTGTTAACTGTTTAAAACGTATGATAAAGGAAGGAATGGCTATTGCTGAAAAATTCCTAATTTTATATCTGTTACCTCAGCGTGGTGTATGAAGACATAAAACAAAATCTGAGTTTTAAATTTCCAAAACTATCTGTTGCCTGTCCTCATGATTTTTCTTTTACTGTGTCACAGACTAGTATATTTTCAAGTGCCTAGCTAGGCTCAATTTTATTTTCATTTCAGTTTTATAATATTTAATAATATCTTTTCCCCCCAAAGACCTTTGCTTAGGAACCAAGTGATACACCATGAGGAGCAAGTGTTGTGCTCAGTGCTCCTCTGTGGCAACTGGTGGACGTACTCCTGCCTTCCTCCCACTATGCTGACTTCATTCCTCTCACTCCCATTGTCAGATTTGCTTCATGAGCTCTAGACTGTGTCATTATTTATGACTCTAAATTGTGGCATAATCATATCAATTCCAGCCCAGTGTCTTCTGTCCTCATTTAAATACAAATTTTTCTTCTATTACCAGGCTATCAAATATGTTTTATTCACTGAGTCTTTATAATAAAAGGTGAAAAAGTGCAGTCTGCACTCAGCAGCAAGATTTCTTTAAAAAGCTTGTAACATTCAAATGATTTGCAGGCATTTTTCTAACACATTCTTTATTTTTGGAAACCTAACATCTATATGACACCATATATATGTGTATATATATATATATATATATGCCAATTGTAGTTAGCAATCTCAGTCAACACTTGTTAAAAAACATGAAATTGTCAATTTGATCAAGTTATTTATTAGTTGTTTTTTTTTTTTTTTTTTTTTTTTTTTTTTTTTTTTTTTT
>NW_022436990.1:15586546-15866327 GCF_009761245.1 Sapajus apella
TTAGATAAGTACAAATTATAGAATCTATGGAATTGAATGGCTCTCTGGGTGCTTCTAATACATTGTAGAAAGTTGATAAAGACTGAAAGTGATTACTTAACACATTAAAGGCTTAGTTTGAAAGCTCAAAGGCTTTTCTTGGCAATACGCAAATAGCCTCTCATCTTCAGCAGCCAGAGGGCAGGAAAAGACAAAGATTTGACCTAGGAATTATCTGGAAGAGTTGCTACTGGAGAAGTGTGAATTCTCAACCTCATTAAGTATGCGCTACCAAGTTCAGGTTGTTTATAGGGCGGGAGAGGGATATTGAGAAATGAGGTATCTAGGTTAATACAAAAATACTGAATTTGGGGATTCTTCTAAATCTGGAAGTGCTCAAAATGGCCCACTACTTTCTGTTCTTAGTGGTGAGTGCAGTCTCTTGCTTAAAGATGAAATAGAGACCTCTGACTTGTAAGAAAGCATGCCTCTTCTCCAGAAGCTACCCTTGCCACTTCTCTGGGCTACTAGGCCAATAAGTACAGTTAAGCTACAACATAACATGACCAGGGAAGGGCTGGACCTACTAAAACAGGAAAGGGTATATAACTGAAGAAAGCTTCAAGATGCATCCATCACATACTGGCAGGATCCTAGGAAATGCATAGGGCCTGAAACATGAGGATGCTGTAACAACAGTAGCAAAACTTAAAGTTGGATAATAGAGAGCTTATAACGATGGGACACTCCCATATAGTACAAATATATCACCTTAGCAAGACCTATAGAATGTGATAATAACACCCTTTTAGCATGGTTCCTGGAAGTTGGAGAAAATGATGGCTCACAGTTAATAAATAGAAATGCCAGAATTTCAAAAGACAGTGAAATAAGAGATTAAAAGCTCAGGAAAATGGACATGCTTGAGTAGATAGGCCACCTAAGGTCAGGTAGCCCACCAACTGGGCTAAGTTCTGCAGGTGTGGTACGGGTGATAGGGAGAGTCAGGAGACAGTTTCTTTTTTAACCAAAACAGTAAGTAACATTCTATGGAAAGCGGCACCACCACTTCTGAGAAGCTCACTGGTGATTCAGTTGTGGAAGACATAATAGGAGATGCTGTTTCAGAACAGGGATCCCTGATAGCAACAAAGATGATAGAATTCCTGAGTAACAGAGGCCAGATGGCAGAGCTTTAGAGTGTGGAGGTCAAAGTGGCAGCCAAAGAAACCTGACTCTTTGACAGCTATGGAAATAGTAAGTTATTATGTTCCTATGTGCAAATTAATGTGCTTCCATTATAAAAACTGCACAATCTAAAATTGGGGGTCAGGAACTGTAGAAAGCCAGTTTGTTGAAGGCAGCTGCCCCTAGAAATATCACAGTGTTTCTCTAAGGTTTTGACTTGAGCCAGTTCCACAGTTAAAACCCATTTGCCACAGGAAAGACAGAGTCTCTATAAAGAAACACCCTGAAATACCATGGAAAGCGAATAGAATAATGAATTTATCAGTCCTTCCCCAAAGAGACCTAAAGCCACTTACTCAGATACACTGGACAAAAGTGAATACTCAGTAATTGCACAAAGGATCACAGTATAATGAGTCACGTTTATCCACTATATTAATGCTATCATGTCAATCAGACCAGATTATATCTTCAAAGTGAAAAAATAAATTGTTGCCATTTGTGCATTCTATCACTTGAAAAGAAGCCTTTTCAGGTTCTATACATAGCAAATTCCATATTTGGAAATATTACTCCAGCAAGTTTATTTGGTGTCATAAAAGGCTGCTAGTTTTGTATGAGACACAGAGCAACAAAATGCTCTACAAGACACTCAGTCTGTGCTCCTGATCACTTTCCTGTTTGGGTCACAGACTCACACACTCCATGGTGTTAAAGCTATTGGTGCTAAGGAAAGGTGTCACGTAGTATTTGTACCCCGCACCAATAAAATAATCTGAATGAAGGCTCCTAGGTTTCTGGATGAAGCTTACGCTATTTTCAGTCAAAAGTTGTACATTTGAAAAACAGGTTTTGCTAATGAGCCCTAGTATTGATGGAAAGCCTGACCATGAGCATTAAGAGATCATGGAGCAAAGCTTCCTGTACTTAGTTGAGTTCTCTCAGGCCTATCTCATCATAAGGATGAGCAGATCTAGCAGCATTTTTAGATGAATTGTGCAAAAGCAGCAACAGAGGACATGGGGCCGACTGCAAAAGAAAGTTGTCTAGAGTTCCATTGACAGCCAACATTATTGCACTGGCCTCACTTTCAGATAATACCTGTAGTCTTATGGGGAATTGAGAGTAGAATAGTAATTTATGACTAGAAAATCTAGGCCAAGTTTGAATTAGAGATGGATGAACTTGTATGTTTATGCTAGTCAAAAACGGACTGCTGAAGTCTTACAGTGCCACTTAAAGTAGCTACAAAAGACAGAAGACAGAGATGAGTCCCCTTTGCGTATCAGATGTAGTGATTGATTCTGAATATCAAGGGAAAACTGGGTTGTAACTACCTAGCTCAGACAGGAAGGAATGTGTTGGAGCCCCTGAGATTCTCCAAGAATATTTTGGTTCTCTGATGTCATGTGGTAAATTTAATGTAAAACTATAATAACCAACACGAGTAAGAGTGCTAAACACTATTAATCTATTCACTTTCTACTTAAAGGGATTGTTGGGTTTCCCACAATCTGGTCAACATTCCTAAGTGGGGAGTGGAGGGTAAGGGAAGGTATGTTCTGGGAAGTAGCAGTTATTTGGTCTTCTGACGACTGCATCCTACAACTCACTTTTAGGTCATGTACCCAGAATGTATTTTCACAACACTCTACCCCTCCTGACTGGCCTTATATTCTTACAAGCCCCTTCTTCCATGAGAGTCCCAGGCTTCCCTGAGGGGTTTTATATGGAGGGTGGATGCATTATTCACAAACTTGGTGCCATATTGCACGATGACTCTACAGCAACATTAGAAACACACACAGGAGAAAATGCAAAGCAAAAGAAATATTAACAAATGTTCCCACCAATTTCCCCAATCTCTAAACTAATGTAACAATAACTGTTCCTATAATGGGTGGAATCATTTATTTGTGCTGCCATGTGATACAACAAGAGGCAGCTAGAGATGGAAAGATAAAAATCTAGTAGGTACTTGTAAAGGTACCTACTTTACAATCTTTTGCAACAATGATTATGATGGTGGATTTGTCCCAAGTGGTCAAAATAGCAGCTGCCTGGGATGGCTTCCCAGAAGAAGCATATCATACTTGCCTGCTGGGAGAGGTAGGAGGGTCTCCCACATGATTATTCTTTCTGGAGTCTTAAATCCCAGATCAGGAGCCTGATCAGTTCTCCCTGATGCAAAGTGTGAGTGCCCCTGCATTAGTGTCTCCTTCCCTCAGGCTCAGAATCTAGTAGGTGACAAGAAGCCAGGTCAGAAAGGTGAAGTCCTCCTTCCACTGTGAGACAAAGTATCTCATCCAGCTTGGCAGGGTATTCCTGTGCCAGTCTCCACTGCAACAGCTGTCTTCTGGCTGAATGTCCCAAGAGGTATGCATTGCCCTAATGCACTTAGTAGAGGCCAGATGAGGCAAGAACATGTCTGTCTTTGTTTGCCATAGTTGTACATTTAGTGATAGCTTATCTATCCTATCATATGGAGCAATAGGGCCTACTGGGTTTTCATCCATAAGTCTAATAGCTCATGACAACATTTTGTCCACCCAGCCAGAAGGTGAGTTTAGAGTGGTCTGTAGGAGAAAAAAAAATCTTCAGAGGTTAACACGATATCATCGATGTCATGTGACCATGCAATGCTGGAGGTGGGGTAAGGGAGAAAACAGATTTAAGTCATGGGCTGCCATTTCATGGCAGATTGCAGAGCTGTGTCTTTCTGGTTTTATTTTGCTTTTTTCTCCTCCCAGTGCTACCTGATTGGGCTTGATCAGTGAAGCATAATGTTGAAGCCCCTCTTGAGTGCCCTGGGAAACCTCCTGGGGTAACAGATAGGTGTTACCACTGATCCTGCAGACTGGTCTTTGGTGAGTGTGAGGCTGGGAACACATTATTACCCTGATATTTGAATATGAGAGAAAAGAATGCAACAATAGCAGCCAATATGAGCTCACTGGCTTCAGAGGGGTTTTAAGCACTAGCCATAGTACCTCTGGTCACTCAGCCTCCCATATCCCCTACCAGAGTGAAAAGCTGGCCCATCTAAGATTCCCCAACACTGACAATCCAGACCTGGCTCCTGTACTCCCACTTCTTTCTTTCAATGTATTTCTTGGGTTGTTTCTACTTACTTCACATCTGTCTCTTACTTACTGGTTTTTTTTTTTTTTTTTTTTTTTGCTTTATGCTTACACTTTCATTCCCACGTGTTTTTTTGTGCATATCTCTATCTCTTGGCCTCTGTGTCCCAAGACGAAGCACCCTTATTAGTTCTAGTTTTAATTACCATATGTTAATTAGAATTTTATTCCCTAACAATTGTGAACTTGCATTCTGTAGATTAACATCATTTTATAACTTCCAGAAATATATGCTTCCTAGAAGTTCCATTTTTCATGTTAATTAACAGCTCCCAAAACATAGTCTTTAGTGTTTCTAAATCACGTAAAAATAAGATGCCAAAAGTATTCAACTTTGCTTCCTTGAAAGTACAAAGGATGAGCATTTAGCTATTTTCCTAGACTTCTCCAGTGACATCATGGTTCAAGATAACATTGAGAAACACTATGGTATAATTCTTAGTGCCTATAAGTGTAGATTTTTTAGGCGTAATTGATTTATCCAATTTGTGAAGTTGTTTCTGCTTTAAAGATTATTTCATAAAACAATGAATCAATTATACAACTATAAGGTTCAAAACCATTATCTTATTTAAATTTACTTTTCATAACAATTCGTCAGTGTAGAGGTATTGACTCTTATTTCAAAAATTCAATATTCAGTAACTTGCATAAAGTTAATTAGTTACAAAAAACTAGAGAAGGATTAGTGGAAAAGTTTGTTTCATCTAAAAACTTTTGCCTTTATATATTTTGCTATAGAGCAACATGTAAATCAGATAAATCAATCATTTCTAAAGTTGAAACTATGATGAGTGCACTGGAGTCCATCACAGATCTGAATATATCTGAATATCCAACACCACTGTGGTCCCCAAAGAGACTGGATATTATTGCACTAGAGTCTTTTGTAGGCTAAACATTATACTTAACGATACAAATAAAAGATAACAAAACATGCTCCTTTACTTCAAGGGAGCTTATACTCTAGTGGGAAGATAATAAATTAATGTACAAGATAGTCATAGCTATAAAGTGCAACTAATAGTAGCAGATTCATTTGGTGTATGGCAGAAGGGAAGCAGAAGTGTACCTTGAGGAATGAGAGATGACTATACTGATGAGCCATGACTGAGACTTAACAAATGTTTATCAAATTATTAGTCAGATAAGAGTTGGAGAGTTCTTGAATCACGGAGAAAGGCATGTGCAGAAGTCAAATAGCATGAGAGAGCTGAAACATTTAGAGCAGAGCAAATATTTTGGCGTTTTGGTAAGGTAAGAGTATCAAGTCCTTAGTTGAGGTAGTCTTCCAGAGAGTGTCATGGATTTATAATTTATCATATTGGGATAGGGGCTGCTTAAGCAATCAAAGCATGGAAGTGGCATCATTTCATGTGGGTATCAGAAACCTAACTCAGTAAAAATATTAAATTGGTTAGTAGGCAAGAAACAGGAAAACCAGTTAAGAAACAATTGTAATAATCCTGGTGAGAAATGGATAACAGATAAACTAAGGATCTAGACTGGAACAGGGGAAATAACAGAAGAAGACATTTTGAAACACACAGAAATTAAGGTGTTTGTGGAACAATCATGTGAAGATATCCTGCAGAAAGCTTGACTTTAAAAAAAGAAGAGTATACAGTTCACAACAAAATCTGGCTCTAGAGATGAGCTTTAAAGTCAGCAATATTTAAGTAGAAATTATGTATTCTTAGGCATGGATAAAACCACCCAAGAAAGAAGTGAAGAATGAAAAAAGAAAAAACACTATGACTAAGAAATAGTTTTAGGAAACACAGATGTTTTAATGGTTGGTTGAGGAAGATAACTTTAACCTATTCTCTAACTAAATATTTCACTCCTGTAATATTATCAAGATTATCAATGGCTTTCAAGGATTTCATCTTTTATATATGTTAGTACCAAACATTTTATTAGGGTCAAGGTCCGGAAAATAACAGTACAACAATTTAAATATTTGTTCTGCCCTGTATTCATAGTACAAATTTATCTTCTCAATCATATTAAGGGGTACCTAATCTAAGAGGCAAGGGGTTACTGAATTACCAGAATTTCCAATCTGTGTCTTCCTCAGGCCACTTGTTTAGTCTTTAGTCTTGCTTATATGTCTGAGCAGGTAATTATAATTAACTGGTAATTAATGTCATCATTTTTAAATTAGCATATTTTTAATATTGTTGCCAAAGCCACTAAATTACATAACTCTTTAGTTATAACAAAATGGTTTCACATGTACTAGAGCAAGAGTTAAACCCCATTTTATTTCACTTTTCAAACTTTGATCAGTTTTATTTTATACCTAAATTTAACAAAAAAGATAGAGTGTAAACATGGGGAAGTGAAAGGTGAGATGGAGGGTATTCTTTGAGATTGCATGAACACAAACAAGGGAATGCATGCTATTATAGGCAATGAGGAACTGAAGAGGATAAGTTTGAGTAGAGGCCTTCTTTAATGGCAAAGCAGGAAATATGGGGTAGGATTAGGAAGAAAGCATTTTAAAGAAGGAGAAGTCTAGATTTCACTCTATAATATTGGAATTTTATTCAGTGAGTGCTTATCTGGTACTGTGTATATGGCTATTGTGATAGAACTTGTGAAATGATTTGAATTGGAATAGAGTTGGTGGCTACGGGAATAATAACTAACAACAACAACAACAAACAAAGGAATAAGTTTACAGGGACAAAGACTTTGTTGAAAATGTCTGGCATTTAATATATGGAATTAAAATCTGAATTCTGATTAAGTATAGAAATAATTCTGATGTGAAAAATAATTGAATAAAAACAAAATTTGTTCTAAGATGGTGACATATATGTTTTGAGTGCAGAGCAGAAAGTCCAAAGCTCAACACATGCTAGACAAAAAAATAATAATAATTCAAAAAAAAATTGGCATGTCATGGAATACTCTATCATTTCCAGGATGTAAAAGTGGTCATATGTCAAAAGCTGAAACAAAGACTTTATATAATTGATAGTGGTCATTTAATATTGATTTTAAAATGTCAAATGATCAATCAAGTTTATTATGTTTAAAATCTGAGGAACTTGAAAGATTATATTTGATTCAAATTAATGAAGTATATGTGAATGCTCAATAACAGTGTGCTTTACCAATAAATCATTTGCTCACATGAAACTTTTTGTAAGCAGTGTTGGATCAACACTGCATAGCGCATATATCCCTATAAACTACTTCGTTCCACTGGTTTGTTCTTGCAAAATGAATAATAAGTTGCAACTAGTTAAGATATTTAGAGTATTGTAGACAGTGTTAAAATATTTCCAAAGGAGAATATTTAAACAGGTTTTAAATGGTGACGGTATCATTAAAGTCAGAATAGAAACTTTCAGAATTACAATATTGAAGGTGGTAATACTTACTTGGATATGTTCCATCATTTTTTTAAAAACTAAAATTGATCTAGAGGGAAAATCAATAGCATAATACCAAACTAGCAGCCAACAGTATTGCTGAGTAGGCCTCTTTTGTCAAGCCTGCTTGTTACACAGACAAGAAACAGCTGAACTTAGCACATAATATATTTGCATGTAAATTGTATTTTAAAAATTCTTAAAAGTAGTTTATCTTAGGTAGGTTAAGATTACTCTCTTTAAAATTCACAACAATTTGCATATCCAGACCTTTAAAAACTGATGATTAAATGTTAAATGTGGTCCATCTTGTACATGAGTAGTTAAATCCACATCCTATTTTATTGAGGTCTAAAGTAGATGATTTTTATTATACTAAACCAAAGACATATTTTTTAGTGAGGAAAAATATTCCTAATGGCAGTTTGCTTCATATGGTTGTATATTACAGAAAAAGATAATTTTAACTTCTATATAAATTATTCTTTTGAACCATTTTTCTTTGAAACAAATGAGTCAATGACATAGCAGAGCAGAACTGCAAGGAAAAAATAACATGAAAAATAAGCACATTATTTTCCCTTTGCTCTTCACTTAAAGGCTATGTTTAAAATCTCATGATTCTATTCAATACCATACTTTATCGTTAAAATGTAAGGGCAGTTCATTAAATTCAGAAACAAAGAAAACATATCTAGTGTTTCTTCCATTTGTATCATGGTTTGCACCACTTATATTAAAGATATACATTGTAAAAATGAAATGCAATTGATAACTAACGAAATAAAGATATAATAAATATAATCTGAGTTAAATTTAAAGAGTAATAAAATACAATTATTTAGTCAAATATCAAATATTTTAATAATAAAAATAATTCTTAATGTTGGCTATAAGCAGATCTTCTGGCGTGCTGTAGGTTGCAATATATATTAGTACACCTACTCTAAAACCATTCAGCAGCTAATGCAAGAGGCTTTCAAAGAAGCTCCTCTTTGTGAGCAGGAAATTATATCTCTAAGAACCTACAATAATAAAATAATAAAACCTGAGCCCAAGAATTGTGAAAAAGAGAGTTAAGATGTTTGTAGAAAAGATATTAATTACATGCAAAATTAGAAGTAGCAAATGTCTGACTATAAGTAAATGAATAAATAGTACATCTATATAAAGAATTTCATGTAGCTATCTAAAATTTTATTTTAGAAGAATATTTAATGGTATGGAAAATGCTAAAAACACATGTAAAGTGCAAAAAGGAGAAAATAAAATTTCATAAATGGTATAATGCAATTTGGCAAAAGTAAAAAGAGTGAAGAAATATGTGTATCACGTGTACACAAGCAAACCAGCTAAAAGAGTCTGAATGGACAGATGACAGAGCTAGAAAGATGATAATGATGCTTTGGCAGATAGATTGGAAGTAGTCACACGGAAAAGTATTTTTTGGTAGAATTATGGGTAAATTTTATTTTCTTCTTTTTACCCTGTATAATAAACATATATTCGTTTTATTATTTAAAAAAGAACATGTTGTAAACCTGTTGGACATGCATTTTACTACATTATCTATCATGTTACCATTGTTTAAAAGAGTAACAGCACAAATTTAAACTTTAATACATATTTTATTTGAAGAGATTTCAGCCCATTCTCCATTTTGTCCTCCTGTTTCTGAATGTGCCTTTAAAACATGATCTATACATAAATCAGCAGAGTATTGCATGACCATTAAATAATGACATTTCAATTGCATGCCCTGATTCAAAAATAAAGCGTAGGTTAATAAATTCTTCATAAAAACGACACTGTCTTCACAGAAGGGCACTACCGGAGATTGCTGGTTGATTAAACCTCCAGCGAGACACATTTGTTTTCTATTCTATACTTATTGATTCCGTAGTAATAACTGCAATGCAGAATTACTGCTTGCACTTACCTCAGCACAAGAAGCCCTGTTGTTTTTTTTATCAGAACATTATGTTTCCTACTTCACTTTTCAATTTTCTGGATGTATTGAGAAAAACAAAATGAGTAAAAAAACAACAAAAAAAATCAGCATCTGAGACTCTAATTTAGATCACCCAAAAGTAAAATAAATGTAGAGTTTCCATAACAATAAAGACAATGTGAACGTATCAGAAATTCAAATTAAAATTTATGCTGTTGACACAAAACTATTAATTTTAAAAGTTTTAATTTCTATATTAGTATAATATCCAATATGTAGATACAGTCACTTAATTTCCATGTTACTGATTTTCTATAATGGGGTTTGTAAAGAAAAAAATGTTTCTATTGAAGCAAATATGAATAGTAACCTCTGTATTCATTTTTTGGTTTTCAAAAATATACATAAAATATATAAAAATATAATATGCTAATATATATTCAGAATCACTGTAACAAAATTCAGCTTTCAGAGATATAAATAATCAATGGTGTAAATTTTTTTTTTTCAAATGACATGATGACAGACATTTTTCTAACACTTCAGTATCTTAGTAGTAATAGTATCGTCTGCCTATTCTAGATATAGTCACGAAACGATTTGGGGTTATTTTTCACCATTTATTTTCCTTTTTTACATTAGGACAAAGATAAATTCAACATGATTTTAAGTGCCATCAGTACAGTGTCAGGAAACACAGACCATGTATCATTTCTAATGGTGTTTTAGCCTAATTTTATCTTTCACTTACTACATAAATTTGGAAATATTTTGGAGGAAAGTTGAGGTTTTTAAATAACTCCTAAACCAATTTGATCTATACAAATTTAGATTAATAAATTTCTTAGATCCTTACAATTGCAGTTGGATTTTATCCTTTGTAGTAATTAGCATCGGATAGTCTAGGAAAACAACTGGAGAAATATATGATAGACCAACACAATGAAAAGATATTTATTGCCTCTGTAGTACAGGGAATTTCCAAAGATACAGGGAGTGTCTACTTCACACAATCATGTGAGTATCAAGGATGAGGGCAACTTCTCTAATGTCAGTGTGTAGTTTGCATGTTTGCCCTGGGGATCCAAGTCAGTTAGAAGGGGAAATGAGCCAGAAGGACTACATTTAGGAGATGAAGGCCAGGGGAGGTGCATATCTGCTAAAAGTGAGTCCAGTCATATGCACATATTTATCTGAAAGGAAAGCTGGAAAATATAGTCCAGGAAAAAGAAGAATCTGTTCTTTAGAGAACTGCAAGTAGCCATCACACATGTTGGCCCCTTCACCCATGTGTGCAGTGTTTTCCATTGAGAAAACACTTAGTCCTAGCCAAGTGAGACAACCTAGCTGTCCTCCAGTTACAGAAGTCAGCTCAAAGTCCATTAGGTTTAAATTTGGTTCTGCTTGTTCTAATGACCTATGATTCGAAAGAAAAGTTATGGATTCTCTCCCTCCACGCTCACCATCACAGCAAGAGCAGGATGAAAACTCCTGTTTATGCAACAGGAAAAGGATCCAACAGTTCAGTTCCTAGACAAGTCCTACAAAACAAGCATCATGGAAAGCCACTTCCCAGGGACATGGAGAAAGGTTTTTGTTGTTGTTGTTGTTGTATGTTTGTGTGTTTGTTTGAGATGGAGTCTCGCTCTGTCACCCAGGCTGGAGTGCAATGGCATGATCTTGGCTTACTGCAGCCTCTGCCTCCTGTGTTCAAGCGATTCTCCTGTTGAGCTCAGCCTCCTGAGTAGCTGGGACTAAAGGCACATACCACCACGCCCAGCTAATTTTTGTATTTTTAGTAGAGGTGGGGTTTCACTATGTTGGTCAGACTGGTCTTAAACTCCTCACCTCATGATCCGCCCCCCTTGGCCTCCCAAAGTGTTGGGATTACAGGCATGAGCCACTACATTGGGTCTGTTTTTGTTTATTAATTTTGTCTGCTCTCTGGGGGCATATTCCTCTCTTCAATATATCTTGTGCCATTTTCTCTGCCCTTTGGAAGTCCCTCTTCTTTATTACTATTTTCAGTGGACACATCTGAAGTGGGTAATATAGACAATGCCCTACTTAGAAATGTCATGATTTGGACAGCCATGTTTCTCTTGGTGAAATTCCTGTGACCCGAGTTTTGTTTTATGCCACCTTCTCTCTCATACACACATGTGCATCACATACACATGCACAGACACTTTTGCTGTTGTTCTCACTATTATCCTTGCTCTTTTTAAAATTTTTATTTGTTTCATTTGTACAAATCTAAGAGGTACAAGTGCAGTTTTGTTAGGTGGATATATTTCCTTGTGGTGAAATTTGGACTTTTAGTGTAACCATCATGGAAATAATTTACATTGTACCAACTAAATAACTTTTTAGCCCTTAATCCCTTTCCACGATTTCGTCTCCAGTATCTATTATTACATACTCTGTGTCCATATTCTTGCTCTTTATTGGGGATGGAGTGCTTTTTTTAACTTCAGACTTACAGAAATTTGTAAAATAATACTAAATTTTTCATATTCACATCACTCAAATTTCTGAATTGTTAATCATTTTTATGGGCTGAATCATACAACTCCATTAAAAGTATATGCTTCTGATGAATCCCATGTTCAAGTTATTTATAAGTTTCAATAAATGCTGCCAAATATTTTTTCTAGATATAATTGTTAAGTTGACTCTATCAAGTTGGCTTTCTTTGCTTTTTCTCTCCCTCCACATGTCTGGCCTCTCTCTCTTTCTTTTCTCTTTAAGAACATATAAAACAATAGGACTGGATGAGAAGACAATACATCTTAAGCTGATTTTTGCACAAATTGAAGCCCTTTGATTATACTGTCTTAATACGCCTTTGGTTCTCGGAGTGTTTTCCAGTCTTATCTCCCTTTATTCAGGGTTCAGAGCAGTTCGGTTTTCCAGCCCTATGATGCTTTAATCTCTGGCTTTCTCTTTTTTTAAAACCTATTTTAGGTTTTCTTGAATCTTTGTTTAAAACCTATTAATTCTTGCCTAAGTTCAGCTTTTTGTTATAATTCATGGCTCAATGCAGCAAATAACAGTCACATATTTCTTAACATTTTTCATCTTTCCCCCAGCTAAATGTTCAGGGGGCACTTGGTCTGCTTTCCGAGTAACTACAGATGAGTTTCTGAAATGCTTTGCTTTCAAACATAGCCCAAATGTCTATCTCTGCAACTTGCTATGTATATTATATAGCCTCCAATTTGTTGTTGTTGTTGTTGTTACAGCAAATGTTGCTTTTGTTATAGCACATGTTATTTTTTAAGTCAGCGTTCAACTTCAGTATTATATTTCTTCTATTAGTTTTGGTGAGCTGGGCTATAGATGCTAGAACTAAGCATATAATAATTCAAGGCGATAGCATTCTCACGTAACTGTCTATGACTTTCAGGTCAATGACCAAGCTTGACGCACTCTAGGGAGTTCCATTTAAGGCAGAAGGAAGGAAAGACAGTGTGAAGAAGTACTCATGAGTGGTTTTTATAGAATAGAACTGGAAATGCGCATATTATCTTCTCTCTCATTCCACTGGTGAATACTTGGTCACATGGGAATAGCTATCTTTGGGGGAATTTGGGAATATATGTTTAGCTATGTGCCCAGATGAAAAGGGCAGGTGGGCAAGTGCCTACTTCACTCTTGAATTTCTCAAAAGTGGTTGCAGAATTCATAAGAAACCAAGTATGTTATGAAAATACAAAAGTTGGTAAAGAAAAAGAATAGTCAAAGTAAAATAAGTTCTAAGGACAGAGCAACAGTAGCCTCTGATTTTATAGTCACTTCATAATTTGCATTTTATACATTGAGATAAAACACTTCTTTGTTCAGTTATTTGAATGCACACTTGCATTACCTAAGTCACTTCACGTATATGTGTTTAATGATGAAGATAATGATGATGATCATTATTATACTGAAAAAGGCTTTAAAGTTAGGCTCAAAGTTTTTATATTTTGCTTGAAAGAGTAATGTTTATTTTGGCAATAAAAAAGCTAGTATAAAATAGAGTAAACTTTTGAGTTTCAATAAAACTTGAAATTACGATACTCTATGTCTCAGCAGTAATTATGTCAGTCAAAAGTAAATACTACTTTCCTTTTTTAAGAAAACTAATATATTTTAACAGTAGGAGGGATTTTCTGTTTCTATATAATTCATTCCTATTAAGGTTGTCATGTTTGCTTTACTGATATAATTCAAAGTTTTGTTGTTGCAAGAAAAGTGAACATTAGACTACAAAGTATATGCCCAATAGTGTATTTTTTATACCAAATCTTAGAGTATATGACATTATCTGTTTCTAGCTGATGCATCTGCAAGAAAATGATTTTATTATATACTGAATTTATGTAAGAAAAATAAGTGATGTGGCAATGGCATTCCATGTTGGATGTAGCATCCCCTCACTAGAAACATCATTTTATTCTGTATTTTAAACCAAGCAAGACAGTATAATTTTTTCCTAAAGGAAAGTACTAGACTATCTCATTTACTTCTTCATTGATTTATATCCAAAATATTCAGAAGAGTAGTCATGAATAAGCATTATATTCTCATTCTGGTTAGGAAAACTGAGTCATTGCCGAATTAATTTATCAAATGTCCCCACTAGTTTAAAATAATTATTTTTAGTGCCAGGTATATACCATATAACTATAGGACTATTTTGATTTTTAGGTAAAGAAAAAAATTAAATTAATTCATTATGATTTTTCCCCTAAGATGTCAGTTATAACGATGGGAATGGGATGGTTGATTATAAGTGTCTTACTCAGGTGTTCTACTACTTACAACTTTTTAAAATGGCTTAAGGGTCTCTCACTAATGAGTCCCAACTTAATCCTAAAGTAAGATGTCCCCTAATGGGTGCATTAAGCAACAGGAGTTGACAAGATTGGTTCATACTCAAAGCCTCATCTTCAGTGATAGGGAGAAAAGGCTACTAACATATGAAAATATTGTTTACTAAGCCTAACACACAAGCTTTCCTAAGTCATGTTCTATTATTTCTACATTTCTGTCACCTTTTCTTGGTTCCATATCCAGGTAGTATTTACTTTTTAAAAATAAAAAAGGAAAGCTTTACCTGAAGTGAAAAAAAAATTAATATGCAGTCTTTTGTTCACTGAATATTTCCCATAGGAAAAATCCTTCCTCTTAAAATATAATGTGAAGAGCAGAATGAGAAATGTTAAATGATAATTTACTTCTGAACTACTTATCTAATGACAATGCCAAAGACTTACTTCAGAAAGCTCAATATATTCTTTTGATTCATTTTTTTACTCTATCATTAATAATTACCAGTGGTTTCTGAATGAAGAATGGTGTATATCTTTCTGTTGACATATTTTCTCGACTTGTACTCCCAGATATAACATTTTTCAGTTCATTCCAGGCTTTCCACAGTCACTTCTCTCAAGGTCAAGAAAAAGATACAATAATGAGAAAATAGAAGAAACAGCAGCTAATGGCAGGAGCAGTTCATAAAAAGCTGTAATGGCAATTCCACCCAGACAGCAAAGGAATGCAACATTTTCACTGAGCACTACCTGACAGATTCAATAATCAAGGGAAAGCCTTAATTGATGACACTTCATTAGCATAATGAGTCGAAGCTGGGAAAAGAGAGTCCCTTATTAATTAATCAAGCAAAGCACGAACTGTTTCAGTCTCCTACACTGCCATTTTCCATTAATCAAGAAAATGTGTATTAAACTCATTTGAAATCTCAGCATGTGGATTATCATTCCAAGGAACAGCAATGGCAAGAGGTTTGCTCAGCTGCACACATCTGCTCTGGACTCACACATGCCTCTGATTCAGATTTGCAAGGCTAAAACCATGCACAGAGGGCACAGAGATAGTAGTTCTCCAAAACATGTAAATCACCATCTCATTAGGAAAGAAAAAAAAACCCCATCAACCTCACTATGAAAAAAAGAAACAGACAAAAGAAATTAGCTTCATTTGCTTTTTCTTTGCCTGTTGTCCAAACCTCTATTGCATGAAGCATCATAAAATATAGACTGTACAAAATATTTATAGTAACCTGTTCAACGTTCATGATTGATACCAGATTCACTGGTTTGTTGTATTCCATTGGGTCATAAAAGAAATGGTTTTTGGTGGTGGTTCCTGGTACAAAGGAGTCAAGCACCTTAGGTCCCTAACTAACCACAGGCACAGGTGTTGAGAATCAATGCTAATGAGGTTAACAAGCCAAGATCAAAACTGTGGAATCCCTATAGTAGAATGGACTTGAAGAGAGACTAAAACCAGAACTCCATAATTGTAAGGTCACTTCCCTATGATGTTTCTTATAATCGTCAGGTGAGAGGTGGCTGTCAACACATTAATAAGCTAAAGAGAATTAGAATAGAATTTTGGAAAGGTTTCACTTCAAAGGAAATTTGTATACTTTTACTTCAGATGTAGTTTTGACACCACTATGATACTCTGTAGCTTACTATCGCCCCTTGATGAATTGGAAATTTAGTTTTCTCCTATACTGTAAGGAGTTTGGACTGGGGGAACACTTATGTTAATTCTAGCTCTTAAATACCATTAGGAGAAAAGTCATAAATTCAAAGCAGGCAGGAGTATGATTTATTCAGTAAACTGACTACAAAAACTTTATGCAATGTAAGAATGTTGGTTTAATCAAACTCTCACTTGCTTCATATCTACCTGCACCAGTGAACTCATGTGCTGTTGTGCCAATTGTGCATACAGTGACAGTGTAACCAAACTTCTTCCCTCCCATATTGGTGCCATTTCTTTCTATAATATTGTGTCCATTGTGCACTATCCAGGCACAGAGGAGCATCCTTTGCAAAGCCTAAATGTAACCAGTGCTCTGCATGGCCAGGCATGACAGCTATGGAAACCCGGCCATGTAAAACCAAGGCCAGTTGTTCTATCTAGCCTATATAATTTACGTTTATCTATACCTGTTTCATTGCAAGATGGATTTGAAACATTATTCAATCTTAGTGATTCCAGCATAAATGGAAGAAAGAAAACCTCTGATCAAACAGGACACAGTTTATCCATTGCCTATTTATCAGCATTATTTTAAAGTGCTTGATGATCAAAAGATAAATTTATTTGACAGAAAAGTGACTCATCTAAATATTCAAGTGGGTGCATTAAGCCTAGTAACAAAATAAATCCATATCTGAAGCCCTTCTGGCATTCTAGACCTTAAGTGTAGTGATATACAGATCACCAGTAAAGAGCCATTACTGCGCCAGGCGTTCTTTCATGTCAGCCAAATTGGTCCCAAGTGCTGAATGTTAACTGTTTGAGCTCTGAGTGGGGATGGGCATTATCTCCTTCCAGGGCAATAACCTGTATCAATTTGAAAGATCTCAGCTTTGTTGTAAGGATGATTTTATAGTAATAAATTACATTTTGCAACTTGAAGATAGCTGAAGGTATCACCCATAACATGAGATAATAACCAGGGACTTCATGTTCTCAGTAGCTATTTTTTCTTATAAATATTTTATTGATTTTTCAAGCCCACGAAGATTCCCTGTTGTCAAAAAGTGGTCTTAACGTATACAATAGACTTTGTTCTCTGCATACAAAATGAAATCCTCTCTCAGATAGTGTGGAAGAGGGAAAATGTGCATCTTACACACAGCATCTAACTATTTTTGAGTTTCATGTACTGATTTTCCAGGAAGATTTTCCAATCTTTTCACTAGGTTCTGAATTTTCTTACAACGTGTTATTATTTCTGTGTGTGAGTATCAGTGGTCAGTGAATAAACTTCAAAACTGATTATCAAATGAGAAAACATACTGTATTTCAAAGTCAAAAGTCAGCAAAAAACACAAAAAGGAAAAAGAAGAGACAGAAGAGTGATTCCTTTTATTAGATACCAAAAAATACTCCATATCAGAAATACATGTTTGTCCCAGTAAATATCAGACAGTTGCATTTTCATCAAGAATGACTCCCCCCGCTGTTGCCTGATACCAAAACTGGGCAGAGACTGAACTAAAAAAGAAAACTTCAGGCCAATATCCATGATGAACATCAACACAAAAATCTTCAATAAAATACGGGCAAACCGAATGCAACAGCAAATCAAAAAGCTTATCCACCACGATCAAGTAGGCTTCATCCCAGGGATGCAAGGCTGGTTCAACATATGCAAGTCTATAAACGTAATCCACCACATAAACAGAACTAAAGATCAAAACCACATGATTATCTCAATAGATGCAGAGAAGGCCTTCGACAAAATTCAACAGCCCATTATGCTAAAAACCCTTAATAAACTAGGTATCCATGGAATGTATCTCAAAATAAAAGCTATTTACGACAAACCAACAGCCAATATCATACTGAATGGGCAAAAACTGGAAGCATTCCCTTTGAAATCTGGTACAGACAAGGATGCCATCTCTCACCACACCTACTCAATATAGTATTGGAAGTTCTAGCAAGAGCAATCAGAAAAGAAAAAGAAATAAAGGGTATTCAGTTAGGAATAGAGGAAGCCAAATTGTCTCTATTTGCAAATGACATAATTGTATATTTAGAAAACCCCATTGTCTCAGCCCAAAATCTCCTTACACTGATAAGCAACTTCAGCAGTCTCAGGATACAAAATCAATGTGCAGAAATCACAAGCATTCCTATACACCAAAAATAGACAAACACAGAGCCAAATCAAAAGTGAACTCCCATTCACAATTGCTACAGAGAGAATAAAATACCTAAGAATACAACTAACAAAGGATGTAAAGGACCTCTTCAAGGAGAACTACAAACCACTGCTTAATGAAATAAGAGAGGACACAAACAGATGGAAAAACATTCCATGCCATGGTTGGGAAGAATCAATATCATGAAAATAGCCATACTTCCCAAAGTAATTTATAGATTCAACACTATCCCCATCAATCTACCAAATACCTTCTTTACAGAACTGGAAAAAAACGCTTCAAACTTCATATGGAACCAAAAGAGATCCCGCATAGCCAAAACAATCCTAAGCAAAAAGAACAAAGCTGGAGGCATCACGTTGCCTGACTTCAACTATACTACAAGGCCACAGTAATCAAAACAGCATGATACTGGTACCAAAACAGAGACATAGACCAATGGAAAAGAACAGAAGCCTCAGAAGCAACACCACACATCTACAATCATCTGATCTTGACAAACCTTACAAAAACAAGCAATGGGGAAAGGATTTCTGTTTAATAAATGGTGTTGGCCAGAACAGAAAGCCAAATACCATATGTTCTCACTCATAGGTGGTGTTGAACAATGAGAACACGTGGACTCAGGGAGAGGAACATCACACACTGGGGGCAGTTGGGGTGGGTAGGGGAGAGACACTGGGGTGTGGGGAGGGATAACATGGGGAGAAATGCCAGGTATAGTATGTACCTAAAGTAAAATAAATAAATTAAAAAATAAAAAATAAATAAATTCAAAAAAATTGGTGTTGGGAAACCTGGCTAGCAGTGTGCAGAAAGCAGAAACTAGACCCCTTCCTGACACTTTACACTAAAATTAACTCCAGATGCATTAAAGAGCTAAACATAAGACCTAACACCATAAAAACTCTAGAAGAAAACCTAGTCAAAACCATTCAAGACATAGGCATAGGCAAGGACTTCATGACTAAAACACCAAAAGAAATGGCGACAAAAACCAAAATAGACAAATGGGATCTAATTAAACTCCAGAGCTCCTGTACAGCAAAGGAAACAATCATTGAAGCAAACTGGCAACCAACAGAATGGGAAAACATTTTTGCCCATCTGACAAAGGGCTAATATCCAGAATCTACAAAGAACTAAAACAGATTTACAAGAAAAAATTAGGAGAAGGATATGAACAGATGCTTTACAAAAGAAGACATCTATGAGGCCAGCAAACATGAAAAAAAGCTCATCATCACTGATTATTAGAGAAATGCAAATCAAAACCACATTGAGATACTATCTCATGCCAGTTAGAATGGCTATCATTAAAAAATCTGAAGCTAAAAGTTAAAAAAAAGAATAAAAAGCTGATTTTTTTAAAAAGTTAAGAATTGAGATAAATTAAAAAGAAGAAACCGATTCCTCAAGGATCTAGAAATAGAAACTCCATTTGACCCAGCAATCCCATCACTGGGTACATATCCAAAGGATTATAAATCATTCTATTAGAAAGACACATGCACATGTATGTTCATTGCAGCACTGTTTACAATAGCAGAGACTTGGAACCAACACAAATGTCCATCAATGCTAGACTGGATAAAGAAAATATGGCACATATACACCATGGAATACTATGCAGCCATAAAAAAGGATGAGTTTGTGTCCTTTGTAGGGACATGGATGAACCTGGAAACCATCACTCTCAGCAAACTGACATAAGAATAGAAAAACAAACACCGCAAGTCCTCACTCATTGGCAGGTATTGAACAATGAGAACACCAGGAGGGGAGCATCACACACTGGGGTCTGTTGGGGAGGAATAGAGGAAGGACAGTGGGGGGTAGGGAGGTTGGGGAGAGAAAACAGGGGGAGAAATGCCAGATATAGGTGACAGGGAAATGGAGGCAGCAAACCACATTGCCCTGTATGTACCTGTACAACAATCCTGCATGTTTTGCACATGTACCCCAGAACCTAAAGTGCAAGAAAATATATATTAAAAAAAAAGAAGAAGAAACCGTTGTCTTGATAAACTGAGAGTGTAAAGTAAGGCTGAAGAATTGCTCGTTATAAAACAGCGCAAAATAACAGAACTATTTCTTTTTTAAAAATTCTCTAGATGGTTAATTGAATAGATTTAAGAATTTTCAGACTCTAAAGTGAATAAATTTATTTTAAAACATGGGCAGAATTTCTCAGAGGTGCTAATTTTAAGGGCTTTCCCAACAACTTATCCTTAAAATTATTTTATTTCTGCAATTCATCAAGTATGGGCTCAATTCTTGTTTTGGGAAGAAGTATTACATTTGTAGTCCATTTAGGATGCAATTTTGTCTGCCATGGAGCAATGTGATAAATAAATTAATAAATAAATTAATCGATAAAATCTACTTGTAAAACATGCAATATCTAAGGTACATCTGAAGATAAATAAAATTAAAAATTTACAAAAGTTTCCAGGGTATTATTATTAGTGAAAGACCACCTCACAATAACCTTACAATACAGGAGAAGTAACAATATATTTAACTTTATATTTGCTGTTGCCGATAAACATGAGAAAATATTAAGAAATGTTGGAAAGATGAGTAAACTGCTTTAAGTAGTAAATGCAACAAGGAAAACTATAGGTGTGTACAGCAGTATATTTTCCTCTGGGTTCATCCCATCATCAAACAAAGAACAATGTACTGAATGGCAATAGGAGAAACCAAAAAAGAAAATATTAATCTTAATTTTTTTTTTTTTGAGACAGAGTTTTGCTCTTGTTGCCCAGGCTGGAGTGCAATGGTGTGACCTTGTCTCGTTCACAATTTCAAAATCTTTCATTTACTCAATCATACAGCAGTTTCTGTAGTCAATAGGTAAAAGGTAAGGTTTACCATTACCAGCTATCATCTTTTAATATTTTCTGAAGATCCTCTGGGCACATTCTAGTAAACAAGACAATTGTGAAAATAAAGTTTCCAGGTTGGTAGAGACAGAGTAACAGCCAAGTGAAAAAATGAGCAAGTAATGTTGGGAGAAATTAAATCTCTATCTTCTAATTGCTAGATCACTGCTTCATGTTAACTCCTCATGTTGTTTTGCTGATATCAATAAGTGTGCCTGATGATTCTCGGGTAGAAAACTGTAGGTATTATTTATGTTATTTTAAGATGATTACTGAGCAGATGAAGGTGAGTAGGATTTATGTTTTTGATACTTTTTTATGTTGTGTTAGGCATGTAAAACATTCTTTGTATAACAATCAGTACTAAGTAATGCAGCCTCTTAGTAATTACAAAAGAAATAGAAAAATTAAATTTTGACCTGTATTAAGTACCTTTATAAATAATAAAATATAATTAATATAAGGGTAATAAAAATACCTTTATTAAAATACCTTTATTCTGTGAACATATAATAGCAGAATCCTATAAGGTTATAATCAAATATGTTTATGGTATCACTAGAAAATTCAAAGCATCTCTTCTTTGAATTACAGCAAGATTTGAAGCTATTGTTTATAATTTATTGTACTAAAGGAATATCCCAAGGGATTCACATTTTAGGGAGAACTTAACACAGGAAGTTTTTATGTCAAACTAAGAGCCAAAAATTTAAGACTGGCCAGGCACAGAGGCTCACACTTGTAATCCCAGCAATTACAAGTTCTCGGAACCCACAATCACAACCCACTTGGAAAAGGGAGGGAAGAGTTGTGTGTGTGTGAATCCATCAATGATCATAAGATTCCTGTTTCCTCAGATCCGGTTAACAACATCGCTCTACTTGCTCCAAAATTGTGCTATAATCTTCACTGTGTCCTCTTTTATTGTCCAGATAAGATGCATGAATGACTCCTATTGATATTCCCCTATCCCATCATTCATCTGCATACCCCTTTTGATCCTATGGATATCTTAGTTCAGGGTGTCCTTATTTCCCTAGGGAAAGAAGAAAAAGATGGGTAATTTCATAGGTCATGTTTGAGAGGTTGAATTCAGGGCACAATTAGGTTTAATTGGAAGAGGGATACTTCTTTCAAAGTAACAGATGGAAAATTAGTGTAGGTAGTTACAGATGCAGTTGAGTTGATAGTTTTGGTAATTGGAAGGTAAAAGAATATGTCTGATTAAATCATATTTCTCAATTAAGTACAAAGCTTGGTCATCAGTGAAGGCCATATTGAAGAAGAAGAAGGCAGGAATAGAACAGGGAGAAAGAAATAATATCAGTGGTTGACTTGAGACCTGCTGAATGTTTTACACAAAGCAAAAAGCTATAAATCCTATAAAATATGTGAAACACAACTTTTTCTTAAACCCATTCTTTTTCAAATTAGGTAGCACATGTTTTAGATGTCGACTTTTACTTCTAGGTGTCCTTTTAGAAGATGTAGAGTCAATGGACAGAAGAGACAACTGCAGATGAAAATTGTTAAGGGCTCATGGTGATAACATAGATAACATATGTGTTGTTCTTCTGTAGTCTTTCTGATAAAGAGGATAAGAGTTACCAAAAGGAAATTGTGTGGCAAACTAATTCTCATACATTTGTATTCATAAATTGCCTCAATAATTTTAATTTTAGTTTTAAAACAGAGTATGTGGAACCTAATGCCATCTCTGTCTTAAATGCCTTATAACTATCCCTAGACTAGGCCAGATGTGATAGTCTTATTCTTCCTTCACTGTGTCCTTGACAATGAAGCTCTGCAATTTTCTCATTGGAGAAAGCATAAAACTCCACTCCCAGTCATAGCTGTGGATTGTTTTTCTTACTTTGAATCCTAGGTAGACAAGCCAGCTTAGCTGAATTTATCGTGAATATAGAAATGACAACTGTTAGAATGGAATGCAAGGGGAAAAGTGAAGCTTCTATATGAATAGAAGGAAAGAAGAATGACACTGGCAAGAGACATAGAGTAATCTGTTCATCAAAGTGATTGAATAGCTTTTGTATTAATAATATAGAGCGATGGTTCTTGGTGTAGAGTCAGAAAAGCACCATCAATCTTAAAGCCGCTGTTTTGACCGGCACAGTGGGTTGCTTAGATTCTAGCGCCGGGAATCAACAAGTTGGACGTCCATTCAGAAACCCAACTATAAAGACGGTAATTATAAAGACCACAGATGGATAAATCTATAAAGAAAGGAAGAAAACAGCCTAAAAAGGCTGAGAATACCCAAACTCAGAACGCCTCTCCCTCCACAGGGGATCACAGTTCCTCATCAGCAACAGAACAAGGCCTGATGGAGAAAGCCTGTGTTCCATTAGCAGAAGCAGACTTTAAAAAGTGGATGATAAGAAACTTCTGGGAATTAAAAGAACTTGTTCTAACCCAATGCAAAGAAACTAAGAACTTTGAAAAAAGGTTTGAAGAAATGTTAAAAATAACACATAATTTAGAGAGGAATATAAGTGAATTAATGGAGCTGAAAAATACAACACGAGAACTTCGCGAACTATGCACAAGTTTTAACAGCCGAATTGATCAAGCAGAAGAAAAGATATTAGAGGTCCAAGACCAACTTCATGAAATAAAACAAAAAGACAAGATTAGAGAAAAAAGGATAAAAAAGAACGAGCAAAGTCTCCAAGAAATATGGGACTATGTGAAAAGACCTAATCTACGTTTGATAGGTGTACCTGAATGTGACGAAGAGAATCAATCCAAACTGGAAAATACGCTTCAGGATATTGTTCAGGAAAACTTTCCCAACCTAGCAAGGCAGGACAATATTCAACTCCAGGAAATACAGAGAACACCACAAAGATATTCCTCAAGAAGACCAACCTCAAGGCACATAATCGCCAGATTCACCAGGGTTGAAATGAAAGAGAAAATACTGAGGGCAGCCAGAGAGAAAGGTCAGGTTACCCATAAAGGGAAGCCCATCAGACTCACAGCAGATCTCTCAGCAGAAACCCTACAAGACAGAAGAGAGTGGGGGCCAATATTCAACATCCTTAAAGAAAAGAACTTTCAACCCAGAATTTTACATCCAGCCAAACTAAGCTTCATAAGCGAAGGAAAAATAAAATCTTTTGTGAACAAGCAAGCACTCAGAGATTTCATCACCACCAGGCCTGCTTTACAAGAGCTTCTGAAAGAACCACTACAAATAGAAAGGAACAACCAGTATCAGCCTTTCTAAAAAATGCCAAAAAATAAAGAACATCAACATAATCAAGAAATTGCATCAATTAACTGGCAAAACAGCCAGCCAACATTAAATGACAGCATAAAACTCATATATATTGATATTAATTCTAAATTTAAATCGACTAAATCCCCCAATCCAAAGACACAGATAGGCAAAAAAAGCCAAGACCCATTGGTATGCTACATCCAGATCCATCTTACATGCAAGGATACGCAAAGACTCAAAACAAAGGGATGGAGAAAAATTTACCAACAAAATGGAGAGAAAAATAAATAAATAGAAAGTAGGAGTTGCAATTTTTGCTGATAAAATAGACTTCAAAGCAACAAAGATCAAAAGAAGCAAAGAAGGATATTACATAAAAGGATCAATGTAACAAGAAGAGCTAAAGATCCCAAATATATATGCACCCAATACAAAAATACCCAGATATATAAGACTTATAAAGAGACTTGGACTCCCACGCAATAATAGTGGGAGACTTACAGATCAATGAGACAGAAAGTTAACATCGATATTTAGGACTTGAACTCAGATCCGGAACAAGTAGACTTAATTAACATTCATAGAACTCTCCACTTTAAATACACAAAGCATACACTCTTATCAGTACTACATCACACGTATTTACAGGTTTAAATGAAATATTGGTTGGCTGCTTGTTAATTATTTTCTTCCTGTCTCTATTATTAAACATAATTACAGGCATATCCATTTTTAGACTGCATTTTAGCCCGGGCAAAAAAGCAACACCCCTGTTCTCTCTCCCTCTTCCTCTTCCTCTTTTTTTCTTTCCTTTATTCTTTTTTTTTCTTTTTCTTTTATTTTTAATTCTTTTTCTTTCTTTCTTTCTTCCTCAAAAAAAAAAAAAAAAGAAAAAAAAAAGAATATAGAGGCACAAGCAAATGGCATGCTGCAGAAGTTTACTTTTTTAGAAAAATGCAGCACAAATGGGAGTCTAGCTCTCATGAGCCTGGATTTAAGGTCAAGATTAGTCTATGAGGAAGGATAATTTGATGCTAAAACAAATAATGCTGACATACAATACCTCAATCCTGTCAATTGCTGCAATGTTATAATATCTGAGACAGAGACTAAATCAGTGGTTTCAACTGCAGGTGACCTTTCCCCCTAGAAACAACTAGCAATGTCTGCAACTATTTTTGTTTTCATAATTAGGCAGGAGTGCTACTGGTATTCCCAGTGCACAGGACAGCCCCTCACAACAAATAATTACCTGGCCTAAAATGTCAATATCACCAAGGTTAAAAAACTCTGTTCAAAATAATGGCCAAGCAGCCACAGTTGTAAGAAGATTAAAGACTGGGTGAAAGAGTTACCATTTACATGTACTCAAGGTTATTCTTATTTGATTTATGTTGCATTTTGCATGTCTTCACATAAATCATTGAGAACAATTTTATATTCATGTGGCTAGCTGGCCATTATTTAGAAGGTTTTTTCTTTCCCTTTATCTAAAGACTGAACACTTTTTGGTCATATTGTTGGACTTTCCCTGGAATTTTAAATCTGCTCTCTCTCTACAAAATTTTCTCCACTTTGTATTCTGCTTTCTGCTTACAACATAGTTTCACATTCAACTCTTTTCATCTGGTTTCATGCCTTTTCCTAATTGCTGCACAATCAGACACTAATAAGTAATTTTGATCTGGACACTCCTTTACACTGTGGTTTTGCCATATCCCAAAATATGGTATGACAACTGAAAACATATCACATTATACAGATAAGACATTTCACCAAGTATTATTGGAATAATATAACAATGCTGAATGAAGAACTAATTTAAACAAATACACAGACTCATTTTTTTTTCAGTCATGCTTTAGTGTATGAGATCATTTGTCAAATATAATTTTCAATCATCAAGGAACAAAAATACCTCAACACAGTTGCCCACCAGTCCTGCAGAAGAGCCAAAAGCTGCAGTTCTACACCTCCTTCCCTGGAAACAAAAAGGACAATGTGTTTAATTATGCTGTGCTAGATACTCACAATATTCAGCTGTTTCCAACACATATGCAGAATAATGATTATATAAAGGCATTTATAGTAATAAAAACATTAATACAGGATATATTGTACTTTCCTCTTGAATCTTATATCTCTTTATCCATATACACGCTTTAGATTCAGCACATGTTTATATAATCCTCTTTATGACAGCTTCTGCAACATCTCTGAGCAAAAATAAAAATAAGGAGAGAGCTTGGAACATTTTATTCCTCTTAGTATATAAAAAATTGAAAATGCAAAGCACTGAAAATTTAAGGACTTAGAACTCCTGATAAGTATAAAATCTTATTCAATCACACTATTTCAATTCTACAGGGAAATAATAATGTAATAATAAATTAGTCTGTAGCATGTGGAGTAGCTTTAGAAGTTTGTTTATTCTTTTTCCAGAATATGCCACCGAAAGTACCTCTTCTTGATGAACTGTCCTCATTTTTTTATTGCACAAAGTTAGATTATTTATTGCTCTTTCAAAATGAACCAGCACTCATCATATATTTTCTGCATATTTTATTATGAATGATAAAATTTGTTTATGTGAGTACAGTAAAAAAGCCCATATTTTTCTTGATGAACTAGTTTTCTGGTAGAGGCATGGTTCTCGTTTCCTTAAAAAATTACTAACTTTGATTGCTTATTTAAATTATGTCTGCTTAGCCCTAAATTTATATTATTATCTTTTGACATAAGGCACTGCATCATTTAGTACCTGTGCATGTAAGAAATACTATAGGAGAGAACTTTCTATCTGTCTGTGGGTAAGTTTCCCCAGTTCCTACATATCAAAGTAACAAGGATAATCTTTTAAAAGGGATGAGGATGCATGGGGAATGTGGCTATTTAGCTACATTTTTAAGCTATTAGTTGTTGTGTGCAAAGAAAAAATAATTTATTTGTTCTCAGAGTCTCTACTGGCATTTTAAAATGACTTTTGCAGGATATTGCTGTTTCATTGACATAAATTCTTTTCTTTCTTTCCTTCATATACTTTTTCACATTTTTAACATAAATAATTAGTGATGGTAAGGTATTAGTACAATGAGATGATTTGACTCCTACTAGTCAGAATTAAAAACATGGTAAAATATGCATACAAAAATTATTAGATGGTTTTAGATGTCAAATCACTACTTCTGTGGTTGTAAATAAATTGCATTTTCATGAAAAAAGACTCATCTAAGTACTTTGAAATACAGAAATCAATATCACTTTAGAAAGTCTCAGACAGCAACTATGTAGATGTTCTGTGTTCTATAGCAGCAAAAACAAGTCAAGAGGTACTGAAGAGGGATTGGCAGCTGATTTTAAAAGTATTCTTTTAAAAGAAGACAAATAATACATTTTACTACAAAAACGACATACACACATTCTTTCTTCTGCTCAAGAAAAGACAATTTACCAACTTCGTCCAGATTTACATCTTAATGACTAGCAAGCTATGAATACAAATTTTGTTAACTTTAAGTGATATCTCAGCAATTCTGAAATAAGACTACCAAGCTATCCTTGAATCCCTTACATAAAGACAAACAAGTTATGTGTCTACTACTTTGAGTAACAAATCTATATACTATAGAAAAAATTATACCTAAAAACTGTAGATGAATGCACCAAATTCTGTAGAGAATAGTGAAAGTGAAATTAAAACAGGCAATTGACTACAAATTCAGTTGTTCCTGCCATACAAGTGAGAATTTATATGTCTTGGGTTCAACATGATTCAGCCCAATCTCTCATATCCAGATCACAAGTCCTATCAGACAGTGAATAGTCAAGAAAATGCTTCACTATAGCATCCTATCCTGTACAGACTGAAACAGAAAAAATTGCCAACATTGCAAAGCATGTCTCTATAAGACTTTAAACAAAAGTACTGTGTGTATTATTTGGAGGAGGAATGAGGAAACAGGGATTCCAATAGTTAAAATTATTTTCCTTAAATATTCTGGTTAGCCATGATTTATTGCACATGGCATGTCTCAAAGTACAAAATACTCCTTAAAACTATAAACAGTAGTTAGAATGCGTGAGATTTGAGTCTCCCACTATGTGTCTTAGACATTGACAAGTGGTAGTTTGTCTTTGAAAAATGACATGAAAAGGAAGAAACATTGCTGGTAATTCTTAGTTATACCATTTTTCATGAAGAGATATATATACTTTAATCAAATTCAGTTCCATAAACATTTGAAGCATGTATCTATTCTGGCCATGCCTTCTTTCACAGTAGATAATGCCTCTTAAGAAGTGCATGGCCTAGAGAGGGAGGAGAAATAGGTCCTCTAAGAAGACAGGGTCAAGAAAACGGCATCTAATTGTTCCTGGAAGGATCAAACAAAGCTTCCTAGAGTAATGGAAAGGAGAAAGTAGAGGTCTTGGTGTGAGAAAAAACATAAAATTGCAAAGAATTCAGCAGGCCGAGGTGAATTTACAGACTATTTTATTTTGCTTTCTTTTATTTATTTTTAGCTCATCCAAACATTTCTTTAGATATAATTTCTATTATTTGAGATATGCATGCTGTTTCAGTAATTAACTCTCCATACAATGATCTTGTCACAAACATAGTGATTAGAAATTTTAATCAAGAGCTCCAAAGCAACATTTGCAAGTTTTTTACTGTAGATCAATGAGCCCCCAAACAGGCATATGTAGGCTTCACCATGCATTGTACCTAATAGGTGGGAAGATTGGCTATATTTGTATACCTAGTACATTCCAGCCAGCTTTAAGGTTATGAGTATTCTACATCTATAAATGGGTTTACATCAGTAAACCCATTTTCCTTACTTTCTGAGATGTCTATTTATGATAGTTAGCTGAGTCATCTTACTCTTAAGGCTTTTCTCAATTGACAGAGAACAATTATGACTTAAAAAAATTGTAAGTCATAATTGCAGGGACATAAATGAAGCTGGAAACCATCATTCTCAGTGGACTGATACAGGAACAGAAAACCAAACACTGCATGTTCTCACTCATAGGTGGGTGTGAAGAATGAGAACATATGGACACAGGAAGGGGAACATCACACACTGGGGCCTGCAGGAGGGGGATGGGGGATTGGGGAGGGATAATGTTAGGAGAAATACCTAACGTAGATGACAGGGGGATGGATGCAGCAAACCATCAAGGCACTTGTATACATATGTAACAAACCTGCACATTCTGTACATGTACCCCAAAACTTAAAGTAGAATAAAAAAGCAGAAATTCCATTTGACCCAGCAATCCCATTACTGGGTATATACCCAAATGATTATAAATCATTCTATTATAAAGACACATGCATGTGTATGTTCATTGTGGCACTGTTTACAATAGCAAAGTCCTGGAACCAACCTAAATGCCCATCGATGATAGACTGGACAGGGAAAATGTGGCAATTATACACCATGGAATACTATACAGCCTTAAAAATGATGAGTTCGTGTCCTTTGCAGGGATATGGATGAACCTGGAAACCATCATTCTCAGCAAACTGACACAAGAACAGAAAATCAAACACTGCATGTTCTCACTCACAGGCGGGTGTTGAACAATGAGAATACATGGACCAGGGAGGGGAGCATCACACATTGGGGTCTGTTGGGGGGTACTAGGGGAGGGACAGCAGCGGGTAGGGAGTTGGGGAGGGATAACATGGGGAGAAATGCCAGATACAGGTGATGGGGATGGAGGCAGCAAACCACATTGCCATGTATGTACCTATGCAACAATCTTGCATGTTCTTCACCTGTACCCCAGAACCCAAAGTTCAATTATATAAATATATATATATATATATATATATTTATATATATAAAACAAAATAAATTTTAAAAATTTACATGTGGAATTGCAAATTTCCCTGGCTGTGAGATGGTCTAGAATAAAAAGATGAGTAATTCATAGTATAATATTTGCTATCACCTCATGATTCAGTAGCAGTGTCAGTACTTATGGAGAACTTGATTTTCGACTTTATATCATGCCTATAATGAAAACGTGTAGTACGAAAATACAGCTTGCAGATTCTCCATTTCTACTCTTCTTGCTATAAGATTTACATCCAATACCTGGAAAATCCTCATGTCAACTGTACAGAGTTGATGGCCACTGCCTTATCAAACAAAATCAGTTCCCTGCTAAAAATTTTCTTAAATGCCTGACTCGACATCCCCTTTGCAATACCCTGAAAGCACACATCAGGATCTATGGGCACACCCGTTCCTTATCAGACTTCCATCCTATGTTGGAGCACACTGAATTATTTCAGTTTTGCTTTACAAACTGCTTCAGGTTCTCATCTCCTTCCTGTGCACTTACTATCTTGTCTGCCTGAAATGTCCTTATAGGGCTGCACCTGACAAATACATACTTACTTTTCACAATTTAAGGGAGATATTCTCTTTTCAAGAATCCTTCCCCAGGCCTCTCAGTCTGTTAGGTGACTCCTATTTGTTCCTGTGTTTGCACTTGCAGTAAAATAGGAACTGCCAAACAAAGGCAGGAAATGTGAATTCATATTTCTGTAGTTTGAATGCCCATTACTGTTTTTTGGTAATTACTAGTTGCTTCATAAATGTCTGTTGAATAGATAAGTAAATATATGCAGAAAAGCACTGTTTCTCCTTCCCTGTATAGGAGCATTTTCAGGTTGGCTTAGGAATACTGGATTATTTTCCTCTGTCTTCATATTGAGTTTTCATTCATTAATTTCATGTGTTAGAGAAAATTGATTTTCTTGCCTGGCTGCCTAACTCAGCAGTATAGTTTTGACAATGCTGGAGACTGGTGTTTTTGTTTATTTGTTTTTGTGTGCTCTGAATGGATTCCATTGGTTTGTTCTCTGCTGTTTACTATTGTAACCTGAATTTCAATGAAAGTTTTGAAGTGTCCCAAGATGTGTGTGTGTTGTGTGTGAGGGAAGAAAACCTAAGGTTAGTGGGTTTAATATTCGTTATTCTTTACTTGTTTTACTAGACTAGTTTATGTGTGTTATCAGAAATATGTATTTTATATAACAATATCTGAAATGATTATAGGATAATTGCATAATTATGGGGAGTTGTTTACAAGTTTGACATTTTTAAATGAGAAAGCAAAACTACCAAGCATCTGTTTACTTACATTAAATAATCTGAAATTATCTGTCTTCAGAAATAAAGTCAAGCTCTTTGTATAGCTTTTTAAATGCCTTACATTATAAAATGTTTTTAATTTTAAGAAAACAATATTAACAATTATTAGTTATTTTTACTGTCAAATATGACTAAGTCAAAGAGACATCACAATAAATTCCCAAAGATCAAAATGACAGTGGCAGAACACACCTTTCCTGGTTTCTATTCCACTAGACTACAAGATATAATAGAAAAAATACCTGGAATTTACTAAATTGTTATTTCTAGCAATAATTTTGCATACATTAACCTGACTTTTCAAAGAAGACATTGTCTAATAAAATGCCTCTACATCGCTTCTGGTGGATTTTATTCTGTAAATTAGGCAGTACATCTAAATGTACAGTGGATATGATAATGGAAAGACACCATCAGAAACAATTGTTTAAGGAAAAGTATAAAGAAATGCAGATCATTGATCATTAAATAAATAAGGAGGTTATGTAGCAAATTACCAGGTTTTGGTACAAATTTCCTTGTTCCCCCAAAGTTCCCCACGGAAGCATTCCAATCACGTAAAGGACACTTTCCACTAGACATGAAGAAGCCCAGTTTTTACATTGCCAAAGAATACTTATACAGTTCCCAAGTCCACCCCACCTTCATTACATGTCTGTCCTGGGAACTAGCTATGGACTTGCTAATAAGAACACATGACTGAAACAAAACTAGTCAATAATATTTTTCCTGAAGCAAAAGCTAGTTCCTAAAGTGAAGCCTCCCCTTTTAATAGGCTGGGTGACACTATTAGCAGAATATTTAAATCCCTGGATGTTGCCCAATACATTCTAGTATTGTCTTTTGGTCAGTTTGCAAGGAAAAAATATCTAATTCACATCTGCAAATGCCATAGGTTAGACCAATAGAATGAAATGCCTGAGATATCTTCCTCTATGAAATGTTTCTTTAAAGAAACAAACCAAAAGCTTTTATTTAAGGTTCAGGGGCACATGTGAAGGGCTGTTACACACGTAACTCTTGTCACTGTGGTTGTTGCACAGATTATTTCATCACCCAGGTATTAAGCCCAGTACGTACCCAATAGTTATCTTTTCTGCTTCTCTCCCTCCTCCCACCTTCTCCCCTCATTAGACTCCAGTGTCTGTTTTTCCTTAGTGTTCATGAGTTTTTGTTATTTAGCTCTCACTTATAAGTAAGAAGATACCATATTTGGATTTATGTTTCTGCATTAGTTTCCTAAGGATAATGTCCCTAAAAAAGAACAATTTCTGCTTTTATGTCTTGATACGTTGTTGGCAAAATGTGGCAGAGTTTCCATTAATCATTCTTGTTCAATTTTTCCTTCTGCAAAATTATCTAAAAGATGACTGTCTAGAATGGCTAATTAATATTTATCATATATCATATATATTACATATGTACATATATTGCAGATGATAACAATGACTGATGCATCATATACATGGAGTGGGATGGAAATATGTCATTGAATATAAAAGTCAAAAGTGAACGTGATTACTACTTTCCCCACATCTCAATAAATTCAAATACTCCTGACAGAGGGCTCTATTCTCTGTGTGAAATTTTTCCTGAAAGGAAATGAGCAAATTTATACTTCTGAACAACGATAATTGTTAAAGTTGTTTGAGATATTCTCTTATACAATTCATTATCTACTTGTTTATAAACAAATCGTTTTAATTTTGGTATCTAGAGTCACATAGAATGCAATAGTCTACCTTTTCCAAGAAAATCCTTCAAAATTTGGAACAGTCTACTTTCTAATTTATTAATTAGTCCTAGTTCCTCCATTATCCCATATATAACATCATTTCCAGGTATTTCTCTATTCTGATAACTTTTCTCCAGATAAATGGCAACCAGTCAATTTGTCTCTTAATATGCAGATTCCCAAAGTGACCACAATAGGTCAGACTATGTAATTAACACAGAATATTGTGGAGATGGCACCACCCATGTTCTGGATAGTACCAGGGCTTCTACTGTTCAAATTTGTAATATCGTGGAAAGTGTGTCTCTTGGTTAACAAAAATTGTTACCAATTGATTTTAAACTTTACATTTTTGTTCACATAATAAATATTTTGAAAATGCTATTTGCAGTAACAATTTTTAGTCTATTTCTATATAAATGTAGTGACTTATGTAATTCTCTAATTTAATATGCCAATTTCATTCCATAATTCTGATTATTCATCCAGTATTTTGGCTATTCTTCCAAATTTCATCTTTGAAACTTCAATGAAATATCTTTCTATGCTAGTTACGTACTCATTTTATCTGTAAAGTTGTAATATCTGTAAGTCTTTAATAATAGTTTAATTTAAATTTAAGCAGTGCCTACATAGCAGACCCTCAATAGCTATTAGTTACTTCCTCTCCCCACTCTTCATTATCTCTTACACTTATTGAAGACTTCAAGATGAAGCTATAAGATACCACCACCAATTTTCCTCTAGATTCATCATGATCTATTAAAAATAAACTTGGAAATGATGATTAACTATTAATATGCCAACCTATAATTCATTCAGTCTACCATCTTCCATATTGTTTTAAATATATTACAGTATAATCTATTTAATAACTTACAGAAATTAGATATATCATATCTACATTCCTCACCCCTTCTATCACTTTAACAATGAAAAGCAACAACTAAAAATGTAGTTTGCAAAGGCTTATGCTTGCTAAATTTATTCAGCTCCCTAAATGATTAACAAATAATTTTTCTTGTGTTTTTAACTTTTAAATGTAATGTAACACAACATTGCATAAATAACGTAGCACAATATAATAAGCATGCATTGTGCAGTGACTAATTTTCCCTAGATTTTATTCTGCCCTCTATTGTGATAGAAACCAACTCCAGGTCTCAGAGCATCAGCAGTGCACACAGCTGCCCAGTTAAAGATCATATTTCACAGTCTCTTTGTACCTACATGTGGACTTATGTCTAAATCTTTGCAAAAGGGAATATGAATAGAAATGATATGTATAACTTCCATGTCATTTCCCTAAGAGAAAATTGCTTGTCTTCTCTGCCTCTCTGCTCCCTTACCCTAGGCCAGAAAAGGATGTGCCGCTGACCAGCAGCTCAACCACGTGTTAGGCAAACACCCCTTTGAAAGGCAGAACATTAAGACAGAAGAAAGCTAGACTCCATGTTGACCTTGTGGAGCAGAACTGTCTGCCTCTACACGGCATACTATGTAAATAGAAATAAGCTTCCATTGTGTTTTCATCTTCTGTATTTGGGGTCTTTTTTAAATATCATATTAGATTATAACGTAATTTTTGCCCTTATATTGTCAACATTGAATTTTTAAACATTAAACTTTACCAATTTGCTTCATAACTTTTTATTTAGCAAAAAAATTTTTGCAATCTACCCATCTGACAAAGGGCTGATATCCACAATCTACAAAGAACTAAAACAGACTTACAAGAAAAAAACAAGCCCACTGAAAAGTAGGCGAAGAATATGAACAGACACTTTACAAAGGAAGACATACATGAGGCCAACAAACATATCAAAAAATGCTCATCACTGGTCATTAGAGAAATGCAAATCATAACTACATTGAGATACCATCTCACGCCAGTTAGAATGGTGATCATTGAAAAATCTGGAGACAACAGATGCTGGAGAGGATGTGGAGAAATAGGAACACTTTTACACTGTTGGTGGGAGTGTAAATTACTTCAACCATTGTGGAAGACAATGTGGAGATTCCTCAAGGACCTAGAAATAGAAATTCCATTTGACCCAGCAATCCCATTATTGGGTATATATCCAAAGGGTTATAAATCATTCTGCTATAAGGACACATGCACACGAATGTTCATTGCAGCACTGTTTACAATAGCAAAGACCTGGAACCAGCCCAAATGCCCATCGATTATAGATTGGGCAGGGAAAATGTGATACATATACACTGTGGATGATTATGCAGCCATCAAAAACGATTAGTTTTTGTCCTTTGTAGGGACATGGATGAACCTGGAAACCGTCATTCTCAGCAAACTGACACAAGAACAGAAAATCAAACACCACATGTTCTCACTCATAGGTAGGTGTTGAACAATGAGAACACATGGACACAGGGAGGGGAGCATCACACACTGGGGTCTGTTGGGGGGAAATAGGGAAGGGACAGTGGGGGTTGGGGAGTTGGGTAGAGATAGCATGGGGAAAAATGCCAGATATAGGTGATGGGAGGAAGGCAGCAAATCACACTGCCATGTGTGTACCTATGCAACAATCTTGCATGTTCTTCACATGTACCCCAAAACCTAAAATGCAATAAAAAAATAAAATAAAATAAAAATAAATATTTTAGATACCATCAAATCATTTTTCTCCCTATGATCATATTATCCTCTCTCTTTACACATAGGTAATCACCTTTGTGAAGTCAGACCACAAAGGTAACTCGGAATGACTGTTTATTGCTTTAATTCTGATTTGCAATTGACCCAGCAAACAAACAGCAAAAGATACCCTACAAAAACTATGAATGAGTAAATAAATACAGCTTGTCAATGGCTGTCCAGTTGCTCACAGAGTGAGTTAATTGTTTGATGATAAATGTACTCTGTACACAATGAAAGATTTGCCATAATGAAGGACGCCGGAGTAGTTTATACCATTAGGCTTGAGAAGGGGAACATGTAAGTACTTAAGATCTACCTGATACATTAATTTAATTTGCTGTATCAGAATCATATTCCCCTGTGACTATATAATCAAACTTTTAAAATACTGGGCTGTGGACTATCCAAGCATATCCAAGCTTTATGCTTTTCTGTCATTCAATAATATTTTTAAATCAATAACGTTTTTAAATGCTCGATATTCACAACCTAGTAATTAGATGGAGGGATAAAGAATCTTAAAGTAAGAGTACCCAGGTACATTGTACTATAAGTTTGTAATATATTTAAAGCAAAATTAAATTTATATTTTAGTGCAATGGAGTCAAAACTAGC
Organism: Sapajus apella; assembly: GCF_009761245.1. Lineage (NCBI taxonomy): Eukaryota > Metazoa > Chordata > Mammalia > Primates > Cebidae > Sapajus > Sapajus apella. Next base: position 15,623,215 of record NW_022436990.1, read on the forward strand.
AAACAAATCAGGTAAAAATGCTGAGAAGAGTATGACTTTACTATAGAATTTTTAAGGTGATTTAGGGCACTCTGCTTTTTAGTATGCATACACATTCATACAGTAAGAAAAATATGCACCACATAATGAATGAACTCATATAAAACTGGTTTTATACCATCACCAGGGAGATATTTTCAAATGAAACACCTATGTTTATATAAACAAAATTAAGGATTAACAGACAATACCAAGTTTTTAGTGTAGTTTCCTACTGAGCTTTGTACTTTTGCCACCTTTGCAAGTTTTACCAAATCAATACCACTACATAAACACACACATATATATGTGTATGTGTGTGTTTGTGTGTTGTGATGTATAAGTGTGTGTATGTGTGTGTATATATAGCATAGTAGTATATGTAGTAGTGTATGTGTATGTATATAGTGGCATATATATACATATACACAAACACACACACACACATATATATAGTGGTGCATGTATAATGGTATATACATATATATACACCACATACACACATGTATCTACACACACATACATACACCACTACACATATATGCACATGCACACTATACATATGCCACTATACACCACTATATATATATATGTATATATATATACACACATACACACACACACACACACACAGCACTGTGTATGTGTATGTGTGCATATATATATATATAATATATATATATATATAGTGTGTGTGTATGTGTGTGTGTGTGTATATATACATACAGTGTGTTTATATATATGTATATATACCGTTGTTTTTTCCTGGTCCTAAAAGTTGGTGATAAATGTTGATAAAGTGTTGGTAATACAGATTTAAGGAATAGTAAATGATTTTTGAACAGTTTAATATATCAGCTTCAGCAATTCTCACTATATGCCAGTGACTGGAGCTTAGATTTTACTTAACAGCCAAAACATCTTCTAACCACAGCATTCAAAAGTTAATCCCAGTAATTTTGTCTTAGCTTGTGATATCGTTGGAAACAGAGCCTTATATAAGAATTCAAATATTGCTCTGGTTTGAATATAGCTCCCAAATTTCATGCATTGGTAATTTAGTCTCCAAAGCAACAGTGTTGAGAGATGAAGCCTCATGAGAGGCTCAGCCCTCATGAATGGATTCATGTCATTTTCAGGGGAGTGAGATTAGTTACCATGAGAATAGGTTTGTTATAAAAGGGGGTTTGGCTGGCTCTTTCCTCTTCCTCTCTCATACCCTCTTGTCCTTTCACCTTCTGCTATGGGATGACACAATAAGGTCTTCACCAGATACAGGATCCTGGATCTTGATTTCGAACTTCCCAGCCCCCTGAAATGTGTGAAATACATTTAATTTCTTTATAAATTATCCAATCTGTGATATTTTGTTATGGCAGAACAAAATAGAGTAAGACAAACATAAAGTGTTTGGGAAAGTAATCTAAAGTAGAGAAGTATGAAGACAATATAATGAAACAAAAAGGAAACACAATGCAAGTGTCCTTTATTAAGCTGATTTCCATCATCAACAATTGTGGCTTAATTCTACAAGGGATGATCTGGATGTTTCCCACAATGTTCCCCAGGATTCTCTGCCTATTATAGAGAAAGGAGAATACATGTCTACCTCTCCTCTTCTTCTAGCATATCTTTAACATCAAGCTAAGGAATTTCAATTTCATTTTATAAATAATATATAGTATTTATTAAGCACTATATATGCCACAGCAACTTTTATAGGTATTTTTATGTAGTCTATATTTTAGATGACCAAAATAACATTAACTATTAAAAATATAATATATATGAATACATAAATATTATTAAAAATAACAACATTAAATAAATTTCCAAAGTTTACCTATTAGTAAGTGGCAGGGTCAGGATTTGGAAATAGATTTTCAGTAAGGGAAAAGGTGATGCAACAAAATTAGTATAATACAAGACAGATTAATAAGGGGGTAATCCATAAAAAAATCATATGGGATTAGTGCAATGCCCAGGAGATAGTAACGGCATGGAGTCTAGTTCAACTTTTACAACTGAAAGAATAAGGAGAAGATGTTACTGGAAATTGTAGGGAAAGCATCTCATAAACAAAACCACATTGTCAAGAGTCGTAAACTTTTAGCAGTGGAACACAACCAGACCAAGGCTACAAGGACAGGGCAGGGAGAATAAACAATATACAAGAAACTGAAGGATGTGAATGCAGTCCATGATACTTGAGCCTTCTGCTGCAGACAAAAGCAGGGTGGAAATGAGGAAATGGTGAACCTGAATAGAATTCAAATAAAAGACATTCAGTAGAAAAGGACCATTGATTCCCAAAGCCATATTTTAAATCACTGTGCTTGTAATTCCAGCACTTTGGGAGGCCAAGGCAGGCAGATCACAAGGTCAGGAGTTCGAGACCAACCTGATCAACATGGTGAAACCTGTATCTACTAAAAATACAAAAATTAGCCAGGTGAGGTGGCACACACCTGTAATCCCAGCTACTCAGGAGGCTGAGACAGGAGAATTGCTTGAACCTGGAAGGGAGAGGTTGCAATGAGCTGAAATGACACCATTGCACTCCAGCCTGGGTGACACAATGAGACTCTGTCTCAAAAAAATAAATAACATAAATAGATCAGTTTAAAAAGAAGCATTATATAATCTAAATATTTGTTTCAGACGTTTGTCTACAAGCTAATGTATAAAAAATATTGAATGGAAATGGGGAAATAGGTTGATTTACAGTGATTTAAAAGAGTACTGAGGACTTAACTGTCGTTGCTGTCTTTGTGGAGTGATAAGGATTACACTGTAGATAACTAGTCAATACTAGTTAAAAAATAAACTACACATGAAAATATAAGATAAAGGAGAGTAAATGAGTCATGTTTTAAGCATGAATGCCTTGCACAAAATGACTCTATTAAATAAAGCAGAAAAAATTAAAGAGAAAAGCAGATGTAAGAAGAAACATAATTATTTAATTTGGGAACAGACTGTATTTAAATATACTGATGAAAAACATTTAGCAAGTAGACATGCAAAAATGTATGTAGAAGAAAGATCAGGATTTAGGGTACAGATGAGGGATTAACCTGGGAAGAGTTGATATTTAGTTATCAATTAGGATAGGAAAGAACATTAAATGCAGAGAGAAGTGCTTTACAGAGTTTGTACAATTTAGGTGAAATATTACATTCACTTGAAAGATTTAATAAATTTAATGTTGTACCTAATAGCTTCAAATATTTAAAACAAAAATTGAGAAAACTGAAAGTAGCAAATGAGAAATTCATCTTCAGAGAAAGACAGTTTAACCTATTTTAACAATTAATCGGTAAAGTAATCTCTAAATTCATAAATGATTAGAATGATACAAAGTAACAAATTTAATCCAGTGGTTGTATAGAAAAATACTGCTCCCAAGAGTGCATGATCCTTTTCAAGAACATTTGTGAGGAATAAACAAAACAAAACTGAATATTGCCTCTCTCCTGACATAATACTTTTTAAAAAATATAATTCTAACAGATAAAGTGATACATGTAACGGGAAAGATTTTAAATTTTGAGAAGATATTATCTTTAAGAATTTGGGGCAGGGAAATTTTTTTAAGGGCACAAAAATCACAAACTATAGTACAAAGAGTGATTTATTTTACTAAATTTGAATCCTCTAATTATATATGTCAAGAACACATAAAGAAAATGCTGACAAAACCCAGTAACAAGAAAATTTTTGGCACATTTACACTGAAAAATATTAATAAGTGAAATATTTATTTTAAAACTTCCATATATCAATTAGAAAAAGATCAGCAATATATAAGAAACATACAAAAAAATGCACACATAGACTGAACTCAAAATCATCAGCCAAAAGAGAACAAACAATGAGTCAACACTCATAACCACTGGAGTTCCAAAGATTAAAAATCTGACAATATTATTTCTTGGCAAATGGGGGGTCTAAAGATGAAGTCTTACACTATTAGTAGTTACATAAAGTGACACCACCACTAAGTAAAACAATTTGTGGTTTTTTAGCAACCTTGAGCATGTATAAATGAGTCAACAATTTGATTTATAGATATTTGCCATAGAAAAAAAAAGCATGCATATGTGTCCAGAAATACGTAGAACAAAACACAAAGGAATATTATTCATAAGAGCACAAAACTGGAAATTACCTGGATTTTCATCAATAACATCATAGGTAAATTTTGTAACAGGGATCAATGAACACATTAGAGCAGGAAAAATTACATTGGCATTCTCACCTTTGAAACTGAGCTGTTAGAAACCCATAGAAAGACTGTATGATATTGGTGTAAGTATGAGCAAATTGAACTATTGAGCAGAATAGTCATTTCAGGAACAGCCCAATGCATATATAGTCATCTCATTTATGACAAGGGGATATTACAATACAATGAGAAAATAATAATCTTTTAAATAAAGTGCTAGAATAATGAAAAACTGTTATAAAAGAAAGTATATCCTGAGTCCTGCTTTAGGTCATACTGTGTAACAGGAACTAGAATTCTCTTCCCACTGTAAACACCTAGAACATGTGACAGAATATGTAAACAGCTATTTTCTGGCAGTGTAGGACCATGATTCTTCCTGAAAGAATAAAATTAAATAAGCTGAGTTTTCTAATTTTCCAGGTTTTCTGTTTGGAGACATATTCTAAGCTGCAGACCAAAGATGAAGGACCCAAACAGAGTCTAGAATTATCACTGAGTTGATGAGAGAGAGGGGTTCAAGGAGACTAAGGTGACAGAAGTATACTGAATTTACTAAGCAGATACAATACTAACATCAGATAAGCTAGGGTTCAGAAAAAATACTATTACAAAGAAGAATATTTCATGATAAGGAAAGGGTTCAGTTCATCAAAAAATCAAAGAGATTTCAAATGTGTATGAAGACAATAAAAATGTTTCAAAATCCATTAACTAAAATGGAAGGAACTGAAAGAATAGAAAACTCTACAATTATAGAATATGTAAACACACTTCTCACATTAATTGATACAACAATATACAAAGAGTACAACACTATCAATTAACTAGACTTTATTGACATTTACAGAACACACACAAACATTTACATTGTTTTTCAAGCATATGTGGAATAATCACCAAGATTTGTGAAATTCTAAGTAATAAAACAATTCTCAATAATATTAAGAATGTTAAAATTAGACAATGTTCTGTGACAACAATGGAACAAACTAAGAACAATAGAAAGACATCTAGAAAATTCAAAAGTATGTCAATATTAAACAGCACACTTCTAAATAATGCAACGTTTAAAATACAAATCATTAAATGCTAATGTTAAAAAAATAAGAAAAGCCTTAAGCCAATGATAACACTTCCAAATTAATAAAACATAAAAATAAAACCAAAAATATACGAGAAAGCAAGAGAAATCAATGAAACACAACACAAAATAACAACACAGAAAATCAGTGAATCCAATATCTTTAATTAATGAAACTACCAATGACTCTCTACCAAGCTGAAACAGGGTATCACTACAGATCTTGTAAATATTTTTAAACATTATAACATATCATAAACAATTTAAATGGTAAAATTGTTTAAAAGACAAAAGTTGCCAGAACCAACTCAAAAAGAAATAAAACACATTTACAGACCTATATTTATTTTTAACACCAAATTTATGATTATGACTTTCCTAGAAAGAAAATCCCAAACTCTCATAACTTTTATCTAATTATTAAGGAAGAATTAATTCCAATACTATATACATATAAAATAGAAGAGAAGGAAACATTTCTCAAGCTATTATATGAGTCCTGCATTACCCTGATAAAAAAGCAAACAAAAAAAAAAATACTAAATAACAAAAGTAGGAAACAATATTCCTTAGAAACTTAGATGTGAAAATTCTTAAAAAAATTTTAACTATCTACCTTCTTATCAAAAGAATAGTGCAGCAATTCCATATGGAATATACATCATGAATGCAAGTTGGTATAACATTCTAAAAGTCGGTATCATTCACATCAAAAGATTTATGATAAAATATGAAAATTTCAACAGGTATAGGAAAAGCATTTTACATAAATCAACACACATTGAAAATAAAAACCGTCACTGCAAAGTCACATTCTTTTAATTACTGAGAGGAATCAGTTAATATATGGAATCAGGTAAAGTCTTCCAAATTTGTTCCTTTCCAAAATTGTTTTGGCTATTTTAAATTTGTTGTATTCCTAAATACATTTTAGAATATTAACTTCTAAATGTCAGTCAAAAGGACTGTGAAACTTTTATTAGGATTGTATTGAATTTATGGATCAATTATCAGAAAATTGACATGTTAAGCTATTCTTTCAATTCATGGTAAATTTTTCAATTCACATATCAATTTATTTAGGTATTTTTAAATTTCTGTCAGCAGTGTTTTTAGTATTCAGTAAAAAGGTCTTGACATATTTTGCTTGACAACGTTTTTGGAGGTTATTATAAATGGTATTTTGTAATGTTTCAATTCTCAACTGTTTGTCAGTAGGGAAATACAGTCTATCTCTGTACATTGACCTTGTATTCTGCAATCTTGTAAACTCATTATTTCTAGTTATTTTATTTAAGCTTCCTTATTTCTATTTACAAGATTATTCCACAAAGCTTTACTCCTTTCTTTTCAATATGCATTCCTGGTATTTATGAAGACATTAGAATACACTTTCAATGCTCTGACAGAACAAAATGATATATTTTGCATCTGTAATATAAAATACACTATACTGGCTCCACTAAATATTAGTAACATCTCTGGATCAGTAGTTTTCAAATATTTTTATTTTATTATAGCCCAAAGCAGGACATATCTTCTGTTACAACGCAGTGCATCTACACACACATAAGCACACATAATGGAGACAAAATTTTCCCACAATATTTACCTTTAAAATGTGTGATACACTGTAACAAATATTTTCTATTACATTGAATTATATAATATTGTATTCTATTATATTTTAAATTACTGCTAAAATCAATTAAGATATCTGTTGTTGGGTTACAACTATCTATAAGTTATTAGAAAGAGTAAGTATTATAAGTTGCTCCCAGAGCTGTCCTCAAAATGAAGGTAAACTATTGCAGTAAACAAGGATACACAATGTATTCATCCATTTACAGTCATTCAACAGATTTCCATTTAGCACTCACTGTGTTCATTTCCTAGAGGAATTTTAATGAAGTATCATGAACTTGGTGGCTTAACACAACAGAAATGTATTCTGTTACAGTTTTGAAGGCTAGAAGTCTGAAATCAAGGGGTCAACAGTTACATGCTGCCTCAGAAGGCTTTAGGAAAGAGTCGTTCTTTGCTTCTACCACTTGCTGATGGCTCCTAGCATACCTTAGCTTCTAGATACATCACTCCAATCTCTGCTGCTATCGTCACATTTTCTCCTCTGTGTCTGTGTCCTGTTCTCTTTTATAAGAACCCCAGTCATCAAATTTAGAGCCCACCTGTAATTCAGGATGATTTCATACTCAGGTTCTTTACTAATTATATCTCTAGGATTCTATTTCAAAATACGTCACATTCTGATGTTGTCCAGATGGATCTGAAATTTGGGGGGATACTAGGTAAGCCACACTACTACACTTAAAACTTTTCTAGAGGTAGGACTATAATAATGATTAAGAGATGAAAAGCCTTGTCCTTGTTTTAATAAGTACCCAAGAAAATGGAATTAAAAACCATTCTAAATGCTATCTAATGAGGAAAGAAAAACTCGTTACGACTGCAAGAAGAAAACAGAGTAGGCATCCAAGATAGGCAAATTATTAGTTCACTGAGCTGAAGGGTCCAAGTTGACCAGTTAATGAATGAGCAGAGCATCTTAGTTCAGGCTGTAAAAGCAAAATACCACAGACTGGGAGCTTAAACAACAAACATTTATTCCTCACAGTTCTGGTGGCTGAAAATCCAAGATCAAAGAGTTGGCAGATACACTTTTTCTGGTTGGTAGATGACCCTTTTCTCATCTTATCCTCACATGACCCAGAGCAAAGAGAGAGAAAAAAAGCATCTATGATCTCTTTATATAAGGACACTAATCCCATTCATGAGGGCTCCAGCCTGGTGACCTGATTACTTCCTGATGACCTTTCTAATATAATCACACTGGGGGTTGCGATTTCAATGTATGAATTTTGGGGAACACAAACATTCAAACTATCATGCTAAAATTCAGTGGAACCATGGAGACTACTTTGAAGTATATTTGGGTTAAGTGTATATAAGGGACATGATAAGCACAGACTCCGTTTTTATTTGTTTGTTTTGTTTTTTTGCTACGTGTGGCTTGACTTCAATGGAGTTGCAGCATGCTCTTCCAGAGGTCAAAACTTTTGTGCACAAAACCAATCTTTAATCTTAAGGAGGTTGAGTTTTCAAAGGAAAATGTGTGATCTTTACAATACATAAATAATTTAATGCAGTAGTTTTCAAAATTCTGTGAACATCAGATTTACCTTTTGAAAAATAATCACTCTACCCTCAAATTTCTGAATTAGAATCTCCACAATCGGCTATACAGATAATGACAGTTTTAAGATTAAAAAGGTTAGTAATTAAGAAAAATGCTCGTTATATTAATCATGTCTTTATTAGAGTATTTGCCTTGGGATTATGTGCCAGTGTCATGAATTGAAAAGAGTTATGAGAAATATATACACTTAGGAATGTAACCTTAAGTAACACTAGTTACTGTGACTGTAGATATAAAAATATAAGCCCCAGGCTCTGATACAGGGGCTCACAGACTAGATTTAGCCAAAAGGAAAAGTATAATGCTCTACATTTTGAGGTTATATTTTTAGCTTTTCTCCACAAATTTTTCCATAGAGAGAATAATATTCTTTCCATACTCAAATGTCTTCAGTTCTTCTCATTTTTTGAAATTTACTGCAATTAATAACAAAACTCTTATTCAATTTGACCATAATTTTTTAAGAACTCTGAAGCATAATAAGCATAATCTTTGTTTCTTTTCCATATTTTATAGAAGGCCATTAAGTCTCCTACTCAGAGATGAAGTATAACTTTGTGTAACCTCCAGATTTTCTGACTTTGATGGTGATGGGTCTCAGTGGTTTCTTGGTTGTACAGATCTGGAATATAGATATGCATATTAAATATTCCAGGCACTAATAGTATCTTTGAGAACTGCTTTTCTATGATTATAAACAAGAATGCAAAAACTATGGTATTTTCTAAAGCCATTTTTGTGAACAAGCCACAATGGTTTTCACTTACGACGTCTTCTTCCTCATCACCATATTAAACCATTAGGAAATATTTAACAAAACCTCTCATAGGTAAGACTTTTGTCATGAACAAATAGTTAAACGATGCCAAATTTTCCAAAGCCAATGCTTGTTGATGCTTGCTCCCTGGCTGGCAAAAGAACCTTTTGCACAAATGCTAAGAGGTTTGTTGGCTCCCTGTGCACTATAATTCACCCTGTTATGGAAGAAAACAGCTGTTTTGTGATCATGCTCTGGACATTTGCCATATTGGCTTACTGAGTTAAAAATCCCAACTTGCCTCTTAGCACTGCAGTTCAGTCTCTAGGCTATTGGAAAATGAATGGAGGGGAGAACTTTTGGACTTGCTTTTTTAATTCAATGACTTTGGTTCTCCTCTCTAACTAATGTCATGTTTTGTTATCTATCAATAGTCAAATTTATAACAATATATACCAATAAAAATATTCCTTGAAATTTTATGTCTCCAAATCAAGATATTCAAAGAAACCCATAGCTCATCTAAGTGAATCCCCTGTACTGCAATTAGTGGTGGCATACAACTTCACAGGCTCATGAAGATGGTTTTCTCCCAAATCATGTACGTAGATCATTGACTGGTGTCAGCAGTTGGTTTGCAGGCAATTTGATGTCAATAAAAAGCCCTCAATTCTATTTTTATATATTTGTATTATGCCCAAATACAAATTGCTACAGGAGAAACCTCACTGAAAATGAGAATTCCCTTACCTCCACAAATGTAAAACCTTATAAAATGAAACTACATTAAAAATTTTATTCTTAAGGATTTTAAAATTAAGTACACAGACACTTGAGAATTTTGTATAAATATGCACCAGCATAGTGCGAGCACATATACTGAAACAGTTCACATGGAGTAGTCTATTTGATAATTACATAATATCCCATAATCTTTCAATAATGCTTAACTGCACTTTACAAGCAAGAATATAGTGAGACACTTTGGGAAGAATAAAGAAATTACTCCTTTTCCTACAGATTCATCAATGTCCAGATTCCTTTGGATATAGTTACTGTACTGTTGTGAGATTTCACTAATTTAACCATTACACCATGGAACAATTCACTAATAACTCACTAAGGATCATTAAACTCAATTTAAGGCAGTTAGTGGCTTATCAAAGGGACAAAACCATTAATTCCATCTCCAAATGGACTCACTGGGCTTGCAGATTTGCAAATCCACAAATCCATTGTCTAGATGAGAGAGACTTGTGCATGCATATGCATTTTGATAGTTCAGTGTTAGTAATGGCCATTCCATTTAAAGGGCACAATTTCCATTCTGCTATTTTTTCTTTATATTCAAAGTTTCAGTTTGTTAATAAGGGGTTAATATTATTAAGACTTTATCAATAAATTGTGACTCACTCAAGAATATCTGTAAATTTTAAGAGTGTAAGTTATTTTTTCAAATGCTCTGATTACAGGTATAGATGAAGAAACATTCCAGTTTCTTGGAAATTGTGAATCATTTTTATAACAGAAAATTGAGGTAGAAGTCACAATACTGAATACTTGTAATAGAAGAGTGGTAAAAGGGCTTTCTTCCAGTCTCCAGGAGATACCAACCATGCAAAGAGGATTGAAGCAGACCACAAACTGGTGCCAGCACCAGTTCCATAGATGCCATACAGTTGTAAGGACATAAATGTTTTCTTGTGTACATGCACAGCAACCAATTCCATACACACATTCTAAATCTCATTGGCAGCACTTGAAGAAGAGGATTATCAAAGAAGTGGCCACATTTTTTTTTTAATGTCACAGATCATTGGACACAACTTGGATGTCAGATGAGACACAGTTTATTAATTTTTAAATAATTTTCAGAAAATTTACTTTGCTTACATGTATTTTGTGATGGAAGCATTTTTCTTTTTTTAAAGGTCTGCCATGTGTAGTGATAAATACAAAAAGGACAATTTTTAATTATTTTATTTTATTTTTAATTATACTTTAAGTTCTGGGATACATGTGCAGAATGTGCAGGTTTGTTACATAGGTATACATGTGCCATGGTGGCACATGCATGCATCAACCCATCATCTACATTAGGTATTTCTCCTAATACTATCCCTCCCCTAGCCTCCCACCCTCTTCCAGGCTGCATGCATCAACCCATCATCTACATTAGGCATTTCTCCTAATACTATCCCTCCCCTAGCCTCCCACCCTCTTCCAGGCCCTGATTTGTGATGTTCTCCTCTCTGTATCCATGTCTTCTCATTGTTCAACTCTCATTTATGAGTGAGAATATGTGGTGTTTGGTTTTCTGTTCCTGTGTTAGTTTGCTGCAAATGATGGTTTCCAGCTTCATCCATGTTTCTGCAAAGAACATGGACTCATCGTTTCTTATGGCTGCATAGTATTCCATGGTGTATATGTCCCACATCATCTCTATCCAGTCTCTCATTGATGGGCATTTGGGTTAGTTCCAAGTCTTTACTATTGTGAACAGTGCTGAAATAAATATATGTGTGCATATGTCTTCATAACAGAATGATTTATAATCCTTTGAGTATATACCCAATAATGGGATTGCTGGGTCAAATGATATTTCTAGTTGTAGATCCTTGAGGAATCACCTCACTGTCTTCCAGAATGGTCAAACTAATTTACACTTCCACCAACAGTGTAAAGCCATTCCTATTTTTTCACATCCTCTCCAGCATCTGTAGTTTCTTGACTTTTTAATGATGACCATTCTAACTGAAATGAGATCATATCTCAATGTGGTTTTGATTTGCTCTGATGACCAGCGATGATGAACTTTTTTTCACGTTTGTTGGCTGCATAAATGTCTTATTTTAAGAAGTGTCTGCTCATATCCTTTGCCCACTCTTTGATGGGGCTGTTTGTTTTTTTCTTGTAAATTTGTTGAAGCTCTTCATAGATTCTGACATTACGCCTTAGTCAGATGAATAGATTGCAAAAATTTTCTCCCGTTCTGTAAGTTGCCTGGTAATTCTGATGATAGTTTCTTTCTCTCCCAATTTCTCTTTCACACTCTCTTCTTTCTCCTGCCATCCTGTGAAGAAGATTCTTGTTTCCCCTTCCACCATGACTGTAAGTTTCCTGAGGCCTCCCTAGTCATATAGTCAACTAAACCTATTTCCTTTATAAATTACCTGGTCTCAGGGAAGTTATTTATTGTAGTGTTAAAATAACGAATACAATCATATTCATTAATAGAACACTTTAAAACAAATATTTTGTGTCATGACAATGTCAGCCAAAATGGGTTCACTTATTGTATTATATAAGGTGGGATTTTTATTTGTTTAATAATCATTGTTCCCCAAATTCTCTAGCTTACTTAGAATGCTCTTTTTGCCTGTCCCTAAAAACATGTCATTCTAAAAGAAGACTTGAAAATATATTTATATCTAACATAAAATGGCTACTGCTTAGTTAAAAAAAAAAATGAACAAACAAGAAACTACTTGCAGTTCTTCAGCCCCCAATGTGAGCCAATGCTTTGGAAAAGAAATATGTTTGCTTTATACAATACTATTCACAACCAAATTATCCCAAAGTGCTTTACAAAGTAATTAGTTAGACACTAGTGTAAGAGTATGCAGGCAAACATAGGAGACATTAAGACACTCAGCAATAGCTCACACACTGCTTTGGACATAAGAACCTATTTTATTGAGAGTGGAGATGTTAGTTCAGTTATAGAGTAACTTAATAGAATAATTGGAATTACTTTGGGCCTGGTAAGTTTTACAAATCATCAAAAATGATAAGCTAACTCTCTAGTTTTTAAAACTTCTAAAAATTTCCAAGGGTGAATTAAAATATATATTTACCCCCAGGTAATTAACTTACAAGAAATGATTACTATGAGGTTGATTTTTAATTGAAAAATACTTCTGTGTATTATTCACAAATTCCTTTCTTTACCTTCCCCATTTGACAAATGTTTTACTTGCATTTCCCTGAGCTTTGTTTACATGGAGATCCAGAGAGAAATCATTTTCTTCTCTTCTCAAGGTATTAAATCTGTACCCTTTCTTTATGCCAAAGTTTAGATCTAACCTCTTCTATGATGAACTCACCAACTGAAACAGGCACTTTCTTGATTTCATATCACATTTCTTGTGTTTGACACTTAGCTTTAGATCAGATTATTTTTGATTATCATTTATATTTTGAGAATGAGATCCATGAGGATAGTAATAATACTTATCATTTCATTGTATTCCCAATACTTTGGGCAGGAAGTGGCATGATGAGGTCTATGGCTTCCAAGGCTCATGCAGATACCAGTCTGGAGGAGGCATTGGCAGAAGCAGGTCACAGGTATTCCGTACTTATCCAAGAAATTTCTAAACCAGGATGGAGCAGTTAACAAACAGCCACACTTCTGCTTCTACTCTTTCACGAGCCTGAGGTTTGTTCCTCTCAGCCACATTCAAAATTCCTTTGATTCAGAAGCCTTCTTTAGAAACCATTTCACACATAAATAAGCACTTATTATAGGATATGATACCATAACGGCTGTCTTCAGCTTATCAAAGGCAGCTGACTGATTAGCTAAACAGCTGTCATATCATTTCTTGCCTTCCTCTGGTCCTCATGTCACAGCATGGACTGCCCCCAGCTGGCCCTTCTTTTTCCACAGGACAAAGGAAAATATTCAACAGGGAAGAAAGGATTAAAAAGTTTAAAAGGACAGTTGGATTTTTACTTAGCATACATCATAAAAGATTAATGGTCCTTTGCTCTAAAACCTGTATTTTGCTTCTCACACAATTGCTGAATGTGCACAGAGGCCCTTGTTTGAGTGTTTACTAAATAAAGGTCATGAAAAGAATGGTTTCTCTTTAGCAGCAGTATGTGTCATCAATATTAATTTTTCTGTCACTTTTTTTACCTCGGGCAGGTGCCCACTTTGGAAGTGTCTTGGGCATGAGGCTTTTTCTCGTAACAGGTGCAACCTATTATAAGCGAAACTAGATAGGTTCCATCAGCAGTCTGCAAGGCAGAGACTAGTTTTATCTCTGTGGTTGCAGTCTGCACTTCATTAGCCTGTCTTAACTCACTGAGATATGCTGTCCTAGGCTATAAGTCAACATATCAGATTTCAAGGCTGACTCCAGTTGCCTGGGATGAACTCTTTTATCCCAGTCAGCCCTCTTGTTTACCAGGGGCAGGAAACCAACTCAAACAGATATATTCAGAAGTGACTTTATTAGCTCACACACAGAAGAGCGCTGGTTAAGGCTTGTCTTGCTCCTGGTGCTCATATGATGACACCAGAGCCTGATTTATCTCAAGCACTTAACTCTGTGCTCTTTGTGTTGCCTCCATTCTTTGATGGGCGTTCTTTTCGTGGTGCCAGGATGATGCAACAGCTTCAGCTTTATCTTCTTTGATCTTCAAGTTCTATGGTCCCAGGAGATATCTGATTACAACTCATTAGCTCTGACTATTTCAGGTGCTCCTCTCTGAAACAATTACTGTGGCCAAGAGAATGCAATACCTAATTTCCAAATTGTGCAATAAATAAATAAATAAATAAATAAAACATCAAGTTAGCCAGGGCTTAAAGTAGCAGAAGGGTGGTTTTCTGGAGAAAGTTAGAGTGCTATTCAGGAGGCAAAGGGAAGGTATATAACAATGGCCAAAATGGTATGACTGCTACATCACTTCTTCCTTGTTCTACTGGAAGTTTGCTGCAATATCAATGACATTCTTTGTTACATAATATTCATCTATTTCCCTTTAGGTAGACTTTAGATAGAATTTGCCCACGTTTATATAGAAAATATTGTCCTAACAGTCTTATTTATAAATTCTCATAGTAATAAAAATAATTATATATTAATATATATAAAATAATTCTATATTATTATATAATTATATATATATAACAAACCCTAAATATCCATATAAAATAATTATATATAACTATATAAATCATAGTCTAAGGGGATATGAATATTATATGGTTATAATAATTATATATAAATATTACATTTAATATATAATAGATTCTAAATATATACATATACATATACACATATATGGACAATTATTGTATAAATGTTTGGATTGCATTTATATAAAATATATATTTAGTACATACTATGAGTCATTAGAGGTATTTTGTCAACTTTCTAAACTCTAGATGTTTCCATGTGGTCGGTGACATCTAGAACTGGCAGAAGAGGCTCCCTTAGTTTGATTAAAGTTTCATGACATTAGGGAATATCAAAATATTTCTTCCAGTTTTACAATTCTGTTATATTCAAAATATGTATTGGTGATCTATTTTGTGCCTGAAACTACATTAGCTACTAAATATTCTATAGGCCCTATAGCATAGGATAGTACAGATTCTGCAAAAACAGAAGCTATGCTCTCAGGAAATCTAAGTTGGGTGGTTATATGACCAGATCTGCTTTTCAAAAACATCACTGTCATTAATTTCAGAGAAGATATTGTAGTACGTAGTGCCAGGACACATATAGGGAGATTAGTCAGGTGGCTACTTAAATAGTGTAGGAGAGGAACGAATCTAAGTTTAGCTTGACAAGAAAAAGCTGAGATGATTAAATTGGCAAAGATAGAAAGAAAAGTTGAATGTGAATTATGAGTAACTATTATGAATAACTTGCCAGTAAATAAGAATTGAGGATGAGGTACAATGGAGCATTAACATTACCTCTTATATAACTATCATGCAAAAAGTAAACGATTTGTTTCCATTTTCTCTAATAAAGAACATTGAAGGATCAGCTTAAGCAACACTGAACATTTTTCATTTCTATGACTAATAGTATATCTTGCAATCTACTTAATTCTGGGTTTATATTATTACCAATTATAATTTTTATTGTTCCAGTAAATAAGAGATCAATGCTTAAGAGTTTCATCTTTATTTTAGAGTCACCATGTTTAAATCTTAGGAGTATTTATTGTTCTCAGCCCACTTTTGTGGGCTAACCAACCAAATATTAAGTTGGTGCAAAAGTAATCACAGTTTTTGCCATTAAAAGTGATTACTTTTAGACCAACCTAAAATGAATAAGGAAGGAACCAAGTGTTGCAGGCCTTATAAATACACTACCACATTTTACTCTGTTTTGTTCACCCTTGTCTTCTCTAGAAATCCTCTATCAAAGACCAAGCTCTGAGATTTTGTAATAAATACTTTTAAAATGTGATCAGATTTATGATTAATTGCAATTATGTATCACCCTTTTAGAGGGAAGTTTTTAATCAGACAGGAAGGGGCCAGAAAATAATATTGGTGAATTTATTTTTCTGGGGTGAATAGAGAAGCAACCATATGCGTCTTTTCTATTGCGTACATCTGCTAAAGCTTGTTAAGAAAAGCTAGTTTTAACCTTTAATGTTCCCTTTTCTTCCTCTACCCCCAGCACACATGCTCCATGTCCAGCTATTTAGATTTTGCCTGGAAGACAGTCATTTGGGAGCCTTTCTGCCTTTTGCCTCTGAACTCTCAAAATTATTTTCTACACATTCATTTGACTATACAAAAGGCTTTTAATTGACCATATCTTATAGCATCAGATTGAAAAGTATCTCTTGTTTTGTTATTTAACTTTTTAAATATTTGCCAAATGTAGTTAATATTTGTTTTTTGGAGTTCCAGTACTACCTTGGCCTTTTTTGTAATCTCATCTCATCCCTTGCACTATCTTGACTATAGCAAGAATTTGCTTGGTTGTTACGCTTCCTGTTAGTTTTTGCATTAATTTATTAGATCTTTCTTATTCTTTCAGGAGTTAATTATTAGCTTTTAGAATGTGCACAAATAACATATTCTCTCTGACACTGTTCCTCCCACCATTTTTACTTTATCTTAATGTTCTTTCTGGATTGGAGTTATTTCAAATCAAAAATAATTTGAACTCATTCATAAATCTCCCACATATCTTCAGAGAAAATGGATCCTAAAGCACACTCTTAGGTTTTTTTTTAATCTTCTGATCTTGTAATCACTAGAGCTCAAATAGTTCCCACATTACTCTATAACCTTTAGACAAGCATTTATTTATTTTCTGAGTTTTGTCTTGCCATATCTCTCATTTTAAAGACAGCTTCAAAAATGAGGCCCATGTTACCTTAACACTCGCTCTTTGCTTGAGCCATTTCCTACTGTTAACTGAATACATATCAGGATCATTGCAAACATACAAAGACCACTTTCTGTGCTAATCATTACATTAATCCTAAAATGATTTTCTCCTCAAGATTACCTTGGGCAAAATAGCGCTCTAGTCCTGGGCTAAAGGAATTGCAACATTTTTCAATGAAATCTCTTAATGTCCAAATGTTTCTCAGTCCTGGCTCTGCATGAATCACTTGAGAAGAGTTTGAAAAATATTTATGACGCAGCTTACCCCCACAGACTCTGAATTTAATCGACCTAGAGTAAGGAGTGCCTAGACATCAATACCAATAATCAGACAGATTTGAGAAGTGCTGCAGCAGTCAGTAAAATACATATTCTTGTTTTCTTTTGTTGTTTTTTAACAAACCAAGAATATAAAGACCTAGGCTCTAGTCCTTCATGACTCCATCAGTAATTACCTTATGAATTTTGGCAAATTATTTTACCTCTCCAGGTGTCAGATTTTCACCTATAAAATAAAAAGTTTGGATGAGATAATTTAATCCTTTGTTAGGCAAAAGAAAAAATTTAAAAAGTCTGTATTACCTACTAAGTTCTAGGCAAACTAACTTCAGTTTGGCATACAACCAATATGAATCTGACAATGCCTATGGTTGATAGTTTTCTAAGTGGCATTTATAAGTAAGTGGGCATGGATTTTCATTTGCAATTTGATTCTTACTAAAATAAACTTCCAGTTCAACACAAACCTTATTGACTGTTATTCCCAACATTCTTTTATTTCACCATTCTACTTATAATTAATTGCTTAATCAAGTAATTAAATTGTTATATTGCTTGAAGAATTTTTGTAGATGGAGATCAGGTTTGATTTCTCATATTTTTGCCACCACATATATTCTTAGCATATTTGGACAGGATGAAGTAGATAACAAAAAGCTTAATTTAGTGTAGGAATTAATAGTGAGGCAGAAACCATGACCTAGAGATAGGAGATCAGGCAAGTGGGCTGATAATATTTAGGGCAAGGTGAGAGACTTATATCAGCATGTCTGTTTCTGGTCCAGGGAAAGCTGCTGATATGAATACTCAGATTCTGAAAGTCGGTCACTGATACTTAATGGTCCATCAAAGAAGATGGACCAGGAACTGATTACTCAGATCTGGTAGGCCTTCTACACACACATTACCCATTTTGTATCTTTATATTAGTCATGGAAGGAAAATGATTATTCACAATTCTATTACCTTACTTTTCAAAACTTTATTGTCATTTTATATTCTACTCATCTCTCAATCCCGACAACCACTCGGCTTTCTCCTACATTTCAATATCATCTGACATGAGCAATGTTTTACCTTTTAATATCATCTGACATGAGCAATGTTTTACCTTTCTCTTTCATTTGCCTCTCTCTGCCATAGTATTTCTCCCAAGCAGATAATATGGACCTCTGAGGCTTGTTGCATAAAGTATTCCAAGCTTTCTGGTTTATAAATTATGAAGCAGTTTGTATCTGTGTACAGATATTTGGATGCTATTTATTGATTTGAATTAGTTATCTATTATGAACCTCAGTAACCCTCCTCTACCCTGTCGAGCTTTATTATTTAAATTTTCCGATTCAGCTTGGGGTCTGAGTGTCATTCAGAGTAAAAGAAAATTAGCAATTTGGGGCGATCTTATATTGCATTCGCTCTGCAGAGCAGACTGAATATATTTTTAGGCACTGCATGTTTATAACCTAATTTTCCCTCATTACTTTACAGAGGTGACCTTGTTCTAATACCTTCGGCACCTGATGTTACAAAAGTGAAATTCTTTTCAAACCTGCTCTGTTAATGTGCTTCTGCTCAGAAACAAATGCGAGATAACATTAACATTCCTGCCACAAAATACCTGCTAATTTGCTTGCAGTGAAGATAGAAAGCTTTTCATTACATATCACAAACTGCATTTTTGTAGAATGAGTCACCAGTCTTGCTGGAAAGCCAATGAGCATCTAATCTCTAATGCTGCCTTCAGCTCTAACATCAATCCTCCCAGTCCAACTCATCTTTTATCAGCTCTTCAGTCTTTCTTTCTTTTTTAAAATTTCCATCCTCTTACAAAATTGTGTTGTTCATCTGTCAAAACAGCTTTGATTTATGCTTTTTTTTTATATTACAGCTTCAGAGAAGAAAACACACACACATACAAGAATATGCTATTTTCTTATTAAGTTCAGAATGAAATCTATGCAACAGAAAATAAGCAACTTGGTTTCAAAAAAATGATAGCATTATTGACTTTATAAAAATTGCATTCTTGATCTTAAATTCTGCTTGATATGCATCCCTCCATGTTAAGTTTCTCTTGAAACTAGTCTGCAGAGAACTGCAGATTTATATGCCCTCTCTAAGCACAAGTGAAAAATAAAGAAGCTTGTAATGCTTTGGTTTTTTTCTCAGCTATATTGAGACAATAACATTTCACTGTTCTTTCTATTAATACCCTTACCACATATTATCATGAATGAAGTCCTCTACTAGTCTCCTGGATCTTTTCTGAAGATTAATGCTGAGTCAGTGTTGGATGACTCCCAACAAGGAAGAAAAAAACTGTAACTGTGCTTTAAGAATTATACTCAACTATAGACATTTGTTGAACATTTTAAGGGATGTATTTAGTTATGGATATAAAATTTCCCAAGAGTTTTGAGGACTCAGGAAACCTCAACACGTATTTCCATAAGAATTAATTTTTTGTGTGCTGGAACAATTAGGTAGCAAATTACATTGAAGTTAAATTATCATCTTGAAAGTAAAAAGCCAACAAAATTCAGGAAAAGAACAAGTGTATAGAAGATTGAAGATATTCCACTCATTTTGTCTTGGTGGCACAGTGGCATATTATGCAACGTTAATAGTTTTTTTTTTTTTTTTTTAAACACCAAAAACATTTATCCTTCCAACAGGCTAACAAGGAGGTATCTCCTTTCTGTAAGCGGTAGAGCCTGAGGTGATTATACCCAATTTGTTGCATCCTACGTCCTAATAGGTCTTCATAGCATCCTGATGAAAAACACAGGTTAAATGGAGCTCCAGGGAGAATTCTTTCTAGAATAATAGCCAGTCTTATTTGACTACAGAAAAAGCACACACTTCTCCATAGTCTGATTGTTCTGTGTGATTAAAATTGAGCCAAGGAGAGAATAGAACAGAGATCACTAACTGGTTCCAGCAAGAGACATTCAAATCACCAATATCAAAGGTGTTGGGATTTTAATCTAGAACTTCCGTCAGAGGTTTCCTACTTCAAATTATGCTTTTTCTAGCCCATAATTAACATGTACAAACAAAGATTATATGCAAATAATATCTTTAATGTAAAGGTTTCTTGCTTTTTAATTGTCAGCTTTTGTAGACTTATTGAAAGTATTCTATGCCCAGTTTTTCTAAATCTACATTTGTCTTTAAAAGCACAAATTTCCGGCCGGGCGCGGTGGCTCACACCTGTAATCCCAGCACTTTGGAAGGCCCAGACGGGTGGATCACGAGGTCAAGAGATCGAGACCATCCTGGTCAACATAGTGAAACCCCGTCTCTACTAAAAATACAAAAAATCAGCTGGGCATGGTGGCGCATGCCTGTAATCCCAGCTACTCAGGAGGCTGAGGCAGGAGAATTGCCTGAACCCAGGAGGCAGAGGTTGCGGTGAGCAGAGATCGCGCCACTGCATCCAGCCTGGGCAACAAGAGCGAAACTCCGTCTCAAAAAAAAAAAAAAAAGCACAAATTTCCCCAACAACAAAAAATTATTTTTGAATATTATCAACTTATTGAAAGAGAAAAAAACACTTCTAAATTCTTTTCTTGATTCCTAACTCTCACTTGCCACTGCAACTACAGAATTTCAGTGCTGATATTTTTGTACATATGTGACTCTCATGAAAGTTTTTCTTTGTAAAAAAAAATGTAAACCCTTTTCACAAAACTTGACAACCACTGCAGCAATCAATATGAAACCACTGAACATATTTAAGCTTGAAAATTTCATGAATACTTTTCCAGGAATGTAAAAAACAAAGCAAAACAAAAAGATAAAGTTGCAATGAACCAAGTTAAAAGTTAATGAGGAAGAAGTGAAAGAGAAAAATATGATATATTTTAAACTAATAGAAATGATAGGACTTGAGCATGATGAGAAAAGGGAGGGAGATGGCATGACCCTAGATTCCTGTCTTAAAAGTCAAGGCAAATAAAAAAATTCCTATCTTGAAAAACAAGATGAATAATGCTGCCACTATTTACTGAGTAAAGCCACCAGTTTGAATACATTAACATATTTAATCCTTATAACAACCCTATGAGGTGACTTGTATCATTATTTCAGATTGGCTGATGAGGAAACTGAAGCTAAGTAGTTTGCCTGTGTCACTCAGTTAGCTATTAACAGGGTCAGGAATCAAATTCAGGCAATGTGGCTCTGGGGCCCATAGTCTAGCAACTATGCTGCAGAGGATGGAGTGGTTCTTTAGAGAAAGAGAGCAACTTTTGGTTTGGAAATTTTGGACTTTCATTCTATTTCATTTGGGGCAAGTTAAGCCCAATAACTCTGTGTTACTCTTTGCTATCATTACAGAATAATCTCAGAACATTGCTGCCTTGTGGAACAAAGTTGACCCTGACATGAGATAAATCCAGATACCATTGTTACTGTTTGAGTCAACAGGACATCTTGACTTTTGCAGAATGTGCTGAGAAACTGTAATATTATTTCATTAGCACTAAACTATAGCAATTCATAAAAAATATTAGAGAGAGAACTACTTCCCTAGAGACAATCATGACCTATGGCTGTTACAAAGATATATTTTAAACACCTAGTCTGAGCAGTGCTATTGAGGTCTGCCATACTATACTAAGTATAATTCCTAAGGAGTAAATAGAACAGGACGTAAACCCCTGTAATACGGAAATTTTCTGATTATACATTACTTAGCCTTCATACTTAAAAAATAAAAATTATTTTAACAATTGTCTTAGATTTTTTAAAGGCAAAGAAATGTCTCCTTTGGGTTTAGTTATCGAACTTCTCCTTAGGGTTTAATTATCAAACTATCACTGATAATCAGTAACATAACAGCTACTAGTTCCAATGTAGGTATAAAATTTCTAGTATATAATTAGAGATCTGCAAACCTACATGAAGTCAAGAGAAGCCTCATTACCCATAAATAGTTGACAAAATGCTTTACCACCTGCCTATCGCCTGTTAAATTTAGACCTAAATTGACAAACTATTTTTTCCTGTTGTGCTTATAACTCAAAGCCAAAACTTCTAAGACTGCCTTGCCCTAGTTTCACTTTTTATTTTTTATTTTCCTTTAAGAAATCTTTCTTCATAAAAACCCTTAGAACTCTTGTGAAACTTTTTGGTCTTCTTTGCTGTTTAGAATTCCACTTCAGAGTTACAACTATGTGAGAGCTTTAAGATAACCACAACAACAAAAACAAAAGTGTGGCATCAAATTGAATCTGACCTTCTGCCAGTGAGAATGGAACAAAATCTTTCCTTCAAATCCCTCCAGTATTTGGTGAATCTTCTCATCCTAAAGAGTTGACTCTTATTGATTACTTTTGTGTTATAAAAGAAACATCACATCTGAAATACTTTTTATAATAAAAGTCTGGAGATTCTCAGCTACTTTGCTGAGAAGAATTCTAATGTTGAATAGAGTCAGTAAGTACCAGAAGAAGAACTCTAACCACTTGGAGAGATATATAAAGAGGGATATTTCATTTACTTTGAATTTGAAGTTGAAGAAAATTATAACATCATGGCATATGGTATATTTGATTGTAGAATCTGAGTATATATGTCATAAGTAGTCTGAAATGTTGAGAATATACTATTAATTAACTCAAAGGTAAGTTGATATGAAAACATCAAAATACATATATATATATATATATATATATATATACTCATACATGTATGCTTGCTTTTCTTACCATATATAATTTGTTTTTACTTAAATTGTCACATGTGTAAGAACGCTCAATACACAGATTTTTAAAAATATAATTTGATATCATTTCAGCATTTTTCTTACATGTAAACTCTGAATTTTTGAGTTTTAAGTTCCAGATGCCATTCACTCTGGAAGCTAGAGAATTGTTTTGGGAGCTCTTAGGTCACTCTGCTGCATCTGGGTCATTGAGCTCTGATCCAGGCAGAACAGAATGTTGCTCTTCTCCCAATGGGCTTCCTTTTTAGTGCATGCTGCTTTTAATATTCACTCTCTCCCTAGGGTCTAACTGGGTTATACTCAAAGTCCAGCTCAGCACAGTAGCCAGATTTCTGACACCCTGGAGGATATTGTGAACTACATTAATGTTTGATATGTGGGTAAAATGGTGAACCACATACAGATTAGAGAAATAAATCCTAGAATTTGACTATTTTAAAAATCCTCTCTCAATTTGTCCTCTAAGTTAACCATTAAAATAATTTGAGATAATTCAAGTCATTTAATTATTAGAATGGTATTATTATTTTTTAATCTTACCTATTAGGTGGGACCATGGCATGGATCCCAAAGGCAGTACAATAAGGAACCTGTGCTGTATTCACTTAGTGTGTAATGAAATATTGTTTAATTGGGACTTACAATGTCTTCATTCCTAACACTGATATTTACCCTCAGCCTAGAGATATTTCTAAAGTGATTAGTTATACCAAGAAAAAAAACCACACAATTAGTTTTAAAATAGCTAAAATCCATAGCAAAAATTGAAGAGTCCCTATTGCAACTGCACTTCATCAACAGCAATGTGACATTGTAAAATCCCCAATTCAGAACCAAAATAATATTAAAGGGTTTTTTTTCTTTTTTGGTGAGTAATGCTGAGGCATCTGTTAAAAAAATGATGAAATGCAAAATTCCATAAAAAACAGTAAGAATATGAGTACTTTCAATTGCATTTAACAACCAAAAGTGCAACATGTCATGAACATTCTTGGAGTGATGTCAACTAACCAGAAAACCTAATCATATACATGGGTTCATATCTAAACTCATTACCATATAAGAGAAATTTTGTTCTCTTACTAGAGAATTATAGGACTACTTTTAAGAACAACATGAAGTGAGAAAAAACAGAAATCTAATTTTTTATGTAAAAAATATGAGATGGATAATTAGTTAAGTAATTGAGTGGTATAAGTGAGTACTGTGAAGCAACCTAAAAATTAGCAACTGTAGGAAGATACCACCATTCTTTGGACAAAAGATCAATGAGAGATGATGGTATTACCACAGCAGGAAGGTAAGAATGTCTAAGAGATATTAAGGCCCACTTCTTGGCAGGCAAACTAGGGATCATAAAATAGGAGTGTCTTTGTTCACCCGGTCTGCAGCTACCAAAGCAAAGTACCATAAACTAGGTAGGTTTGAGACAACAGAAATTTACTTCTCACAGTTCTGGACGCTGGAAATCCAAGACCAAGTTGCCTGTAGATTCAGGGTCTGGTGAGAAACCATTTCCTGGTTTATAGATGGCACATTCTCACTATGTCCTCACGTTTTGGAAAGGGCAAGGCAGCTCTGTGAGCATCTTTGATAAGGGCAGTAATCATTCACCTACCAGAGGCCCCACCCTAATACCATCACACTGGTAGTTAGGTTTTAAAATATGAATTTGAGGGTAGGGATAAAGAAGTACAAAATATTTAGGCCATGACAAAGAGGTTTCCATGAGCTAAAACCAATATGGATGAATAGGTACTGCCAGAAATGCCACTGTAGGCAGAACAGGAGTGGGGTGATACCCTGACTTGCCTCCTACTCAAACCTACCAATGCCTACCATGTGCTGAATGTAACTAGAAGCCAATCGTTATGAGAATTTATGATACAGAGCTAAACAAAAGGAATGTGATAAATAGACCAGCAACAAAGCAGATAAGTAATCAGCATATAAATTATGAGAAATGAAAAAATTCCTAATGGGTGCAAGGATTAACACCTGTATGATGAAATAATTCATGGAACAAACTCCCATAACACACGTTTACCTGTGTAACAAACCTGTACATGTATCCCAGAACTTAAAAGATTTTTTAGAAAGAAAAATTTAATAATTTCTACATATCAGATCATTCACTCTCTTACTTACCCTAAAGGGCTCATAGCCAGAAATGGTGCTGACAAATACAGAACTTCTGTAATCTGATCATATTTTCTAATGTTCATTTATCTGGTTATCACTCTTCTCCATAGCTCTTCACTTGTAAAGTTATTTGGTGACCTTAACGATTATTTTATTTGATTAGATATAAAAGCTAAATATTACTCAAGCTGATTGCTGAGTGGTTATCTTCAAGAATGAACAAAAAGACATGTAAAGATACCATGGCAGAAGCTTAGAAAATGTATAGTTCCATCTACTTTAAGTATTTCTTAAGCACTCTAGACCTAGATGTTTATCTTTGTCTTCATGAGAAAGGAGTATTTAGTTAATCAAAGCTGTTCTCAAACAATAACTTCAAGTCATATAATCTGATTTATATCTTTTCTGCTTAAAATACCACCTTCCATTTTGCATAAATATTTCTAGGGTCCTAACTATCTGTCTCTGAAATCACATTGAAAAGATTTATCATTTCCTTTCCTGGAAGGTAATACCAAATCTTACCCATATAAAAATGTGTTTAAAACTATACATATATATACTGTAATATATATATATGCTGTAATTCTGTGTGTGTGTGTGCATATATATATATATATATGTATGCATGTATAGTTTTAAACACATTTTTATATGGGTAAGATTTGGTATTACCTTCCAGGAAAGGAAGTGATACACACACACACACAAACACACACACACACATATACACATATATATATATACATATATATATATATACACACACATATATATACACACATACACACACACATACATCTGCTTCCTTTCTATTTTATATATGTATCTATTCAATGTACTATATATACATATTGTGCATTGTATATGTACATATATAGTACATAATAGGATGTATATTATGTATGTTCATAGAGATTGAGATTTATTAATTTATTTTTATTTACATAGAATTGTACATATTTTTGAGGTTCATGAGATATTTTTATAATGAATAAAATGTGTAATAATAAAATCAAAGTAAATGGAATATACATCACCTCAAACATTTATCTTTTCTTTGTGTCAGGAACATTCAGATTATTCCAGCTAGTTTGAAATATAAAGTAAATTATTGTTATGTATAGTCTCTATTCCATACAATGGAATAATAGAACTTATTGCTTCTATCTTACATAACTTTTGTAGCCATTAACCATCTTCTCTTCTTCGTCCCCTATCGTTTATCCTTCTCAGCCTCTGGTAACCACTATTCTACTCGCTACATTGATAAAATACACATTTAGCTCCCACATATAAATGAAAACATGTGATATCTGCCTTTCTGTGCCTGGCTTATCTGACTTAACATAATGAATTCCAGTTTCATTCATGTTGCTACAAATGACAGAATTTTATTGTTTTTGTAATTGAATAATATTCCCTTGTATACACATATACCACATTTTCTTTATCCATTTATTCATTGTTAAAGCCATCCTGAGTGAAAAGTACAAAGCTGGAGGCATCACACCGTCTCACAGGAAACTATACTACAAAGCCAACAAGATGACACTGGTATAAGAACACACAGAACAATGGAAAAGAATAGAAAACCCAGAATTCAATCCACACATTGATGGCCAATGTATTTTTGACAAGGACACCAAGAACACACAATGGGTAGAGGGCAGCCTCCGTAATAAATGGTTCTGGAAAAATTGAGTATCCATATGCAGAAGAATGAAAATCAGATCCCTATCTTCCACCATATATAAAAATCAACTCAAAATGGATTAAAGAATTAAATGTAAGACCTGAAACTATGAAACTACTAGAAGAAAATTTTTGAGAAACTCTATAGAACATTGATTTGAGCAAGAATTTTTTGCGTAAGACCTCAAAAGCACAGGCAACAAAAGGAAAATTAGACAAATAAGATTACATCAATCTAAAAAGCTTCTGCACAGCAAAGGAAACAACCAACAAACTGAAGAGTTACCCTAAAGGATGGAAGGAAATATTTTCAAACTACTCATCTGACAAGAGATTAATAACTAGAATATATAAGGAAATCAAACAACTCAATAGTGAAAAAAATCAGTCTGATTTAAAATGGGCAGAAGACCTGAACAGACATTTCTCCAAAGCAGACATGCAAATGGCCAACAGGTATATGAAAAAATGTTCCACATCACTATCAGGGAACTTCAAATCAACACTGAAATGAAATATTACCTCATCCCAGTTAAAATGGCTACTATTGAAAAAAAAAATTAACAGATGCTGGTGGGGATGTGAATAAATGACAATGCTTGTACGCTGTTGGCAAGAATGTAAAGTGGTATATCCACTATGGAAAACAGTCTAGAGGTTTCTGAAAAAACTAAAAATAGAAATTTCTTGATTCTTAGGAATTGGGTCAGGCAATTGTGCGAATAAGAAAGTGAAAGTTTTAAGGCAGCCCATCAGGCTCGCAAGAGTTCATGCTGCAGTCTTGGGGCCAAAGGTACTCTAGCAGCAGTATCCCTTACTCTTTTTGGGGACTTAAGTCTTTTTTCTCATAGTTTTCGACTGACTGGTTAAGGCCCACCTACATTATAGAGAATCATCTGCTGTATTCAAAATCAACAGATTAAAATGTTAATAACTTCTACAAAATGACATCACTACAATATCTGGACTGGCTTTTGACTAAATAGTTGGGTACTATAGCCTAGGTTAGTTGACACATCAACTAAACCATCACATTTTTCTTTAACACAGTTTGCTTCTTTGCTTTTTCAGATGATAAACTTTTTTTTCATTTGAATTGTATTGCATCATTATCCACTGTAAAAATGAAGTGATATGAAATACTTGGGGACCATGCATTCAGAATATATTATTCAATTAAACTTTAATTAATGTAATCAAAATGAAAAATAACGGGCAGTATTTCCCAAGCAGAAAATTCAGCAAAATTCCTGTAGGAGAGATAATTCAACTCATGTTTATTATAAAATGCCCTGAAACAATAACTTGAAATTTATAAAAAATTGTTAATACTGAAATTTTTAAATAATTTATTTTACATTATCCTAATTTTTCATAGATTTTACAATAGTAAACTTTAGTGGCTATATATATATAAAGTATCAATTTTGAATGAGTAACTAAATCAATATTTTATTTTACTGTATGCATATTTTAGTAAGCTTACAAACCAATGCTTGTACTGTAATTATTATTTTTTTAAACCTTGTTAATCATTACTTCACTTTATGGATGTTTCTGTTATATGTTAGCATTTTAGTTTAGAGAATATTTTTTTCCAATCATGGTGGCTCACACTTGTAATCCCACCACTTTGAGAGGCTGAGGCGGGAAGATCACCTGAGGTCAGGAGTTCAAGATCAGCCTGGACAACTTGACAAAATACCCTGTCTCTATTAAAAATACAAAAATTAGCGGGGCTTTGTGGCACACACTTGTAGTCCCAGTTACTCAGGAGGCTGAGGCAGGAGAATTGCTTGAACCCGGAAAACAGAAGTTGCAGTGAGTCAAGATAATGCCCCGCACTCCAGCATGGGTGATGATAGAGTGAGGCTCCATGTAAAAAAATAATAATAATAATAATAATAATATATATATATATATACACACACACACACACACACACACACATATCTTTTCCTTTTTTTATATAAACTGCTTTATCACATTTTATAAATCTACTTAATAATAATAAGTTATAATAAAAATGCTAGCAAGGAGATTATTTTGTAGTTACTTTATAGTTATTATTAATTAGATGCAATTTCTTATTTATTAGTCTCTCTAATATTACAATCTCTGCAACTCAGTTTAAATAAAAAATAATCTTTTAATTATTTTGTTTAGCATTATTTTAAATTTTGGGGGGGAACTTTTATGTTCTTTCAAAATTCCATGGTTATCAAGTTAATAACTTCAAAGTCCTTAATTATTTAATCTCCTAAGTATAGAATGAATCATCTACAGATTGGAACCCTACTGGAAGTTAAGTTTGTCTTCCCTTTTTAACTAAATAATTTAATAAATATTTTAATGTTTTAGTTATGAAACCACAAACTTTTTAAATAGACAATATTAAGTTTCAAAGTTAGACTTAAACAGTCACAGATTTCCTGTCAAAATCCATATGCTTAGCTTATGTTAAAGGAAATATGGATTCTTGATAGTTTCTTTTCTGAAGTTAATTCTTTTCTCTATATAATGCAAAGAGATTTTGCCAAACATAGCCACATTAATTTTCTCAGTTTCCTCTAAGGTAATTACATATGCATTATTTCCATTTTACAGAATATAAACTGGCCTGAGGGAACTGGGTGTCATTGTTTTCCATTTTGTTTCTCATGCCACAGCTATGACCCACAAATCATTTTAAGTTTATAGTGGGCATAGACTTTATTTTGCTCTTCTGTCAAATTCTCCAAACTCTAAACAAAATGTAGTCTTATATGATTAAAAAAAGAAAGTTGCAAAGTCAGAAAATCAGGCTTTAAGACACAGCTTTTCCATTTTGGCAAATTATTAAACCTCCAATTTTACATCTGTAAAACATCTGCTTTCTCTACAGTGTACTTGAGCTTATTACTGAAGCTCAAGTGAAAAATGTATGTGAATGTGTTGCATAAATTGCAAATCACATAGATGATAGTTGTTATATTATGTTTATATCCCCCACCACATGAGGCCCAACACAAATATGTAAACTTGAATGTGGACCAACACAAATTTGTAAACTTGAATGTGACCCAACACAAATTTGTAAACTTTCTTAAAATATTATGAGATTATTTTGCAATTTTTTTTTCTTAGCTCATCAGCTGTCAGTAGTGTTAGTGTATTTTATATGTAGCTCAAGGCAATTCTTCTTCCCGTGTGGCCCAGAGAAGCCAAAAGATTGTACACCTCTGCTTTAAAGTAAATATTAAATCTTATCTACATTGGCATCCTTCAAATCATAGTACAGGTATATTAGATGTGTTCACCAATCATTTACTGAATACAGAAATGGATATACATTATTGAAAACATTGTGTCAGGCACTGATCCTGGTGTCGATGGGTTGCATTGATTGATTGATTGATTTAGAGATGGAGTCTCGCTCTGTCACCCAGGCTGGAGT
The DNA here is from genome assembly GCF_009761245.1 of Sapajus apella. Classification (NCBI taxonomy): domain Eukaryota; kingdom Metazoa; phylum Chordata; class Mammalia; order Primates; family Cebidae; genus Sapajus; species Sapajus apella. The sequence goes on from NW_022436990.1 coordinate 15,653,957, forward strand.
GCAGTGGCATCATCTCGGCTCACCACAACCTCCGCCTCTCCGGTTCAAGAGATTCTCCTGCCTCAGCCTCCCTAGTAGCTGGGACTGCAGCCACGTGCAACCATGTCTGCTAATTTTTGTATTTTTAGTAAAGGTGAGGTTTCACTGTGTTAGCCAGGATGGTCTCAATGTCCTGACCTCATGATCTGCCCGCCTCGGCCTCTCAAAGTGCTGGGATTACAGGCATGAGCCACTGTGCCCAGCCCATGGATTCCATTTTTAAATGTGGTCATCCCAAAGACTTGAAGTCAGTACAGTAAATTCCTGAAGGGGCAAACATGTTGCTAACTGGGAAAAAAACATGTAGGCAGAGGTTAAGGCAATGGAAAGACCCTGGTGTGGGCTGTCCTAAGGATATTCAAGGTATTGAAGGAGGAAAATTGAGCTGCAACAGTCTGAACAGAGAGAGGGTAGTAGATGAGATCACAGGTGTTAGCAGAAGGAGAGATTAAGAGAGGCACTGAAGTGGGATACTATGAACACTGGTTTTTACTCTACAATTTGGCAAGAATTGGCGTGTTTTGTACAAGTAAAAAAAATACACGTATTTTAACCCTGTAGTGCCTGTGATGACAATACGCTATAAAACAACCAGAGCAGAAGCAGTAAGACCAGCTAAGGAGTCAATGCAAGGGTCTAAGAAAAATAAGATTGTAGACTCGATTAGGAAATTCTAGTAGTAGAGGTGGTGATAAGTTGGACTCTAGATATATTTTAAATGTAGAGCAAAGGAAAAAATCTGTGATTGTGAATATAATAAAGCTATATACAAATTTGTAAAATTTAGTTCTCCAAGGCATAAACACACAATATCTCTTCATTATGTAGGACCCTCTAATTGTTCTTAATTAGTTTTTGTAGTTTCCAGTGTAGAATGCTGAAATATATTTTCCTGTATTTTTCCTCTAGGTGTGTAATTATTTTAGTTACTATTATAAGTTCATTCTTAATTTATTATTTTTACACTTCCTTAAATTGTATGTATGCATGTGTGTGCATAAATCTTTACATATATACATAAAATATTTAAAAATCTACTGTAATTACTAAAATAATTAGTAGTAAAATAATGATATTAAATGTGAAATAAGAATACAAGATAAAGAGGGTTTTAAAATACTTGATTAAAGCAAAAGAATGAAAGAAAGAAGCCATAAAGAATCATAGAATTTAAAAAAGCAGGGAGAGGAAGGAGACAGAGTGAGATGGCCAAACAGAACCCTCCAGTGATCATCCCTTTCCCAGAAACACCAAATTGAACAACTATCCACACAAGAAAACACCTTCATAAGAACCAAAAATTAGGTGAGCAATCATAGTAACTAGTTTTAACATTATATCAAGAAGAGAGGCACTGAAAAGGATAGGAAAGACAGTCTTGAATCATCTATACCACCTATACCCTAGTTTTAGCAGTGGCTGCCTGACATAGCAAGAGAATCTGTGAGCTTCCAGGAGGGGGAGCACAGTAATAGCGAAAATTAACTTTGGAACTCACCGCCCTATCACAGTAGAAAGCAACACAGGGCAGAATTCAGCCTGTGCTCACAGTGGGAACATTTAGACCACCCCTAGCCACAGGAGAATCTCAGTGGTTAGAAACTAAGCTCCACCTAGCCCCACCACAATGGCTAAAGTGCTCTAAGGTTCTAAACTAAATTTTAAAGGCAGCCTAAGCCACAAAGACTGCCATACCTAGGCAAGTCTTGGTGCTGTGCCAGGCTTGGAGCAAGTGAACTTGGGGTGCACAAAACCTGGTGGGACACCAGCTGGGGTGGCCAAGGAAGTACTTACCTGACTCCTCCTGCAACACAAGGCAGTGCAGCAGAGACCCTGTCTCAAATAAGTAAGTAAGTAAGTAAATAAATAAATAAATAAATAAAACCATTGAGCTTATAGAGATAGTAGTATGATGGTTATCCCAGCCTGGAAAGGGTAGTGGTGGGGTGGGAGAGGGGGACTTGGCTTGGTAAATGCATACAAAAACACAGTTAAAGAGAATGAATAACGTTTAGGGTTTGATAGCACAACAGAACAACTACAGTCAATAATATTGTACATTTAAAAATAAAAGAGAATAATAGGAATGTTTCTAACACAAAGAAATGATAATTGCTTGAGATGATGAAAACACCATTTAACCTGATGTTACTACTACTACACATTGAATGCCTATATAAAAATATCTCATATACCCCATTAATATATACACTTACTATTTATGTATATTTATGTATATACACTTACTATTATGTATAAAAATCAAAAAGTACGCTGGGCGTGGTGGCTCACACCTGTAATCCCAGCACTTTGGCAGGCCAAGACAGGCAGGTCACATGAAGTTTGGAGTTCGAAACCAGCCTGACCAACATGGAGAAACCCCATCTCTACTGAAAATACAAAATCAGTCAGGCATAGTGATGCATATCTGTAATCCCAGCTACTCCAGAGGCTAAGACAGGATAATTGCTTTTTCCTGGGAGGCAGAGTTTGCAATGAGCCGAGATCACTCCATTGCACTCCAGCCTGGGCAACAAGAACGAAAACCCATCTCTTAAAAAAAATCAAAAAGCAAAAATTAATAAATGAAAACTGACAGCAGTGTAATAGGCTTAAACACAATTATGTAATTATATTTAATGCAAATGAAAGATGCATATGTGTGCAATATACATATATACATACACTTTGTAAGATTTTATGCACAATTCATATATGTATAAAATGTGGGAGTTTTTTGCATTTTACTTGCATATTTTATGTCTTATGGCCTTTACCTGGATTAGTCAAATATTTTTGATCATGTCATTTTTTCTGTTACTTTATTTTTCTTTTAATGACTACCCTAGATGTTTTATACATCCTTGATTTATTACAGTCCAGTAGAAATTATTTGTTTTACCATTTTTCAAATAATACTGGAACTTTTAGGGATCTTTAAGCTGTTTAATTCTCTTTTGACTTTTGCACTAATTATATATTGCATAAGTCTCTCTCTCTCTCTATGTATATATATATATATATTTATATCCAAAGTAATTATTAATACTGGTTTATATCTAATCATATATTTTTCTTTCCAATACTCTTCTTTTTTACCTGAATTTTTGTGTTTCTGTCTCATATCATCTTAACTAATGAAATTGATTTATTGATTAATGCATAATTTCTGGTGATTTTTTTTGTTGGAAAATTAATTTATTTTTAAAGAATAGCTTTGTAGTGTATAGAATTAAAGTTTCCGTATTTTACCTGACCTTTTATTTTCTGCTTTATTTTTTTAAGTAATTTAAAAAGTATTTCCTTTTTATTTTTAAAAGGCTAATTGCTGTTACTGATACTAATTTTTGAAATACAAACTATCATATTTATCTTACTAGCTTACATTTGACCTTGGTATCCCTAACTATAATCTTCCATGTATTCCCTTTGCTTAATGTATAGAAACTTTGTGATATTTCAAATTGATATTCATTGTTAGTTTTGAAAAATTTTTATAATCTCAAATACTGTTTTTCATCTGTCTTTGTGTTCTCCTCTTCTAAAATTCTAATTACATTAATTTTGAACAGTTGAAATCCCACATATATCTTGTTCTTTTTCTTATTTTTTCTCTCTGTTTTAAATTAAGATATTTTACTTTTCTCTCCTACAGCTTACTAATTGTGTTTTCTGCTCTATTTGTTGATAAAATCATCCATTGAAACTTCATTTTCAGTACTTTTGGTTTCCCTTTGCAGATTTCCCATTTAATGCTGCTTTTCATATTATTTAAATGTTTGATAAAATTCTCCAGTTTCATCAGTAATCATTCATCTTTTTTGCTGAACATGATAAAAAGATATAGGTGATGAGGAGGAAGGCAGCAAATCACACTGCCATCTGTGTACCTATGCAACAATCTTGCATGTTCTTCACATGTACCTGAGAACATAAAATGCAATTTAAAAAATAATAATAATAATTAAAAAAAGATGAAATCTTTATCTTCTTACTCTAATATCTGGAAGATCTTTGATAGTTTTCTGTTAACTATATTCTTTGTTTTCAATTATATGATCCTGTATTTTGGAATGCCTTGTAATTTCTTGTCAAATTTTTATATTGTATAAAAAATAATTATTAAGGCTCCAACTGATGCTAGTTTTCAACTGGGGAAGGTTCAACTTCTGATCTACTAGGCAAATAGAACATGCATATGACCTTGATCCATGCATGCACTGTATTAAAGTTCGAAAAGCCTCAGCCCTTGGGTAAAGTAGTTAGGGTGAAGCTTTCCTGGGCTTCAAATTGAAAGATTGGTGTATTCACTGGAGCTCTACTTCTGTTTATTTCTAAACTCTGGACATTGTAATTTCTCAGTAACCCACAAAAATATAAAATAAAGTAATAAATAATTGGAACAACTGTTTTACTTACAGTTTCTTAGCCTTATATTCTTTACATCATCAGATGTTGGCAAACATATTAGAAGAAATATCAGCTTGATATCTGGATCAGTATTATTTTGTCTCCATTACTGTACCCCATTATAATGACCCATAAATGCTTAAGCTGTTTGTCTTGTTGTTGTTGCTATTAGTGGTGTTTGCTTAGATTTCTGATTTCTCTGTTCTCAGTATGGCCCTGTGAAAATAAGGCCTGGATTCTCAGACTCCTGTCTTGCTTTTAGAGTAAGCAAATGCCCAAAGAAAAAGATGGCTGTAGACTGTCAGTTCACCCCTCTTTAGTTTTACCTGTTTTGTAAATTTACAGTCCTGTTCCTCCAAGCCTAGTTGCTCTCTCACGAATGCCTTTGAGAAAATGTGATTTGTATTTTATCTGTTTTTTGCTACTTGTTCTGAATAAGAATAAGAATGTTGGTCTGCTGCATGCTATCCCATCACACTCAGAGGTAATAATTTTGATCAAGATTCTAGCCTTTCATATAATATTTTATTTGGTTTATTGGCATTTTGTTTCAAAAGTTTTTTGCATCTGATTTCCTGAAAGTAAAAAAAAAATATATATATATATGTTTATTTTATATATATATATATATATATATATATATATATAAAAAATATATATATATATATATATATATATATATATATATACATAAATTTCTTTGTCTTTCATGGAATGTAGTAAGTTATAATTTATTTTTTTCCTTTCTGTGGTAAGGTTTTTTTTTTTTTTTTCTTTTGAGACAACGTCTCACTCTGTCACCCAGGCAGGAGTGCAGTGGTGTGATCTTGGCTCACCACAACATCTGCCTCCAGGGTTCAAGCGATTCTCCTGCCTCAGCCTCCAGAGTAGCTGGAATTACAGGCGCCCACCCCACACCCAGTTAATTTTTGTATTTTTAGTAGAGACAGGGTTTCACCATGTTGGTCAGGCTGGTCTTGAACTCCTGACTTCGGTGATCTGCCTGCCTTGCCTTCCCAAAGTGCTGCGATTACAGGCATGAGCCACTGCACCCAGCCAGCTACAGCTATTTTTAAGCCATTTGCAATGTATTTGATAGTTATAAGATTATTTGAATTTTATTCTTCTTCCTTATTTATTTTGTAAAATTATGTTTTTTCTTGGAATTCCGGGAATAATCCTGTTTAAATTTTCAAACTTAATTTAATAAACTTGTACATATTAGCTTTTAATTACCTTTTCTTCAACATCTTTATTATTTCTTCATTTATCTTTTGCCCCTAAACTTTCTATTTAAAGTAATTCAATTAAGTAATAATGCCATTTTAACTGAACTTAATTAGGCTCTGTCTTCTAATTTGGAATACAATCTGAATGTCTTTTTAGCTACTGTATTCGCAGTACCTAATAGGTGCCTAAACACTAATAAATGAAAGAATGAATGAATAGATGAATGTATGGATGAACCAATATATGTTTATCTCTTTGCACGAAGAACGAAAATCTCAAATATTATTTTTATATTTATTTTGAATTAGTTCCCACCTATAATCCCAGGACTTGGGGGCTTGTGGCTGAAAAATCACTTGAGCCCAGGAGTTGAAGACTAGTTTGGACAATATAGCAAGACCCTGCCTTTGCAAAAAATAAAATAAAATTAGCTGAGTATGGTGGTGTGCACTTGTGGTCCTAGCTACCTGAGAAGCTAAAGTGGGAAGATTGCTTGAGCCAAAAGTTTTGAGGCTTTGGTGAGCTATGATTGTGCCACTGCACTCCTGCTGGGTGACAACAAGACTTGTTTCTGAAATATAAATAGATAAATAAATATTTAAAAATCACTGTTGTCAAATATTTTAAGAGTTAGTTTTACCTTTCTTGTTCATAGTTTAACCACTTTTTTTTTTTTTTAAGGTAGAATCATTCTCATTGCTTCCACAAATCTCTCTGTTTAGATATAAAAAAATCACTTCAAGGATGCCAGAACTAGGTCCTTCTCTTCAGATACTATAATTTAGTAAATGATTAAATGGTGTTAAATCAATCAATTCTTCTTTGTAATAATAATCTCTTTTTATTTTTAAATGCCATGTGCTTTTATTTAATTTAGAAAATTAATATTTAACAGCAACTTTATGTTTGAAATTAAATTTTGAACAAACCATCATACTTTTGTAAACTTCTCTAAAGGTTTTACAGAATCATATTTTGGGATTTAAAGTATTTTCTTTGAATGAAATAATGGAAATCATAAAGCATAGAAAGTGTGTGTTATAATTTCTGGGAAGAACAAGAAAATGTATAAAACTATAATATTCAGTTGCAGAAATATTAGCATTATTTCAGAAATATAAAGAATCATAGAATTCACCTCCATTGCTTTATTGATTGATAAGAAGCAATAAGAGTGTGTCCATTTTAAAAAATTCTCCAGAGAAGGAAATTGACCCGTTACTATTGACATATTATTTCTTTCTTTTAAATTTTTTTTTTTTTTTTCTGAGATAGCCTCACTCTCTTGCCCAGGCTAGAGTGCGGTGGCCCGATCTCTGCTCACTGCAACCTCCACCTTTCAAGCTCAAGCAATCCTCCCACATCAGCGTCTCCAGTAGTTAGGATTACAGGCATGAGCCACCATGCCCAACCACATATATAAATCTACAATATTCAGTTGCAGAAACATTGGCATTATTTCAAAAATATAAAGAATCATAGAATTCACTTCCATTACCTTTACTGGCTGATAAGAAGCTATTCACTGATCCTCAGAATCTCCTCTAATTTAAAATAATCAGGATACACCTCAAAGTAAGCACTCAGAGTTATGCAGAATTTTAAATAATGAACTATTAATACATACATTGCCAGGTAAAAGCATTAATAATATATTGTAGGCAAATGAAGCAAGTCTCTCAACATTATATTTTATGATCATTCTGCTGTGTGTGTGTGTGTGTGTGTGTGTGTGTGTGTGTGAAAAATAGATGATTGAAGCTTCCAAAACTTTGTATTAGTTATGAATCTATTTGGAATTATTTATATTTTTAAATAGATCTACAATGATTATCTTTATCATAGTTAAATATAACATTAACTTTTATTGCTACATCTCAGAAAAATTTATTCACATTATTCACCCCAGAAAATTGTTCAACATTTTTAAGCCTGTCTTGATAAATTATGTCTTCTCCATGAAATGTATATAGTGTATATAGTGGAAATATATGTATGGAAATAAATGTGGTTTAAACAGTAAAATATATTTTTGTCTATTTCCTAAAATGCCAAAAATATGAAACAATATTAGGAAGAAAAAGAGGTACGACAGATAATGAACAGTAAGTAAATAGAAAGAAGTTAGATTTAAACTACAATATACTACTTTTGAAAATACAAAGTCATCTAATTAAAACACAAAAATTTCACACCAGATTTTTAAAAAATTAACTATTTCCTGTATATTATAGTTATATTTTCTATATAAAAACATAGAAAATGTGAATGTTAAAGGATGGAAAATATGTAACATGCATAATAATCAAAATTAAGTTTATACTTTATTAAGCAACACAGAATTCTAAGGAAGAAGTGGCACTATGGAGAAAGAAACATTCCATAATATCACACAACTAAAGAGAGAAGTATTTAAAGGCTTTAACATGCTAACATGCTATCTTCATAGTTGAAAGAACAATCCAACAGAAAACATTATAGGTACAAGTGATGTGAGCTACACCATTCATAAATGTAACCAATTAACCATATATAATTTATTAAACCCATTAGCTCCACAGTATATATTATTTACAGCTGCACATGGATGATTTACCAAAATAAGCCATAGGCTGGATCATCAATATTTTCTCAGCAAAATGCAAACTTTTACAATCATGAAGTTCATGTTCTCTGACTTCAGAAGAATTAAGGTAGGAGTCAATAACAAATAATTGAATAGAAAACCCTAAATGTTAAAAATTAAGCAATATGCTTCTAAGTAACCCATGAGTCAAAAAAGATGTAATAATGAAAATTAGAAATACACGAATTGAATGAAATGATGAAATGAAAGTATTACATATCAAAACTTGGAGAGATGCAACTAATACTAAGCATATACAGAGATGTAGAGTTTAAATGCACATATTAGAAAAGAAAGACAAAAAAATCATCGATCAAGTATTCATCTGACGATTCTAGAAACTGTTTAGTTAAATGGTCCAAATTCTAAAATTAAGAGCAGGAATCAATAAAATAAAAATAAATGTTGAAGAAAAAAATCAACAAATTTAAAAGTTGTTTATTTGAAAAGACAAGTATAATTTTAAAACCTCCATTAAAGAGAAACAAGACAAAAGGAAGACGATTTATTACATATCTTGATAATTTATAAGGAATATCAATAAAAGTTTGACAAACATGAAACAAAGGGATAACAAGTTCTGAATAACTTTTTGCCAATGCATAATTATATAGCCATTGAAGTTATTAATTTGTAATTTATCACCCATATCAAACGCACGCAAGCGTGCACACACACACACACACACACACACCTTCAGGGAAAGAGAATGGCTTCAAGATAATTCCTGCAAATATTTAAAAGAAATAACACCAGCCTTATACAACCTATTTTATAAGAGAAAACATCTCCTAACTCTTTCTATGAAGTTGTAATACTCTTGATGCTAAACAATACCAGGAAATTTAACATAAGATCCTTCATAAACACAGATATAGTAATTCTAATTTAAATATTAGCAAACTGAATTCAGAAAAATATATAAGAAATTAAACCACAAGCTCAATTTGTTCCAAGTACGTAAAATCAATTGCTTGTTATCATTCACGTTAATGAAATAAAGAAAAAATATAAAACATAAAAAAAAAATCAATGCAACAGAGATGGAAAAAATTGATAAAGTTAAAAATGGCTCATGACTAAATCTCCACAAACTAGAAACAGGTGAAAACTTTCTTGATTTGGTGAGTAGTATCTACAAATATCCCACAACAAACATTTTAGCTAGTGGTGAGATACTGAAAGTTCTACTTCTGAGGTCAGATATTAGCCTAGGATGTCTGTCTTATCCTTTTCATTGAACATAACACTGAATGCCCTATTCACTGTGGAAATACAAAAAATGAATAAAAGTTATAAGAGTTTTAAATGTAAGGCTGAAAACTCTCCGTTTTAGGCAACATGAATGTATATTTTAAAACTCAGACAAATCTGCAAACTATCAGAATTAATAAATGAATTTCACACAACTGCTGAATGTGAACATTGGTCATAAAATCTAAAAACACAGACAAATCACATAACAAATTACTTATTGATATTACATTGCAAGACATAAGCTGAATGGCATCATATATATTTAATGTGTTGTTCTTCATTAGCAATACATAATTCCGTAATATTGTATAAAATGACAATGAAATATTTAATGTGTGTTTCTATCAGTCCCTACAACTTTCATCTGTGATGTGTCACATTATATGATTTTTGTATAATTTTCACTAAAGAAACCTTTACTTCAAGTGTATCCTACTGTATGTTCAGTGCCTACTTTCAATGGTGGCTTCTAGCAGGTGTTCAAAATATCTGCCAACTGAATGACTGAATAGATGACTATAATGTTTCCCAATTTCTAAAATCTCTTAAATCTATGCTACTAGGCAAATCACCTTTCATTTTAACTTGCATAAATTTTCTTTTTCAGAGATAAAAGTTTTAAATGCCTCTCATCTTTTAGCAATTTTGTCTATCAAATTTCCTTCTCCAAACAAGTAAACTCAGCAAAATATTCCTTTTGCATTCCCCAGCTGGTGATATGGAAAATAATTGCCAAGAGCAGAGAGAGGAAATATGGTATTGTTATTAAGAGCAGAACACACAGAGTAACTGTAAAACACACTGGGCTCCAATCCCAGCTAGTAGTTATATCACAATAATTCTAAGTTAACGTAAGTTACTTTCCCTTTTTAAGCCTTGGTTTATACAATTAAAAATGGAAAAATAACACATCTTTAAAGGCCACTGTAGATATTAAAACATGATCATTTATACTAGCTGCTTTACATAAAGCACAAAAATTTAATTATTATTATTACTACAAATCAATAACAGACAGCACTGTCCATGTACATACTGCCAACTGGGAAAGTTCATAATTTCTAAACTAGAGCTTACGCAAAGAAGTCTGTTTCCAAGAGGAATTTTAGTAAATGTGCTTTGAAACTGTAGCTGCATGATAAGTGCACATTTTCTACTTAAAGTACGTTTTTCATGTGATATATCGTGTACAGAACAGGTAATGGAGATTATGAGGAGTACCGCTTTCCTTTCATTGACATGGTACAATTATCCTCTGGGTGCAATGAATTTCCTACTTAGATGTTTGAAGCAGAAGAAAAAACACATGATCTTTTAAATACACAGTCATTAATTCTGAAAAAGAACAAGTTAAAGCTTGGCTTCTAGGTTCTACCAAGTTCTACCAAAAACATTGAAGACATTTGTTAATTGCCTACTGGTTTCATTACTGTTAAATACAACATTTGGAGTATGTTGGCCTTTATTAGAGTGTATGTTGGTCTTTAATGGCATCAGTCAACAGTATAGGTGTTAACAAAGAGGAAAGTAAAATTGGTAGAAGATTACGTTCTCCAACACAGGTAAACTCAATAAACAATTTTAATTTTTTACACAAAAATATAAAATTTCATTTCTATGAGATTCAAAATATTCTCAAAAATTACATTATTTTTAAAAGTAGTAGTTGATCAAAGATAATACTACAGATCATTTTAAGGTCATCTTAAAACAGGAGAGGATGTTAAGTTATTTTCTCTCTAGAGCCATTGGCTCTGGCTTTGCCTAACAAAACCACAAAGTTAGAATATCACTGGAATTTCAGAAAAGTTTAAACACATTCATGAAGCAAATATTTATGTTGTGTTGGGGACTGTTTAAGCACTGGAAATTCAACAGTGTGAAACCTAAGAGCCCTGCCCTTCTAAACTTTACATTCAGTCATCAAAACATGAAGTGCCAGAAATTTCTAAACTAGTATTTAGGAAGTTGAATAGACAGACTTTAAGCAATACTTATGTTTTGTTCAGTCATGAATTATCAGCAATCACAAAAAGTGAATGAAACAAATTATTTCACATGAACTCTTTGGGCACCAAGATTTTTAACTAGCAATAATAAGTGTTTACAATCTTCCCATTAGAAAGTACAAAACAATTTAGGGGTTAAGCTTACTATTTTATTAAAAAGAATATCATTCCCAAAGATCACAGATGCTAATTTAATAATGGAATTTTAAAAATTATTTTATAGAATTGTTTAGAAAGTTTGGGCTGCTAACATTTTTGAGTGGGAATTTGAATATTAAAGCTTGAAAAAATAACAGGGTTTTTTGTGTGTTTGTGTGTTTGCTGGCTTTCTTGCTTGTTTGCTTTTTAAAAATCTAGAGCAACATTTCGAAATTAATAGAATCTATTCTCCATATCCTAACTCAGCTTGGTCTTAAGAAGTCCTACAATTTGAATTCTGACAGAGTTTCTAAAACTCAAAGTCACTGTGGTGTTCTCTGTATCACAATATTTAACTGCAAAATTAACCATGAGATTCAGGTCATCAATTGGTTGTGTGACCCAATTAACAAGGATTTGTAAGTATCTATTAAGATGTGCTTTGGATCAGGGCATTTAGCCCATTTACAGTTAGGGTTAATATTGTTATGTGTGAGTTTGATCCTGCCATTTTGATGTTAGTTGGTTGTTTTGTTCATTAGTTGATGCAGTTTCTTCATTTTGTCGATGATCTTTACCATTTGGTACATTTTTGGGTGGCTGGCACTGGTTGTTCCTTTTTATGTTTAGTGCTTCTTTCAGGAGCTCTGTAAGGCAGGCCTGGTGGTGACAAAATCTCTCAGCAATTGCTCTTTCGTAAAGGATTTTATTTCTCCTTTGCTTATGAAGCTTAGTTTGGCTGGATATGCAATTCTGGGTTGAAAGTCCTTTTTTTTAAGGATGTTGAATATTGGCTTCCACTCTCTTCTGGCTTGTAGGGTTTCTGCCGAGAAATCTGCTCTGAGTCTGATGGGCTGCCCTTTGTGGGTAACCCGACCTTTCTCAGAACTCAGGATTAAGAAACTAACTCAGAAGCACACAACTACGTGGAAACTGAACAACAGGCTCCTGAATGTCAACTGGATAAACAATGAAATGAAAGCAGAAAGAAAAATGTTCTTTGGAACCAATGAGAATGAAGACACAATGTACCAGAATCTCTGGGACACATTTAAAGCAGTGTCTAGAGGGAAATTTATAGTAATAAATGCCCATATGAGAGGCAAGGAAAGATCTAAAATTGATACCCTATCATCAAAATTGAAAGAGCTAGAGGAGCAAGATCAAAAAACTCAAAAACTAGCAGAAGAAAAGAAACAACTAAGATCAGAGCAGAACTGAAGGAGATAGAGACAGAAAAAAAACGCTTCAAAAAATCAATAAATCCAGGAGCTGGTTTTATGAAAAGATCAAAAAAATAGACTGCTAACCAGATTAATCAAAAAGAAAAGAGAGAAGAATCAAATAGATGCAATAAAAAACAATAAAAGGTATATCACCACCGATTCCACAGAAATACAAACTACCATCAGAGATTACTACAAACAACTCTATGTACATAAACCAGTAAACCTGGAAGAAATAGATAAAATCCTGGACACTTGCACCCTCCCAAGACTAAATCAGGAAGAAGTCGAAACCCTGAATAGACCAATAACAAGGGCTGAAGTTGAGGCAGCAATTAATAGCCTACCAACCAAAAAAAGCTCAGGTCCAGATGGGTTCACAGACAAATTCTACCAGAAATACAAAGAGAAGCTGGTACCACTCCTTCTGACACTACTCCAAAAAATCCAAAAAGAGGGATTCCTTCCCAAATCAGTTTATGAGACCAATATCATCCTGTTACCAAAATCCAGCAGAGACTCAACAAAAAAAGGAAAACTTCAGACAAATATCTAAGATGAACATAGATGCAAAAATCTTCAATAAAATACTGGCAAATCAATTGCAACAGCACATCTAAAAGCTTATCCATCACAATCAAGTAGGCTTCATCCAGGGTATGCAAGGCTGGTTCAACATATGCAAGTCTGTAAACGTAATCCACCACAGAAACAGAACCAAAGGCAAAAACCACATGATTATCTCAATAGATGCAGAGAAGGCCTTTGACAAAATTCAACAGCCCATTGTGCTGAAAACTCTTTTTTTTTTTTTTTTTTTTTTTTGTAATTTTTTTTTTTCCTATTTATTTTATTGCATTTTAGGTTTTGGGGTACATGTGAAGAACATGCAAAATTGTTGCATAGGAACACATGAAAACTCTTAATAAACTAGGTATTGATGGAACTTATCTCAAAATAATAAAAGCTATTTATGACAAACCCACAGCCAATATCATACTGAATGGACAAAACTGGAAGCGTTCCCTTTGAAATCTGGCACTAGACAAGGATGTCCTCTCTCACCACTTCTATTCAATATAGTATTAGAAGTTCTAGCCAGAGCAATCAAGAAAAAGAAATAAAGGATATTCAGTTAGGAAAGGAGGAAATCAAATTGTCTCTATTTGCAGACAACATGATTGTATATTTAGAAGACCCCATAGTCTCAGCCCAAAATCTCCTGAAGCTGATAAGCAACTTCAGCAAAGTCTCAGTATACAAAATCAATGTGCAGAGATCACAAGCATTCATATACATCAATAACAGACTTAAAGAGAGCCAAATCAAGAATGAACTGCCATTCACAATTGCTACAAAGAGAATAAAATACCTAGAACTACAAATTTGGTGTGCTTAATATTATGCTCAGTTGCTATGAATATACAAGAGAACTTTTAGATATAGTCTTACCTCTCGAACAGTTTAAGAGTTTACTTGGAAATTTACACCATATAAACATCTTAAGAACCCAAGATAACATCTTGCATATTGAAGACTCACTAATGTGACAAAGAATTGCAGAGGAGGGGAGATTTAACAGAGGCTTTGATAATTAGAAAAGAACCCTAGGGAGAGGTGAACTAGAGAGCAGACCATTGGTCTGGGTGGAATTTGTGCAGGCAAAAAGAAATGTCCAGAACACTGTAGATACGAATGGCATGAACAGAAATATGTAGAGAGAATGAATATATAGAATTGCAAGTGAGCAGATGGTCCTGAAACATGAGCTGGGAACCCTTGCCCCATGTTGCATCAGAATTTATTTACCATAATCCTAGTCAGTATATAGATATCTTTAAGAACAAGACTTTTTTAGTATTTTTCATCTCTGGATATAAATGTGGGTGCACATGCAAATAAACTGTAAATACATGTTTTCCAAACATATTCTTCAATGTTGATTGGTCTTTTAAGCAGTATATGTTTTGCCAAGGATCTCATAATTTAAGTATGAAAACAAACAATATGGAAAGCAAAAATGTACATGGGTTGAGGAATAATTTTATGAAATAAACCTCTAACTCAGCTTTTATAGTCTGGAAAGTATATTCTCTCTTCAGATAAAATATGCGAGTTTTGTATAAATGGTGAACATATTTTTCTCTCTATGGAAATAAAATAAGAAGAAAGGACTGAAATTTCAGGCAAATATTTTTTAGAAAAATGTCTTGCCTATAGAGTTTTAACACAGAAGTAAAGATGACTAAGGGGAATAATGAACTCCTAAATGTTTTAGGAACTATTGAGCTATTTCTAAAACACTGACTACAAACAAGGAGTGATTAAAATAACTACTTAAACTGGAATCCCTATGAACTCAAACTTTCCCAAAGGGAATCTATAAGGGTGTTAAAAATGTGTTCCTTGTTTAATGCTGCAATATAGCTCCATTGACAATATAGTGCGTAGTCGATTATATTACATTAATATAACTTCAGTTCAGTTGAATAGGAGTTAACACTCCAATTATTTATAATATTACCAAAGACAAGAAATCATTTAGTTTATCGAGTCAGAGTTGTCAGACACTGGGCAAGGATATTTTTGTTTTGCTTATTGCCAAACTAAAATTAAGAAAGCTCTGAAGGAAAACAGTTCCACTTGTGGTCAAATGTTTAAAAGAACAATTACCAGTATCCAGATGGGCACATATTTGGTAAACTAAGTCTTATAATGTGCTACTTTGATGTCGTTTTTCTCTAGCCTTGATCTAGAATTGCAATTAAGAAAAGAAATGTACTTAGCTCAATATTTTTGGTATAGGCTTCCCTATTACAATATCCCACCACAACCTTGAAAGTACTGTCTTTTGTTTAAAGTCAGCCCCAGTCATTATTTACCACTCAAAGTCCGTATTGTTCACCTTATTTGGAAATTACTGTGAGTATTCAATTAATATGATATATTGGTTCAAACATTTGAACAACTTACTGACTGATCTTCAAGTTGATTTTGAACTGACTGGCAGCAAACAAATTGTATTGTAAAATAATTCAAACAAGGAATCACTAAAAAGAAATCTATAGCTTGCACTCCACTTTGCAATAGAGTCACTCCAGAGCTCACATTACTTAGGTCTCTAAGCACATCTCAACCTGCATGCAGACAGCATGCTTTGTCAAGCTTTGCTGGAAGCCTGCAGAGCACAGTGGGATACAAGCTGTATCAGAGGTTCTACAGTCCCTTTACTAATACCACTTAGATATACAACCAGAAAGACACATTGTGAACCATCAGACCTGTTACAGAAATTGGTCCTTGTTCCAGCATCACATTACCCTGACCAGTACACTAGCACTCAACACAGTTACACACTGTGAAGTCCACTGTTGTCTTGAGCTTCAGTTACATTGAATATCTCTTCTCAAAGCTATTACTGATGACTTGTTAAATAAAACCAACAATGTTAGGGGAAACTCCTTTACTTTAAGGAAATAAAAGTATAAGTAATATGTGTTCAAATTTCCATTTCTTTCCAAATCTTGCATCTAAATCAATGTTTATCTCACCGTAGATTCTGTAAAACCAAAGGATCCTTTCTGAAGCTACATGCTGAGTTACCTTGAGAAGCTGTGTTAGTCAGGAAATATAAAGTTACCCAAGGATGCTGTATTTAATAATTCATGTTTAAACACCCTGTTAGATTCCAAGTTAAGATCGCAACATCTCTCAATATGTGTAGTTCATCATTCTTGAACACTTATATACCATAACTTTGTAACACCTTTACACAAGATAAAGGTGCCGAAATTATGCACAGATAAATCTCAATCATCTAACCCCTCCCAACTCTCCCATAAACTCAAGCCATCTCTAAAAGAGGGCTATGTTCCAACTGTCATGGGATTTTGTTACTTCTCATATGTATTTATTTCCCAGGCTCAACATCCACATTAAATGAGATTTCTTGCTTGAAATGAAATTATTTCTGCTAGTTCTTTTTAGTCCCACTCTCATGAAAAAACATAAGATTTAATGAGCAACTGATCATTATTTCAAATGTTTCAACCTGATATTAGGCTTTCCTTGAGGAGTCTTCTCTTCTATTCTTAGTTACTGTAAATGTCCAGATTGAGAGCATCAACCAGCACATCTTTTTCATATCTGTCCTCTGCCTTTACAGCATGTCCTTGCTGGCTAACCTCTTTTCAAATTTTGTTTTCCTCTGAATGGGCTATTGCACTGATGGCTTTTGGCAGCTGCTGAGTGCTAAACCTGCATATAAAATCAATCTGTGGTGCCAGAGCCACAAAACAGGACCTACTTGTAATGATTTTTTTCAGCTTTCTGGTTACTGTCGTATTTAGAGTTTTAGTGTAATGGGCAAGGACAATAATTCATTTTACTTTATGAGAAAATCTTTATTTTCAAGAGCAACTGCTTGAGTGAACTCTTTTCCAATTGTCTTCTGGAATATATGCAGCACACATAGTAACTCAATACTCTCCTCTTACTCTAAATATTGTAGAGAAACTAAGCCAGAACCTTTTGCTCCGAGTTTTGTATTAATGTGTAAAAAGTTACTACAATATTATGACACATTCATTATTTTTCCATACAGGAGAGGAAACTACAATGCCAGAAACCATTTGATACTATTTTCCCCTCATAAAGTTTTCTACTCTGTCTCAAAAATAAAAACTCTAGTTCCTTGCAGTAAAGACTATAGATTTGGGTGTCAACTCAACCTAGATTCATTACCCAGATTTCTTTGAATGGAAAGAATGATTGTCCTTGGGCCAATTGTTCATGAATATTTAAACCTCATTATGTTCATGTGTAAAATATGGTAGTTTCTACCTTAAAGAATTTAGGTGAATTTATCTTATTAAAAATAAATTAATAATTCATATAATGCAGATAGCACAATATCTGACATGCAGAGGCTCCTAAAATATGTCATTATATTTTTAATTAATTATAAAAACTGCTACATCTGTTGTCTACTAGTATGAGAAAGTTGTGCCTGAGTAGCTTACCTTATTATAGTCACTTTCTCCTCTAAACAATAGAAATGAAAAATGTATGACATTTCCAGAATAAAGCAACTTAAATAGTTTAAGAACACAATGAGATTTAAGAATTTTTTTAATGCAATTTTTCAAAAACCCTGCTTAATCTTCATCTCTACTGCTCAACAAATCATTCCAAACTTAGTGGCAGAAAACAACAACCATAACTTACAAAATCAGTAGGTCAGATCAGTGGGTAAGAAAGTACACAACAGGATTGGTTCCTTTGTTTCAAAATGCCTGAGACTCAAATGATCCAGGACTTTAACGGCTGTTCTAGAGGAATCACTTCTAAGGCATCTTCCACATTTAAGTGTGGCTCAGTTGAGGCTGTTGAACAGAGCAATGTAACATGCCCTCTACATATGGCTTGGGCTCCTCACAGCGTGGGGGCTGGGTTCTGATGTAGAATTTCCTGAAAGGGAACTTTCATGGAGCTTGTGTTCCAAAGGAGTTAGGTGGAAGTGGCATGGCCTTTTCTGACGGAGCCTCCTGTGTCACTTGGTGGTCCCTTCAGCTGTACTCTTTTGGGTCAAGGCAATCATAAACCACACAGGCTCAAAGAGAGAAGGCATAGGTCTCATCTCTCTTTGCAAGTAAAGAATTTTAAGGCCATATTTTAAAATACTACATATATTCTCCATATTCTCACGTTGAACATTCCTTCTTTTAGTGCTCCTTATTCCTTAATTATTCAGCATTACTTAATACTCATTATATATTGCTTTATAGTTATTCTGGAGTTTATTAAGAACTTTGTAAATTGTTATAAGAATATAGTAATTTTATAGTACATCATCACATCTTCTTTTCATGTGTATCTTCAAATAATTTCCAGCATTGGACTCCCCTTACACATCAAAGATTTATTCAATATACTTAAATATTTAGCAGTGTCTTACAAATGCATATGCATTGGCAATAATGGTTAGCAACTTTACAAAAGAATACTAGTGTCAGAGATTACGAAACACATGATAGATACAAGTATACACTCAGGACAGCCTGATTAAACCAAGATTCCACCTAAAAAGGTTAAAAATGGAAAGATAGCTTTGATAACAGGACAAGAGTTTTTAATTCATAAAGAAACTAAAGAAGCCATCAGTTTTGGACTCAGATAATTTCATTTGCTCCTATCACATGCCCAAAATGAATGCAGACGCAGAACAGAAGGGTTGGAATCTATCAGTCATTGTTTAAGTAAAAACTTCCACTGAGTTTCAACCATGAGATATAGCATAATTTGAGATATAGCATCATTACATAGTTTTGCTATTTTACAAACAATCTATCATTCTACATTTGGAGAAAGCTAGATTTTATTAAAGCAAATTTTTAAAAAATTATTCAAAATGGTCTGTTGAACACCTATTTCCTACAGTCTCAGATGACACTAAGACAAAAATTAATAGGATAAAATTCTGACCCACACAAAGATTACCTCCTAGTTACAAAGATAAAGTAATTCTATAATAATTATGGAGTGTGTGTGGTAAGTAGTCTGAGAGAGAAGCGGTCAAGGTTATATTGGGACATATCTTTTTTTTTTTTATTTTTTTTATTTTTTTATTTTTTTTATTTTTCAATTTTCTTCTTAATTTTTTTTCCCATTTATTTATTTTATTGCATTTTACATTTTGGAGTACATGTGAAGAACATGCAAAATTGTTGCATAGGAACATATCTTAAACATTAAGAGATAAAAGAAACATTGTAGTGGATACTGTGATGTGTTTTTCAGATTTCCCACCAAGACCACAGGAAATACTGCTTTGGCTATGGGAAGTATTATTGCTAGACGACACTCAGCTGTCAAGCTTTTTCAGGAGTTATGCCACTAAAGATTCACGTTGCCTAAGGCCGTGACTCCTTCCTGGGGCAGCTCATATTCAAGGACTATCCCAATTCCGAAGAGCTGTATCAGCTTTGTAGTTCCCCTTAGGATCATCTGAGGTTTTTTTTTTTTTGGAGATTTCTCTTTCCATCTGATTGTGTTTTCTTCACCTTCCTTCCACAGGTATGGATCCCAAGAGCACTCACTAATAAACCTCTGTGTGCTGATATTTATTACTGACTCTACTTCTGAGGAAACTCAAAATGCATCAGTCATAATGCAAAAGAGCACTTCACTAATCTATCAATAACTGTATTAATCCATTTTCAAGTTGCTGCTAAAGACATATCTGAGACTGGGCAATATACAAAAGAAAAAGTTTTTTTTTTTTTTTTTTTGAGACGGAGTTTCCCTCTTGTTACCCAGGCTGGAGTGCAATGGCGCCATCTCGGCTCACCGCAACCTCCGCCTCCTGGGTTCAGGCAATTCTCCTGCCCCAGCCTCCTGAGTCGCTGGGATTACAGGCACGCGCCACCATGCCCAGCTAATTTTTTGTATTTTTAGTAGAGACGGGGTTTCACCATGTTGACCAGGATGGTCTCGATCTCTTGACCTCGTGATCCACCCGCCTCGGCCTCCCACAGTCCTGGGATTACAGGCTTGAGCCACCGCACCCGGCCTAAAGAAAGAGTTTTAACTGGACTTACAGTTCCACCTGGCTGGGGAAGCCTCACAATTATGGCGGAAGATAAGGAAGAAAAAGTCCCTTCTGACATGGATGGCAGCAGGCAAAGAGAGAATGAGGAAGAGGCAAAATCGTAAACTCTGATAAAACCATCAGATCTCATTGAGACTTATTCACGACCACGAGAACAGTATGGATAAAACCACCCCCATGGTTCAATTATCTCCCATGGGGGTACTTCTCACAATAAGTGGGAATTACAGAAGTACAATTTGAGATGAGATTTGGGTGGGGTCACAGAACCAAACCTTATCATTGACTGTTACAGGCCAGGTGTCATGGCTCACACCTGTAATCTCAACACTTTGGGAGGCCAAAGTGGGCAGATCATTTGAGGTCAGGGGTTCAAGACCAGCTTAGCCAACATGGTAAAACTGTCTCTACTAAAAATACAAAATTAGCTGGGCATGGTGGTAGGCACCTGTAATGCCAGCTACTCCAGAGGCTGAGGCATGAAAATCGCTTGAACCCAGGAGGTGGACATTGCAGTGAGCTGAGATAGTGCCACTGCACTTCAGCCTGGGCAATAGAGTGAAACTCAGTCTCAAATATAATTAATTAATTAATTATTATGGAAGCTACCTTCAAACCATCCCAAACATCACTGCCATGTTAATCTTCATGAGACACAAAACAGATCTTCTTCAGAAAAATCAAGATTCTCTCACCTAATGAATAAATGTCAAATTATTCCATGATGGATTTGAAACCCTTCATGATCTGATTGTGCGTGATCTACCTTGTATCTTAATTTCCCATTCTTCCCGTTTAATTTATACTCAAGTGAACAAACTTAATTGCTGCTGTTGAATCTTTTTCCTACCTCCATGCCTATGTGCGTGCAATTCCTCTGTCCTGATATGCCCACATGGCCAAATCCTACCCCCTACTCTAACACTCAATTTAGAGAACCTCCATCCATCAAACTTATACTAACCTTTCCTTTCCCCACCACTAAGCTAAAATGGCCTTCTCCCTCATCTCTGAACATCCATTGCATTCTATCTGTGCTTTTCTTTTATTTCTTGGTTTATATGATAATTATTTAAAAACATGAAATCTCTTTTTCTAGATCTTAAATAGTGAATATTACAAAGATATAAAGAATAAAGGGAAGTTCAGTGAGGTGAAACTAGAGGGGGAGGTAGAATAATGAGGGGATGGGGCAAAAAAGAAAAAGGAGGAGGAGTGGGAATAGAAAAAAACAAACAAACAGAGAATGGAGAACCAAAAGGAAGAAATGGGAGCCCTTTGTCTTTCAAGGAGCTGATAGGAAAAACACAGGTGAATCTACTTTTTTTCTTAATATCAGTAACATTTTATGACTGTTTCAATGTAGTTAAATAATAAAGATTATCATCATTTTGTACTTTGGCCAAGACAGTAATGAAATGGCAAGCTTTAGAAGTGAACTTTGAAATATACTCCTATTAATTAATATACTTTTGTCCTTGAAGCTGAGAATGTACCCTTATAACCATTTTACTTCCTCTTGGGCTATTTTAGACACTTATAGGGCTCTATGTTGCTCACTCAGGAATTTAGAAAGAGGAGCAAAGGACTTAAAGAAAGATTACTTTATGGATGCTCTAGAGAATTAGAAATAGAGCTAGATGTGAATGTTCAGCTAACTCAGATAAAAACTCAAGATATGAATGCTTCATATCCTGGGAACCCAGGATCTTCTATATATTATGTTTCAATTCTTCCAGAAGCAGCACTCACAAAGGCAAATGGAACATTTAACATCAAATATTGGAACAGCTTTAATTTGAAAATACTTTATCAGGAATCAGCAAAGTGCCAGTTTGGGTGACAATAGATCTTTGAGGTTTTCAGTCCTACCCCAATCAGATTTCCAATATCTATCACAGACAGATAAAGAATCACTGGCCTCAGGTTGGTCCTCCCTTTATCTAGATTTTTAAGACTCAGAGACAAAAACTCTCCAATGTTGGTAATATTGAACTCTGGCCAGGTATAACTTTATTGGCATAAGCACCTCAGGCAAAGCCATCAATTACTTTATACTGTTTACAAAGTAAAATACATCAAGCAAGCAGTCACTAAGATTATGATAGCACCATGGATTACTCCTTTCATCTGTACTGCCCTTTTGCCTGCTTCTAATTTCATTTAGTTTAAGCATCATTTCTCTCAGAAGTGGAGTCTGATCATCACCAATAATTGATGATGCTGAAAGAAGTCATTTCATCAAAATCCTGAGCAGCTGTAGATTTTACATTTGCTGACTCTTTTGTGTTTGTTATTATCCAGGCTACTGGTCAAAACATTTCAAAATGGTTGGACTACTTCCGTCAAGTAGTCTCAGCAAATTTCTATTTGAGGGCAGCTTGCTCAGCCATTATCCCTTCACCATTTCTACCTGATCCTTAGTACAGTGCAAAAAGTGCTGCACAGGTCTTGGTTGCAGAGCAGTTAATACTTCTTAATCCAACTCTGCATTCCAGAGTACTAAAGGTCATATCTTTATGGTGTACAGAAAAGCTCATGTCATTTTCACTTGCCTAGGGACTGTAGTAGAATGGAGATAATATGGGATTGGTAGCCAGAAAATTTGAATTTAAGACTCACTTCTATCATTGCTCCCTATAACATCTTTACAAAGGCTCCAACATCTCTTCCTCTATTTGTTAGTCTATAAAATGGGAGGAAGAAATGCTCAAGTCATTAATATTTCACCTTTGTTGGGAAAACTAAATAAGATAATGGACACAAAATGGCTTTTCAAATAAAATTTCTAAATCTTTACAAACTTTTGCATGAAATAACTAAGTTCTGCAAACTTACAAGCAATTTCTGAACTGGCATAACCTAACCTTAGTAAACTACCAGGGTCAATTATGAAGAAAAAAAGTTGTTATATTTTCTTTTCTATTTCAGGATATATATATTTTAAATTTTTTCCTGTGGAAGACTTGCCAAACTTAAACAGATGGTGTTTGTTAAAAAAGAAAAGGTAATTTAATAAAGTCAAACTCTTGTCTTTTATAACCCATTTTAAAAGCACAAAGCATAAACTCTTTTACTCTCCTCTGGTGACATCAGATCACTGCTCCACCATAAATGTCAACTTGGAAAGACTTGCAGTTTCATAGCCTCTTCTCACAATTATTCTCTGACCATATTCAGTGAGGCCCTTTAGAATAAAGCAAAAGTTAAGCAAGGACCAATTTTCAGTTTTATCTTAATGCTTAAAATGGACTGGTTGACTTGACATCAAAGAATAAATATATTTCAGATAAAATATCAAAACTTTAAAGAAATTACATGATATAAAATTTTCAAAAGCTCATGTCTCTCAATATATCCCAACTAAGCAATGATGCTTCTTCCATTTCTCTTTGGCATATTAAGCCCCATCAAGTCAAAACAAAGGTGTTGAATATCTGTAGTCTTCAGTTGGTGGCTGCATTGCCCCTTCGGCCTGATATTTTGTTCCCATTGGAAATGATGGCTTCTAAAATCTAGTGAAAATAATGCTCCAAGATAGCAGTGAGAGCTGGGCACGGTGTGTACAGGGCATGTTAGGAGTTTGACCATTGAAGCCAAGTGACTTAGGAGTCACCAAACTGTGCCTGCAAACGAGTTTTCTAATTTTCTTTCATAGGACAAAGTAACAAAGTGGCAAAGTGCCCTTGATAGAGCAGATGATGGCAGGGAAAAACATTTAGGATTTTTTTCTTTTGCTTTCAGTATAGGAACTAATTCTTCTTCAAACTGCTTAGAGAAAGGTTCATTTAGAGAGGATTGAATTGACTTAAAGATGAGACTTTGAATCACTACCCTTCCTAAACATATTTCTCAGAAAAAAATTCACTAAAACTGATTGGTACAAAGATATTTGACTTGCAGCAAGCATTACATTAGGCTCTGAAATCTCTCTCTCATGTGTGTTTATGTCTGTCTGTGTGCATATACATATATATATACACAAATATATATTGCATATATGTGTAATATATACTTAAATCATGTATATATAATGTCTTATACACATATGTGTACTTTTACATTCAGAAAGTCTTCCCCAAAAGCAGTAATATTTCACCATCTGAGTCGCAATACCATCATTGCCTAACTAGGACACATAATAGATCATAGTCAATAGTCTCATGAATAGAGATTGATTTAAGGCAGAGAAAAAGAAAAGCTGTACTCTAAAATACATGTTAATCCTAGAACCTCACTTAATGACTTGTAATTTCTATGATGCTTTGATATCTTATGACCTTAATCTTAAAAAAAAGTAAATCTGAATAAACCTTTTATAATTTGTTAAAGTGCAGCATGAATAATGTTAGCATGAGCCGAGGAAAACAAAACCCTAGAAAGATATGTGGAGGTGTCAGTAATTCATCAGGGCCAGCCTATTTTAGCACCTAATAATTTTTTTCTCTGCTCTTTCTTTAGAAGAGAACAAATCAGAACGACAACACAGTAAATTCTCACAGGGGAAACCATAATTCTATTGATGTACTTCAGGATGGCTTTTTGTTTTCAATTCTGCAAAAGTAGATCAATAAAACTAATGCAGGTTCCCTCCTAAGATTTTTCTTCTACATTCATAGTTAGGTGACTTGATAACACTGGTTTAACTGATTCAGCACTGGCAGGCATAATGGAGCAAGCTTTTGCAGGCAAATGAAACATAAGAGGCAAATTAAAAACAAAACAATCTGTATGGGGAAATTTGGTTTTCAGTTAAGCATGTGAATTCTTGAGGTAAGTAACCTGAATTTGCATCCTAGTTCTACTTATTACTTGTATGACTTCCTCAAGAGATTTAACCGTTTTACGCCTTATTTACTTCACATGTTAAATGACAAGAATAAGAGGTAAGAAAATTAAATGAGACTGTCCATGTAAAAATATCTTAGACATTCTAGCAGATTCTAAGTATTCAATAAATTTTAACTTGTAATTACTCCTATAGAATGACTCCAATGCACTGAGGTCTTTGTGCATGGGGGCCTTCCTCAGTAGTCCCCTAACTTTTTGGCACCAGGGACAAGTTTTGTGGAAGACATTTTTTCCACAGATGGGATGAGGGGAGAAATGGGGGTGCTGTGGTAGGGTAATGGTTTTGGCATGAAACTGTTCTACTTCAGATCACCAGGCATTAGATTCTCATAAGGAGTGCACAACCAAGATCCCTCAAATGCACAGTTCACAATAGGGTTGGTGCTCATGTGAGAATCTAATGCTTCTGCTGATCTGACAGGAGGCAGAACTCAGGCTATAATGCTTGCTTGCAGACCATTCACCTCCTGCTGTGGCCTGGTTCCTAGCAGTCTGTGGATAGGTATCAGTCATTGACCCCAGGGCTGGGGAGTCCTGTGTTGGGGACCCATGCCCTTCCTAGATAAATGAAACAATATCAGCAGAAATGATGTCATACAAGGAAACAAGACTCAATGCTTCTTGCTTTGTATGAGAATATTCATTTGAATGTAGATTTTGAAGAGTTTGGTATAGACATGTGGAAGGAATCTATGAGGGAAGGGGAAGAGTTTGGAAAGGATTCTAACAGTTCCTGTCTATTTTTCTTTTTATTTGTTTCATCCCTAAGAGCTAACAGAAAAGGAAAATATAATACAGCAAGTCCTCACTAATCATTATTGATAGGCTCTTGAAAACTGACTTTAAGCAAAATGACATCATTTCATTTAATATTGTTCGATGTAGGGGCTCAGTCGAGGTGGTGGGAGAAATTATAAGATAAAAATAATAGAGAAAGGGACCCAAAAGTTCTTGGAAGCCTGGGAGGTTTTTGCAAAAGCTTCAGGGAAGAATGAGCTCAAGGCAGCAGTTCTTACCAGAGACAATTAGGCAGGAGTAGGTACAAGGAAATGTGGGGTAGTTTATTTAAAGAGCTTATTTACGCATGTGGTCCTGAGACCTACCTTCGAACATCCATGGGTGCATGACTGCTGTCTACTCGAGGGTCAACAATGTTATTACCCACAAATGGTGTTTGCTTTAGACATCAGAACCTGGCCTTTAATCATCCATAGGACTGTCCTCTCTGGGGAAAGCAACTATGCTAATTATTCACAAGCATGTTAACTCAAAGCCTCTGTCATTAAATCTATACAGAATAAAATGCCCACAGCACCAGCTGATAAGGGCCGCAGCTGCTGACTCTTTACAGTTCCCTCCTGGGTGTCTGTGAGTAGCCTAGACCACCAAGCCTGCTCTTTCATTGGATTATCTGTGTCTGAGTGCATTTGTTCATCTGTTGCTAGGTCAGGGTCTACAGGTCAGACCCAACAGTTTGATTATAACATTGATGAGAAAAAAATTGTTTTTCTGATATGTCATTTGGCTTAAAGTCACAGTTTTCAAGAATCTATTGATGGTGTTAAGTGAGGGCTTACTGTGCATACTCTTAACAGGCTAATGGGGCTTAAGAAGAAATATTAGCTTTAGGATGCTAACATAGTCTTCCAATGCTCATTTAAGTTAGACTTGCTCTTCTTTGAAAAAAATCCTCTCTCTACTCCCAACCAGGAATATACTTAGTCTCTTTGTGTGCATTTAGTTAAAAATGTAATGAGAACAGCTGGACACAGGGAGGGGAGCATCACACACTGAGGTCTGTTGGGGGGGAACAAGGGGAGGGACAGTTGGGCATAGGGAGTTGGAGAGGGGAAAAATGCCAGATATAGGTGATGGGGATGGAGGCAGTAAGCCACATTGCTATATATGTACCTATGCAACCATCCTGCATGTTCTTCATGTGTACCCCAGAACCTAAAATGCAATAAAATATAAATAAATAAATAAATAAATAAATGTAAGATCATTTCTATACACTCTTTTCATGTACTCTCTGGAAAGGTTCAACCCCTCCTTTCTGACAACACACGACTAAGGACTCTCTTTAGTGCCAATTCTGATATCATCGCTCAACAGCTGTAGCATCCTGAGCAGTTAATTTAACCTCTTGCCTATGCCTGTAAATAGCTTCTTGCTTATGTACTCATCTATAAAACAAGGTAACAATTATTATCTGCTCCATAAAGTTGCAGAATTTTTTGAATGTATGTAAAGAGCTTAGTAAATGAAAACTGAATAATGAGTGGTAGCTGCTAGTGCCATGATTACTATTTTCTTTTTAACTCTATTTTGCATTATTATTGTTTCTATGTCCTGCTCTTGCTCAACAATTGCTTTTCGTATAAAACCTATACTGGAAAATTGTAAGCTTCAATGTATTTTTATTATTCTAAATTTCTTAAATCCATATGTTCTACATCACACACTCAAGTTTGGAAAAATTTGAAGATAGTAAATTGTCCTTTTACAAAATTATCTGTGTATGTTCATTTACATTTGTCAGCTGGGTGTTTTTATTCTTCCCTTATATTATCATAAATATAAAGCATTCTTATATTTTTCATGTTGGAATAATCTTTATATAACATATTAAAAAATGGACTACATAGCTTCATCACTATGTATGAAATTTCTGTTTAGGAACGTTGGCAATAGGAAAGTGTCAGATAGAATTAAGCATGTTTCCAGCCCCAGGATTATAATTAAATGGTTAGTACAAATGGTATCGTGAACTTGATACTAAACATAAAAATACCAATAATACGTGATACATGATTTCTAGATAAATAACAAAGCTTTCTTCTTCATACAAGCTTAACGCGAATCATAAGCCAATATGAATTTTCCCTGAAATCAATGATTAAGAGAGTTCAATCAAAAAGAGAAATGACATTTCTTTAACTTTTTTTAATTAAAAAAATTCTTCAAAACTTAGGATATTGTCTTTAGCATTTCATATTTTATGCCTTTATTTAATAAATTCAGCCAAAGTTTCTACTTAATATTTCTTAACAGTTCCCAAAGAATTGGTTCACTGTGCAAATATGAATTCAACTATATTTGAAGGGGAAATGGATTGCAGGGAACAAAAAGAATCTACTGATAACAAACTACTTTTTAAAAAATATTAATATATTTTTTAGAGTTTTATAAATTGAGCAAAAAGTACAGAGAATTTCTATATATTCCCTCCTCTCCACATATATACAGTTTCTCCTGTTATCAACATCTTGTGGTGGTTGATAACCAACATTTCTACAATTGATGAGTCAGTATTGATGCATTGCTATTAACTAAAGTCCACAGTTTACATTAGAGCTCGCTCTTTGTGTTGTACATTCTGTGTTTGTACAAAGGTGTAATGAAATGTTTCCATCATTATAGTTTCAGAGAAAATAGTTTCACTGCTCTCAAAATCCTCCATGCTCCATCTACTCATCATCCTCCTCTAGGTACTCCTGGCAAACCCTGATATTTTACTGACTCCATAGTTTTACCTTTTCCAAGATACCGCATGTAGAAGGACTAACACAGTGGCCTTTTCAGATTGACTTCTTTCACCTAGTAAGATGCACTTAAGATCAGTCCATACCTTTTTGTGGTTTTATTTATTTTCTTTGCTGAAGAATATTGCACTGTATGGATATACCATAGGTTTTTAAATTCATTCACTATTGAAGGACATCTCGGTGGATTCCAAATTTTTGCACCTATGAATAAGGCTATTATACATATTTGTGTGGAGGTTTTAGTGTAGACATAAGCTTCCAACTCACTTAGATTAATATCAATAAACTGCACTCTTCTTCTTCCTCCTCTTCCCCTCCTCCTCCTCCTCCTCCTCCTCCTTCTTCTTCTTCTTCTTCTTCTTCTTCCTTTTGAGGCAATATCTTACTTTGTTGACCAGGCTGTAATGCAGTAGTACACTAATGGCTCACTGCAGCCTCAACCTCCCAGGCTCAAGCAATCCTCCCAGTTTAGCCTCCCAAACAGCTTGGACTACAGCTGTGCCACTATACCCAGCTAATTTTTTCTTTTCTGTAGAGATGAAGCCTTACTATGTTGCCTAAGCTGGTCAAACTCCTGAGCTCATGTGATCCTCCCACTTCAGCATCCCAAAGTGCTGGGATTACAGGCATGAGCCACCACTCCAGGCCTTGCCATCTGTGTATCTTCTTTGGTGAGATGTCTGTTCAAATCTTTTGCCTTTTTAAAAACTTAAGTGATTTGTTTCCTTTTGTTGCCTTTTATGCACATTTTTGTTACCAGTCTTTTGCAATCACTTTTTCTAATACACTTTATTTTAGAACAGTTTTAAACTTATAGAGAACTCGAGAAGCTAGTACAGTTTTTCTACACCCTGAAGCCAGGGTGTAGAAAAAAATGTAGAAATGTACGACACAAAGAGCCAGCTCTAATGTAAACTGTGGACTTTAGTTAACAGCAATGCATCAATATTGACTCATCAATTGTAGAAATGTTGGTTATCAACCATCACAAGATGTTGATAACAGGAGATACTGTATATATGTGGAGAGGAGGGAATATATAGAAATTCTCTGTACTTTTTGCTCAATTTATAAAACTCTAAAAAAACTCCTGTTTTTTTTTTTTTTGTTTTTTTTTTTTTTTTGAGACGGAGTTTCACTCACGTTACCCAGGCTGGAGTGCAATGGCGCGATCTCGACTCACTGCAACCTCCGCCTCCTGGGTTCAGGCAATTCTCCTGCCTCAGCCTCCTGAGTAGCTGGGATTACAGGCACGCGCCACCATGCCCAGCTAATTTTTTGTATTTTTAGTAGAGACGAGGTTTCACCGTGTTGACCAGGATGGTCTCGATCTCTTTACCTCGTGATCCACCCGCCTCGGCCTCCCAAAGTGCTGGGATTACAGGCTTGAGCCACCGCGCCCGGCCTCTCCTGTTTTTAACGCTTAACATGAGTAATAAGTATCACTTTTTAATAATTAGTGATACAGAAAACATGAACATTAAAATAAGAAACAAACACTATCAGATTCTTGATAATGAACTAAAAGTGTTTGCTGTATAGTTATACTGGATGCTGATATTTTGAAGAATTCAGGTATTTTGCACTTAATTCCACCTAACAGCAATAAAAGTAATCACATCTTAACTTTAATTTTAAACAGTGTTCAATCGATTTTATTACTTTTCTCAGATGGAATTTCTAAGTGGGTAAGAGTGAACAAAATAAGTGATCAAGTCCCTTTCAACTTTGTGATTCCTTTTCTCCTCAGCCTCTGTATTTTGGGTAGAAAAGGACAACCTAATGGAGAGGTGTGTTACCTTTATTCATCAAATGAGCTAAGAAAAGTCCCAAGAGCTATAATCAGGTCTTTACATTTTCTTTCCAGTGCTCTTTCATCCATGCTGCTCAGAAAAGGACTTACTCCCCTCAAATTTATCAAAAAGACTGAAGATAGATAGAATCTACATTTCCATATCATTTATAATGTCTCTTTGTTTATTGCTTGTTTTTGCTAACAGGAGATGATTTCAAGAAGAATATTGTTTTTCAAAAAAACGAAACAGATAACCAAAAAGACCATAATATTTTTCTTATAAATGCACAAAGTTTTCCTTTATGCTTACAATACCTTCTGTGACTACACTGATTCTTATGTAAAACAAAATGCTCCATGTTTTACCACACGTGTTAAAATCTCAATCCAAGTATCACATTTATGTCAAAACTAATATACAGGCAAGGCAGTTTTGGTGTAGGCATAAATTTCCATTAAATTTATCATGTCAAATCTTGGATCGGTATGACAATTAACAAAACTTTTGCCCATCTAATTTGTATGTGTGTGTATGTGCATGTATGTGTACATTTCTGAACAAGATCAGCCTTCAATACTCAAAGCCATTTCTTTTTCTTTTTATCATTTTTTCAATACATGCTATCAAACTATCTAATTACTAAGCACTATCTTCTTGAGACCTTGAATTTCCACACTGGTTTCACATTTGTCACAAAAGCTGTTTTTTTTTTTTTTTTTGGAAAGTAAGGCATTTTTGGCTTAAGTTTCTTATATATGATAGATAATATCTTAGCAAGATGTGAATGAATTTTAAATCATTCTTGGAGGGATAAAACAACTGTGCCCAATACAACATTCAAGGCATTTTTTAGAATGTTTTATGTCATGTTTCAGATTAGAAATTTAGCATTGGCCCTTGAACTAGCATTTGTAGCTCAACGTGGGAATTTGTTATCTAACATCAATTTCCTTGCCATTTAGTTCTTGGTTTGT
Source organism: Sapajus apella (assembly GCF_009761245.1). Taxonomy (NCBI): domain Eukaryota; kingdom Metazoa; phylum Chordata; class Mammalia; order Primates; family Cebidae; genus Sapajus; species Sapajus apella. The sequence goes on from NW_022436990.1 coordinate 15,685,670, forward strand.
CTATGATGTATAGTTAATATGTTCCCTCCAAAACACTTCTAAGTCTTTTAGATATCATGTAGAAAGCTTCCATTATATTTTGCTCTTTTCTGTATGTATGTCTATGGGTGTCACTTGTAAGGTTATATAGGCATTTTAAATATATACAAATATTAAATAACCAAACAACAAGTACGTATAATACAGTGTTTATAAAGGGCCGATTTCTTTTCAAAATAATAAACAGTGAATTTTAAAATTTGTATTGCATTATAACATACATTCAGAAAATGTATGCATTTTGATGGGATTTCACAAACTGAAGATCTCTATGTAATCATAACCCCAGGAATCCTCCTCATGCTTTCTTTCCATGTCCTGTAATGTACACAGCACCTAAAGATCATCGCAGTGCTGACTTCTTAGATTTATACACGTAACTTTTTCTCATATTTAACATCTTAGTTTTCAATACTGTAAAAATTTCATTTGCATCATGCATATATTCCCAGGATCTATGAATGCTGAGAATATAATACGTACACACACAAACAAATCATCTAGTTAGTTAGTAATTAGTTACCACCCATGTTGTGTTCTGTCAGTATAAATAGAGAACCCCAAAAAGTGACATTGGTCAGATAATTTATAAAGCCTAAAACATTGTTGGCATGCTCTTCCAATACAGTTTACCTCACCTCTACAACATTTTTGCCCCATGGGATATGGATGGTGGCTATTGAGAGAGAAAGAAAATAATGCTTGGGAGCTGAAACCCAGAGTCTGGGCCTAGGATCTGCAATTCAATATGACTTGAAATAAATCAATTAAAGAAATTGGTGAGCACCAGTTTCTCTATTGCTGTAGCAAGTATGATAATGCATTCCTTCAGAATTTTATGAAGTTCTGATGCAAGAACGCAATGAAAGTGCATTGTACATTTTAAAGAGCCCTGGAAACAGTTTGCTGTATCTTTGTAAAGTAGAGGCTTTCTCCAAGGTTTGTGAGTGCTGTAACTCTTAGATAGTCAGCCATGGATCTAGAACATCTCTTAGGGTTACAGAGCAAATTTTTTCTATACTTGCATAGTGTTGGTCTGAAATAAAATTGCCAGGATGTGAGCATCATTAGTAACTGATTTCTCTACTATGCTTCCATCATAATCTTCAAAATTTCTCCAGAAATAAAAAATTCTGCTGCTTTTTGAAAAAAAAAATTACTTTATTTATTGCCTACATACAATGCATTTTCAGTAATAAAACACATTTTTCAAAATTAATAAGACTCTAGGAAATTTAAAAAATATGACTTAATTTGGTATTGAATTGTCTCCTCAAAAGTAAAAATGTCTTTTACTGAGCATGGTGGTTCATACCTGTAATTCCAGTGCTTTGAGAGGTTGAGGTGAGGATCCCCTGAGCCTGGACAAAACCTGCAGATACTGCAGAAGAAACACCAAAGAAGGTGCCATTTTTATGACTTTGGAAAAAGTAGCTTAGAATGTGAGGGAAAGGTATTCCAACGTGGAAAAGGATTTGAAGGAATGACTGCGTGTAACCTATAAATGATGACAAGTCAAATTCAAAATTAAAACAGTGCAGGATATAGGAGGGACATAGTGTGGAGGAGAGTGTGTATACTATTTCATTTTCAGTAGCTAATTCCACCAGCATCAAGCTCTTCTATTATCGTGAAAGTTGCTTGTGTTTTATTATATGCTATTGTGTACTGCATGCCTACCTTGCTGTAAAACAGCTGGACTGCTAGACAATACTGCTTCTACATTCTCTGTCAGTCTTGAATTTATCCTGGTACATTCATCCCCTAAAATGTCCTTCTCAATCTAGTAAGCTTTCATTTTTCATTGCCATTATTTTGTTGTGAGTTTCATGTTATTGAAACAACAAATCCAGCACACTCATTAACCCCTTTCTTTGTTAAAAGGAAAAATCTTATACCTCAGATGAGTATCAAATTGGACTAAAATTCTCTGTCAACATGGGATGAAAGAGCAGAACACGAATTCTCACACATTTGTTTCTGAAGTTCACTAGAATTTAGTGTCAATGTTAGATTCCATCGGAAGAGTAAAGATATTGCCTGTGGTAAGTCATTATTTAAATATTCTTGTCTTTACTAATCTGGGAAATACATTTTACACTATTATGTTATTATATTTACACAGTATTTTAAAATGTATTGCAATCTATCTGTTTATTAATCAGAGGGAATAAAGGGTTAAGGAAATGTAATATAAATGTCACACAAAGGCAAAGGTAATTTCAAGGATTATATATGGCATTTCCTACAGGAACCCATGGGATAGAATCATGTCTTAGTCCATTCAGGCTGCAATAACAAAATACCATAAATGAAGTAGTTTATACACAACAGAAATTCATATCTCACAGTTCTGAAGTCTGAGAAGTCCAGGATCAGATTCAGTGTCTAGTAGAAACCTGTTTCCTGGTTCACAGATGGTGACTTCTCATTGTGTCCTCACAGGTTGGAAGGGGACAGCTAGCTCTCTGGAGTCTCTTTCATAAGGGCACTTAATCCCACTTATGTGGATTCCATCCTCATAACCTAATTACTTCCCAAAGGCTCCACTTCCTAATACTATCACCTTGGGGAGTTAGGGTTTCAATATGTGAATTTTGGGAGAGCATGAGCATCCATAGCATAGCAAATCTGCACATGCATGGCTATTTCAGCATGGAGGTAAGGTTAGGCAACTCAGTAACAGCCTAACCTTGAAATAGTCAAGTCAAAGTCCAGTCTTAGATATTGGAACACCAAGAAAGAAAAAAATGAAAATATGTATATCACCATAGATTAGAAATTTGTCATCAAGAGGACATGCCACAAAGAAAAAAATTGCCTTTATGCACATGAGTGATGAAAAACAATTTTTGTCACAGTTGAATTATTGCATAAGAGAAAAAGGAAGAGGAAAAAGAGGAGGAAAGGAAAGAAATAAAGAAAAAAAAAACAATATCCTTAGTCTTTTCCAGGTAATGGTTAGTACCTAGTCTAACATACTACTAATCTTCTCATTGAATAAGAACCTGACACACCGTTAGAGCCATTTACTCTTGGAGTGTCAACTCCCATCTACCTGTAGGTTGATGTGGCCCTGAGCTAAACTTCCAGCACTAACATTATTTCTGAGCTTTATTCTACGTGCCCAAAAGCTGGCATTGCAAAGATATTATACCAAAAATGTACCTTAGTATCTTGTCTACAATATTGGATTTCTTTACTGTCTTGGACCAATTCAGTGAATAACCTCTATAATCATAAGTCTATAATTGACAGATAATTACCTCTGATTCAATGTTAATAACATTTTTTGAAGTTTGAGAAGTTACTTTTCACTTATAATTTATAGCAAATGGTACTAATTTTCTATTTATGAGACTAATATAAGATTAAGGTTATACAATCTTTAAATAATGGGTTTTTAAAAAAAAATCAAAGCAAACATCATGTACAATATGTATCTAAATTAAAGTTGTAAATTTGATGCACAAATGGCCAAAGTTGTAAACTCTGTCACAGCTGTAGAATATCCTCCACATGCTGGCCCCTCCTACCTTTTCATCTTCAGTGCTTACTGTCTCTAACTCTGCTTGAATCTTATGCTTCGCTCATGTTATGATTTCTTGCACACTTGCTGTGTTGCACTCCACTTGCCTTTTCCCATGCTAGTTACTCTGTTTGGAATTAACTCCTCTACCACCACTATTCCATTCCCCCTTATCTGCCTGAGAGATGTTTCCTCTTGTTTTAAAATTCCTCAGAAAACATCTCACTACGATGATGTTTTAAATTTCCACAGTTATACTCTCAAGTTATTAATGTTCCAATGCATGTTTCAGTCTTTTTCAATTTGTAGCACTTGCACAAAACCTGAATCAGAGTATGAACCTCACAAATGCTTTTTGAATACGTGGCTATTTTCTCCATAACACAAATTAATGTTTAATATGTTAGAGATATAAGCAAACTTTGTCTTTCTTGCCTGGATATCAATCCCATCCAAAATTTCTGTGGGCCATGCTTGCTTCTCAAATTCTAAACAGAGTTCTATACAAATCCCGAGCACTAACAGTCTCCAGATGTTGCATCCAGAAACCAACAACTCATCTTTATGGCCTATTCTCAATTCTAACTGCTTTCCCTTACATATTCTCTATTTTTAAAGAATCTCTTTAATTTAAAATTAGAGTACATCAAACCTCCTGTCCTGCATCACAGGATGTAGGGGACATTCTTCCAAGTCCTGTGGCTTAATAGGTAGAGGGGCAAATGCCCCTTCCCCGTCACCATGCTGTGGGAAAGATTTGTAAGGATAATTTAGCCTAACGCTCCACAAAGGTTTGGAGTATTTGCCAATGGTTCTGTTTCCTGGAAGAGAATTGTAGGTTTTAGCACACAGCATTGCATAAATTACTTATAATTAGTCTTGGGCATTCAAGGCCAGGCAGTTTCAGTCTGAACATGACCTTGAATAGCTTCCTGATATCTGTAGTATTTCCTAAAAGTTCTTTAGATTAATATAATGCGATGGTTTAGTTCTCAGGGATCTTGTATCACCTTTGACTTTAACAAGACATCACACTGGTCCATTCCATAGATTACATTATGCTGATGGAACCAGGTGAGCACAAAGTATCACCAATTCTAGACTTATTATTACCAAATATGTGTGTCAGAAGGTGAAAAATACATCTGACAAAAAGTCAAGAGCCTTCTACCTCAGTGAAATTTCTACTGGTTCAATGATATAGGGCTTGTCAAACTACCCCATCTAAGGTGAAAAATAAGTTGTTGCATATGACCCTCTAAAAACCAAAAGAGAGGCACAATGCCTAGTGGGCCTACATGAATTTTGGAGGCAACATATTCTTCAGTTGAGTAAGGAATTGGCAACACATTCCTTAGTTACTGACTCATTTACTGAGTGACCTCAAAAGCTGCTGGTTTTGCATGTGGTTCAGAAATAGAAAAGGTTCTGCAACAGGTCCAGGCTGCTGTGCAAGCTGCTCTGCCAATTGGACTATACAATCCAGCAGATCCAACTGTTTGGAGTGGCAGTGTCAGACAGGGATGCCATTTGCTGCCTTTGGCAGGCCCCTAAAGATGAATCACAGTGCAAATCCTTAGGATTTTGGAGCAAAGTTCTGCCATCCTCTGCAGATAACTACTTTTCTTCTGAGAAACAGTTCTTGGCCAGATGCTGGAGCTCAGTTCAGACTGAGTGCTTAACCAAATGCCACCAAGTTACCATGGAAGCTGAGTTGCCCACGGTGAGCAGAATGTTGTCCAACCCACTGAGCCAAAAAGTGTGGCATGCACAACAGAACTCCATCATCAAATGGAAGTGGTTTGTACACAATTAGTCCTGAGCAGGCTCTGGAGACACAAGTACCTGTGTCAAGTACTATGAAGAGGTAGCCCAAATGCCCATGGTTTCCACTCAGCTACACGACCTTCTCTCTCCCATCCTGCACCCTTGTTTTTATGGAGAGTCTCCTATGATTACTGGCAGAGGAAGAGAAGACTGGGGCCTGGTTTATAGATGGCTCCACACTATATGCAGGCACTTCCTGGAAATGGACAGCTGTAACACAGCAGCCTCTTTTTGGAACATCTCTGAAGAACAGTGGGGAAGGGAAATCTTCCCAATGGGCAGAACTTCCAGCATTACCTCTTTGCATGCAAGAAGAAATGGGCCAGGTATGTTACTGGTATACAGTTAGGGAAAGACTGGAAAAAACATGATTTGAAAGTTGGTGACAAGGATATTTGTCAGAAAGATATTGGATAGACCTCTCAGAATGCAATGCACAAGAAATCTAATGATATTTATGTACCATTTCAATGCTAACCAAATGGTGATTTAAGCAGGGGAGGAGTTTAATAATCTAGTGGATAGATTGACACTTTCTATGGATACCAGTCAGTCTCTTTCCTCAGCCACCCCTGTCATTATCTTATGAGCTAATGACAAAACTAGCCACAGTAGCAGGAAAGGAGGTTATGCAAGAGCTTAGAAACATGGACTTACACTCATCAAGGCTGACCTAGCTACACCCACTGCTGATGACCCAATCTGCCAGCAGCAGAAGCCAACACTGAGTCTATGATGTGACACCGCTCCCTGGGGTGATCAGCCAGCTACTTGGTGACAGGTTGATATATGGGATCACTTCCATCATGGAAGAGATAGCCTTTTCTTATTATTATAATAGACACTGTGGATACGGGTTTGCCAGCAGTACAAACAAATATGCCAAAAACAGAATGCCTTATCCACCATCATGCTATATGACATAGCATTACTTCTGATCAAGAAACTCATATCACAGCAAAAGAAGAATGGCAATGGGCCCATCCTTATGGAATCACTGGCTTTATCATGTCCTCCTTCATCCTGATGCAACTAGTTTAATAGAATAGTGGAATGACCTTCTGAAGACTCAGTGATGGTGCCATCTAGGAGGCAATACCTGGCACAACTGCTGCAAAGTTCTCCAGTAGGCTTCATGTGCTACTTATAAATATCCAACATATAATGCTGTTTTTTCTATACCCCAAATTCATAGATTCAAGATTCAAGGGATGGAAATGGGAGTGACGCCACTCACTAACACCCCTAGTGACCCTCTAGCAAAATATTTGCTTCTTATTCCTGTAAGTTTGTGCTCTGCTGGCTGAGACGTCATAGTTCCAGAGGAAGAATTTCTTTCCTAGGAGAAATAAAGAGCCTTCAAACTGGAAGTTAGAACTACTGACTGCCCACTTCGGAATCCTCGTCCCTCTGAATCAACAGCAAAGAAGGGAGTTACGGTGCTGAATGGGCTAATTGATCCCACTGCCAAGGGGAAATTGGACTGCTATGTCACTATAAAAGTAAAGAAAGCTATGTCTGTAATACAGGGAATCCCTTAGAGTACCTCTTAGTATTACCATTTCCTGTGATTAAGGCCAATGGAAAACTAAAACAGTGCAATCCAGGCAGAACTATTAATGTCTGAGACCCTTCAGGAATGAAGATTTGGGTCATTCTACCAGATAATAACCACTACCAGCTGAGATGTTTGCTAAAGACAAAGGGAATAAAGAATATGTAGTAGACACCTGTAATCCCAGCACTTCAGGAGACCAAGGCGGGCAGATCACTTGAGGTCAGGAGTCTGAGATCAGCTTGGCCAACATGATGAACCCCGTCTCTACTACTTAAAAAAAATACAAAAATTATCTGGGCATGGTGATGAACACCCATAATCCAAGCTACTCAGGGAGGCTAAGGCAGGAGAATTGCTTGAACCCAGGAGGCAGAGATTGTGTCACTGCACTCTGGCCTGGGCAACAGAATGAGGCTCTGACTCAAAAAACAAACAAACAAACAAACAAACAAACAAACAATATGTAATAGAGGAATAAAGTTATAAATACCAGCTACAACCATGTGATCTGCTATGTAAATGAGAACTATAATTTTTATGAATACTTTCTCCATATTTTGTTATACATATGTATGTATGTAAATATCTTTGTTTTCTTCTTTTTTCTTGTTCCCATATGTAGCATACGACGTGTTGACTTTATTCCATAGTATTTAAGTTTTGTTGATTTTGCATCATAGTGTTTTAGTTATGGGATATCAAGAAGAAGAATAAACATCACTCAAGGACTTTACTTCCTTTTCTGGGGAAGGTATCAGTGAATTTTCAGTTGTACACAGTGTAGTTGTATCATGTTTAGTGGATTTATGACCGTGTTATTGTCCTTACTTGAAGGTTAAGTATGGTTTAAGAAAATGTGTATTGATGCCAAGTTGATAAAGTTTGGACTTGTGATGGATAATTTTATGTGTCAACTTGACTGGGCCACATGGTGCCCAAATATTTGGTTAAACGTTATTTCTTGGTGTGTCTGTGAGAGTATTTGTGTGTTGTCAATCAGTAGACTAGATGAAGCAGATAGCCCTTTTTTCCAATGTGAGTGGGCATCATTCCATCCATTGGAGGCCTGAATGAAATAAAAATCTGAGTAAGAAAGAATTTTCTTCACCATGTGAAGACACAGCAAGAAGGTCACTGCTGGCAAGCCAGGCAGAATGTCCTCAGGAAGGAACCTAATCATCCCACACATTAAACTTGGACTTCTCAACCTCCAGAACTGTGAGAAACAAATTCCTGTTAAGCCGCCATATCTATGGTATTTTGGTCTGGCAGCATGAGCTGACTAATACAAACTACATATATGTCATAAACAACAAACAAAATAAAAATTCTTAGCAGATCAATCAAACTACACTTGTTTTTTGTTGTTGTTGTTTTTCTTTGTTGGTTTGTCTTGCTGTATTAAAAGTCATTTGATGCATTCTATTCAATTCATTCTGGGTATGGATATAAAGAATGGTAACCTCAGAAGGACAGAACCAGAATGCCACTGTTTTACCCCTAATCATTCTTTACAGATGTGGATATCCAAGTCAATGGATTTCAAGAGACAGTGCCTTGCTTGGTTTCATGACAAAAACCAAAAAACAAGAAACCGTTTTTCTAAATATTTAGGCATCCATTTAGTCTGATTTGCAATCTATGGATATCGCCACGTATTGTAGTTCTCCTGGAGTAAAACAGAGGCTCTAGAAGTTCTAAAAGTAATGGAAGAGAAGATTAGACCTCAATTTAGAAGAGTGGATTTAGCAGGTGACTACTAGTCAGGAATGCTATGTGAGTATCCAAAAGAAACTTGCATTTGGTGTCATTTATTTGTCAAGAAATATTAAATAAGAGTTTGGGGTTCCTGACCATTCTTCATCAAGAACCCTCCCTAAGGGAATATTGAAGAGTCTGAACTTTAATCTCAGACAATCTACTACTGCATTACTGGAGTAGGTAAGATAAGCACCCCCCAGCCACCCCGCAAGGATGTTCATATATTAATCTTCACAACCTGTGAATAAATTATGTTACATAGAAAAGAGAAATTAAGGTTGCAGAAAGAATTAAATGTGCTCATCAGCTGACTTTAAAATAGACAGATTATACTGGATTACCCAAATAGGCCCAACATAATCCTATGAATTCCTAAAAGTGAAGGAAAGAATTAGAGGACAGTGAGATGGCAGCGCAAGAAGGACTCAGGCTAATGGTGCAGGTTTTGAAGAAAGGAGAAGGGAATCATAAGCCCCAAAAAGCAGGCAGCCTCTAAAAATCAGAAAAAGGCAAGGAAACAAAGTCTTCCCTGCATTCCTTCCAGAAAGGAACGCAGCCCCAACGCAGTGTGAGATCTGTGTTAGACTTCTAATCCACAGAACAATAACATAATAAATTTGTGTTGTTTAAGCCATTACATTATGGTAATTTGTTAGAGCAGCAATGAAAAAATAATACAAGCACCAATGCCAAGTTTTGTGTTTTTTTTCCATTTTTGCTACCATGACAACTTCATGGAGAGTTTTTTTCCACAGCACAACTCAGAAGACCAAAAGAAGTCCGTAGTCATTTAATAGAGTGATAGAAGATCCCATACTTGCACTTGGGGATGAAACTGAGTTCACTACACCACATTATCACAAGGTAATCATAGTGAGAAAGGACCTCTCTAATTTTAAATGTGATATTTTGCTCTTGTCTCTCCACTACACAACGCACAAACCACCTATATTTACACCCCTCTTACCCTTCTCTGCTTCATAATTGGTGATCTACTGCCTCTCCACCTATCTATAAATGATGGTTTGAAACCCTTTCTCTTCTACTTTCAGGAGCATTCGACTGATCTGATTACTCACTTTTTCTTGATTGTATATTTAATTCTTCTCTCTGAAATGGAAATTTCCTAATTGATATTTAACCATGGTCAAGGTTCTTCTATAAGGAAGCAATTAAAAAACAGAAAAGAAAAAACCTTCCTTCTTTTCCCTGTTCTATCTCTGCCTGGTACCTTGCGGGGGAAATGCTCATTAATAGAAGTACTGCCACTTCATGGGTTCATTTGTTATCTCCCCTTTTCTTCATTTAACCCAAACCTGGAGTCACAGCCCTCCTTAAGGTGATCAATGACCTCTATGTCACAAAATCCAATGGACATTTGTAGAACAATTGTCATCATTGACTTCTCCTCAAACATTCTTTTCATTCAACTATTTACAAGGTATTACTATACCTTCGCTATTCAAGAATGTTATCTTTCTCTGGATTCACCTAATTATTAATGCACATATCACAGCTTTGTACGTACACAAGAAAGTATTGTCCAATTAAGTATAATCCTTATATAGTTATCTAAATTATATTTTAAAATGTGTGTTGTGATTAACTGATAAATGTCTGCCTTTCCTATGGGAATGTAAACTCCTGGATTGTCAAGGCCGATGCTTTTGTTTGCTGACCGTTAAAATAATAATTCTATATCCATTGCTGAGACCAATTAAATCATTGATGAGAACACAAACATATTTGTTGAATGAATGACAAACTTCAAAAGGAAAAAATACCCACATAGAATAAAAAGTGACAAATCATTAACACTGGGTAGTAATATGTGGTAAGAACATGCTAAGTACTTTATGTCTTATTTTACTTACCCTTTTAAATGACCCACTGAAGATAATAGTTCCATTATACAAATGACAAAACAGAGATTTGGAGAATGTAATAAATTTCTGAGGCCTCACAAGTAAAAACTGTAAAAACAAAGACATTTAACTTAGATATATTTAGCCCAAATCCATGTTACATGGTTCCATACTGATCATGTCTTTGTTTAAAATTCTGATAGTGTATTCATTATGAACTTTTGCATTAATTATGACTTTCTATAATACAGCATTGAGCTATTATTTCTCTTGATTATTGTGGTTTTGGTGCCCCCTTAAATTTTGCATCCAAGGTAAGTGCCTTGTTTGATTCACTTACCCCACCCTTGTCTGGTTCTACAGTTATGAAGAGTTTGGGTCAAAATATATATTCTAAAATAAGCTGTGCCTAAAATTAAGCAGTAGAAATCAGTCTTTCTGAGGGAAGCTTGGGAGAAACCAGTATTTCTAACCTAAATCAGAAAGATGAGAGTGAATTTCATGAGTGCATTTCTCAGGAAGGTAATGACTTGTGATCTCAATAGCAATGACAGGTGATTCTCCACCACAGACAAGGGCAGAAGAAGAGAGAGAAAGTTTCCCATGATTTTATATGTAGACATAAAAGTATCTTTATGTCTGACTCAACAATCACCTCCACCATGCTCTATTGTTCAAAGAAAGTCACCGGGCCAGTGAAGATTCAAGAGAACACAACAATACTCCATCTGTTGATGAGGGGATTTGCAAAGTTACATGGCAAGGTGGGTTCTTTCATGTAAGAAAACTTCTCTCATTCTTTGTGAATAGTCTACCACAACTAGCAACAGCTGTGAATGAGAATGCTAGTACCATCATACCATAATTAGCATTGAGTGAATTAGTTATTCATTTGTAAATCTTTGGCCATATACTTGGCAAATAGCAGTGTGTTGTGATGTTATTTTGTCTGTTGATGCCTAATAGTAAACCTCATCTTGATAATTATAGAAACTACATGCCACAGAATTCTAATCTTCTTGAGGGAAAAGGGATGATTCTCAAATAAGAGATACTCCAATTTCCTGTTTGTTTGCTTGCTTTTGTATTATACTTTTCATTGTTGTTGTTTTGTTCTTAATACATATTTTTTTCTGATATAAGAAAAATCCATAACCACTTCTGATGCCCTATCTATCCATTTAACAGACTTAGGTCAGGCTACACTTGGAGACATGTGATCATCCAGTTTGAACACACACTCTCCCAGGAAAGGCCAACGCAGGGCAGAAATCACTGGACACCAAGCAGAGAGAATCTGCTGAAGCTCTTTCTAGTAAAAGCATAGTCTGTGACCAACAGTTAAACATGTCTCCAAGGCTAGGTAAAAAGGTTATAAAACCACTTGAGAATAGACCAAACAGATGATCTTCTGTCTTCAGCCTCCTAAATAAGAACACAGTTTTCTTGTCTACTCCAAACTGAAGAAATGAACCAGGAAAATGAGTTCTAGGTGTTTACTTCTTCAAACTACTTTTCATTATTAATGAAAATCATTATTGAAAAACTCCCTCACTATATATTGTTTGTATTTCTGTTTAAAGTCAAATTTGAGCCAGCAGCTAGGGAAATAAGATTATCTGAAGTATATGGCGAAAATCTCATGCTGAAGGCTGATTTATCTAGAAGCGTAAACTCTGAATTATACACCTCCTACTTACTCTGAATTGAACTGCCCACATCTTTGTGAGGCAGCCCACAAGGTGTCTAATGAGTTATATGCCAGCACTTATTTAACAAGAAAAGAAACTAAATAGAGTGTAACTGAAACCTGGGTACATTTTGTTTTTGTTTTGTTTCAGAGAGCTGTCAGATATTTCAGTCCAATCTTAAAGTTGTTGCTTCCCTTTATTGCAAGCCGACTTCAGAATTTTAGTTACCTCTTGCTACAAAAGGTTTCAGTTTCCAGGGTGGCAGGAAGAATGAAGATCGATGGTTGCTGGGTCTGGTTGGTCATACCAATTTGTACTGCAATCTAGGTGCTGCAGTCTCTGAGATTTGAGTTTAAATGTGTGCCTTGCAGCTTTTGAAGAAAGATGTGGTCTGCATACAGCTGTAGATCAACACTGCCAGTTTATTCACAGAACGAGGCATCCATCAGTCTTGTGCACATGGGCATTTCATGGGTTAGAGAAAAGAAAGGAAAGGAGAGAGGTAGGATGAGACAAGGCAAGAAAGGAGAAAGGGAGGGAAGGGAGGGAAACAGAGAGAGAAGGAGGAAGAAAGAAAGGGAAAAAGGAGAAAGGCAGAAATATGATCTTGTTAGTTTTCTGAAAATAGCAAAGTTGCAGCTAAATCTTTCAGATAAGGCATGGCTCATTCAGAGGGAAAAAAATCTGTTTAACATAAAAATAACAATACTATTAAATAAATGCCATGCTTAATAATAAATTTAAAATAGTAAACTCTAATGCATACTAAGTAATAAACATGTCTGGTATTTTTACTGGAACTATTTCCAATCAATCTAAAGTGAGTTTTAAAAATCTTGCTTTTGAGACATGTTCCTTCTGATTTGCAGCATGCTATACCCTCCAATACTGCAATTTTGAAATATTTGCATTTGAGGGATTTCATGTGATTTATAATTTATTTTTTAATTTCTAAATAATCACACTAAATTTGAACTGCAATCCAGATCCCCATTCTTACTTTATAAATTTGATAAACAACCATTAGTGTGAGAATGTTTTCTAGACTATAAGTCTAGAAAACATGTTCGAACTTTCAATGATTTAGTTTCTTGCTTAGCTTTTGCGACAACTCATATAACATGCCACTTCACACATGTAATTGTATTTTAATTGCTTTTATTCTTGTTCCACAAAACACTGAGGAATAGCAGTAAGAATATCTTTTCTTTATAATGGAGAAAAGTATCTACAGCACATTTTCTAAATACAAAGCTAGCCTTTTCTTGCATCATGTGCACATTTGAACTGAAGGTACTTATTGACAGAAAATGGAGTTGCAAGCCAGAATTTCCCCTGCTTAACAGCAACAAAAATTCTTTTTGTTTGTTTATTACTTTCCACCAGACAAATATTTGCAAAGAAAACATTCTCTTTTAGGTTGCGCAGGGATCTAGGTTCAGTTAGTGAATCTGAATGCTAAGGTAATAAACTAAGATGATCTTCTAGAAAGAAATAGTTATCTAAGATTTATTTTTATTTTGTTTAAACAATAGAAACAGGTTGTATAAACTATATAGACTAATCATCTCCAAAACAACCTAAGACAACTGCCTTTGGCTCTATCATCCAGGTTACATTGTTTTCAGATAGTGAAAAAGAGTGGTTACAAGAGAGCTTAAAATTGTAATTGAATAAATAAATTTAATCCAGGTGAAAAATATCTTCCTTTTATATTCAGTGCTGAAAAAGAAAAATATGTATGTTTATTCAGGTATAAATTAAATGATACTTTCAGATTCTTTCACAATTCTGTTTTCCATTCCAGAGATGAGGATAGTAAGGACCATAGAAAAATGGCATTTATTTTTGGTAAAGAGTCGTGTTCAGCGATCAATAATCAGTGATTCATGCTTAAGGAAACATCATAGTCATCATCTTAGAAATATTTTCAATAGCCCATACTCTGCTCATTTAATCATTATTCTGTACTCTCTGTCTCCAAAGAATCAGTTTGATCATATGGTTTGATGATGCTAAGAGCTGGTTTAGGATCTTTAGAGACCCCAAAGATGATAAAGAATGTACATGTACCATACATTTTTAATGCAAACCATGACCAGCTATACCATTAAGTATTAGGGATTACAACAGGTTTCTGACTTTTCCCATAGTGAATTTGATTTTGTTTTAAACATAGAGCATGAAATAATTTTCTAAAATTATTTGATGTTCTTCCTTGCTGAGCCCTAAGTATAACCTGTGCCAGTGTGACAATGTCTCAAATATTAACACTCCAGTAGTACCAAGATTCTAACATTTCATCTGTTTCCTTTTCCCCAACCTCCTTGAATATTTTGAGTAGAAATTACTGTAATAGACACATTTGTATTACTTAATATAGTCTTTAAACCACAGCCCAAATAAAGAAAAAAAAATTCCCCTTAAATGGAATTGTCAGCTTTGCTGAGCATTCATAGTAGCTGAGTATATGGTGCTACCTGAAATTAGCTCTTTAGTTTTCATTAAAGCATTATATTGAATAAGTTAAATATCTTTGTTCTTAATTTAAAATGGTAATGAGAAGCTCAAAGTAAAAAAGCAGTGCAATGAGGAATATCAAGAACATGCACATCAACATTAATAAAAGGATTCTTTTTATCCTTGCTTTAACTTTGACTTTACTCTTTTGACCAAAAAAGAACATTGGAATCGTGGTGTAAAAAGGCAAACTATAAATTGAAACGTAATGACTTTAGAGATAAATGTATTAGTTTAGGTATAGTTGGTATTGAAATTGAGACTCTCTTAGAAAAACATATTTCTCAAATCTATAAAAAGATATAATTAAGAATTCTACCTGAAACCATTTCTTTCTTGCAATTATTACAAGTATTATATGAGACATGCTTGAAACAAATCATTTTGATCAAGAATTTATCATTACCTGATACCTTCCCTAGAGTATTTTTAACATGGTATAATTTTACTATATGATGAGTGATGGCTCATATTACGTTAGAACATTATCTACTGATATAAAGTGGCTTATGGCTCACTGAAGACTCCACATGAGTGAGTGAAACGCATTACTTTTCACGTGTCCCTGAAAGATACAACAATCACCCCATGATGTATAGGAATATATTGTCTTTAAAATAATTACAAACATTATATAAATTTTACACATTTTAGAGAAGTGTATTAAAAGATAATGGTGTAATATATGACAGTGAAAACAGGTTATTTATAGTTTCAGATGTCAGTTTCGTTTGTGAAAAAACACTTCAACTTAGAAAAACCATCAGGGGCTTAGAGTTGGAGCATAGGTAGGTAGATTGTATGGCCACAAGAGGGCAGCAGATGGTCTGAAACTAATGAATTGAGTTGCATGGGGAATGACCGCAGTTAGAAGGTTTCTCAATAGAGAGAGAGCAGTTTCCAGCCTAAGTGGGAAAAAGAAAGAAGGGAGAAAGAAAGAAAAAAGGAAGAAAGAGGTACCATGAAGGATAAGAGAGGGAAACACAGGCATGTTTTAAGAGTTTTTAAAAAATAGGAATGCCATGTAAGGCATGCTTGTGTGCATGTGTGCCTATGTGCACACCCGTGTTTCTATGTGTGTTTCACTAAGACTTCAGCTTCTCTGTTGCCCAAGGCCAAAATACATGGAAATTCTAGTTCTGTCCAACTCTACCTCCAAAATGTGTAAATCTCTTCCCTGTCACACACAAAAAGAGCTCTTATCTGTACAATTTGTTTTTCTTGCATACCATCATTTCTTCTCTTCTGTGTAATCAGCCCCTCATTAAAACACTGATTTTGAAAATCAAGGAGAATAATCCACCCGGCTCTGCCACTGTGTCTCCATAGACCTATTTCAGGAACCAGAAAGTTCACTTTTCCAAATTTTATGTTTGATTTTTAAAAATCATTTCTTGCCAAAGATTATTCTTTAGTTATAACAAGATACCGCTAGAGAACACAAGGTCTGCATGTTAATTAATTGCTCACAGTTCTTTCCAAGGAACACAAGAACACACGTAAAATAATTGACTAATTCACTTTCCCCACACAATTAATATACCATTAAACTACCCCTTTTTCCCCCTCATTTTTGCCTAATATTGAATTAGATTTCAATTGTATCCAGGCTTAAATATAGCACTATATATAGTGAATGGAGACTGTTAAAAGGAGGAACCTCTCTCTCATCCTTACATCTTGACATGTCTTCATTCAATAGGTGTTATGTAAATAAATTCTTAGGAGGTCAAACAAGAAACATCAGTCCTCATCTAGTGCAGAGTTGGGATTATGAATCACAAAACAGGAATACCTCTCCACTTCTTCTTACAATTAGATCAGACATCCAGGTCTCAGTATAATTTGGCATATTGGATATTTGCCCAGGTCTCTATTTTCTGGCCTCCAAAGTACAAGAAAAGAAAGACAAAAAATGTTTTTAATATGTCTTAGTTATACTGAGAGCTATACATCAACAATTATACTGATACATGAGAACATGCATTTGGGATACACTCAATTTATACCAATTCATCGATCAGTTATTTGCAAAGCTTTAAAAAGGAATGGAAATTTTATTTACAACAAAATGTGATTGTATCCTCTCTTATTTGCACCTGCTTTTCTATCAGGTATTCTTGACGATAAGCAGGAAAATGATCAAAGTGGGGCATCGAGGTGGTGAAAAGATTTCATGAAGAAACTGTACAATACCTAGAGCTATAAATAGCTCATAGACCACTATGAGGGGAGAGTAGTGCTTTGTTCAAGTCAGAACACTTTCTAACTCTGAGGAAAATAATGAACATTTATTACATGCCAGGTACTCTTCTAAGCGCTTTACCTCTATTACTCATTTTAGTCTTAAAAGCAGCTCTATAATTTGATCTTATTATTACCATATCAATTTTAGAGTTGAAAATAAGACCAGAAGAGTGAAGTAAAGTAACTTGCCTAAAGTTGTACAACTAGAACATGAAAAACCTTACTGCAAAACCAGCCTTTTACAAAAGGCTGTGGAAAACACACACGCTGCTTTGAATATAACAGTGGCTTCTTTTCACCCCTTTTAATTAGGATAGAATTGGAAGTTTAGCAAAAATGACTAGCAGCTGCTAGAATGAATGAATGAAAGTAGTTGCTTCAGCCAGAGAAGAGGAGGGTTGCATGTCTCACAATGTAACTTGAGAACTTAGCTCACAAGTATCTAACATAATTTTCAATCCTATTACAAATTCCGTGTAGTTTCAAATTTTTATATAATTTTTCTTTACAGTTTTGCCTTTGATGTATTTGCAGCCAAAATCCTAAAAGCAATGGAAAAAGAATTGAACTGAGAGTCAGGATAGACAAATTCTAGGGCAAGGTTTCACCCTGTAGACCCAGCTAGTCAAACCCATTCATTTTACATAAAATTATCTATACGTGGCTTCCCAATATATAAAAATATGGGGTTGGGCAATATAGTCTCTTCTGGTTCTATTTCCTAAATTATAGTCCAGCCATGTGAATGTATCTTAGGCTATTTTTTACTCATTCCTTTTGTCCTATGATATACCCTGGGAGAAAGAAAGTGGTTGGTCACACAACTCGGCCCTCTGGGGTGATGGTTCAGAAGAATTGTCTCCATGTCACAATTTATAGCCCATCTAGGTGATCCAGCTCTTTGAAAAATGCTTTCGTCATGGAAGAAATAAAACTTTTCATCATGATTTTGTGTCTGCATGTGTGTGTGTGTTTGCCTGATTCTTGTTAGGTCAGTGGATTGGCCTATTTGTGTTAATAATGCTGCCTTACTCTAAATTACCATGACTCCAAACTTTCAGTTCAGAGATCATTTTTCCTTCACTCGGAATCCCACATTCAGTTAGATAATAATTCCAGCCACTTCTATGCTAAGCTATATCTACATCTATAGCTATGTTTCATATATAACTATATGTATATATGTTTTATATATATAACTATATAGGCTATATATGTAACATACAGATATACACACACACACATATCTATATATATTTCACCAACTCCTCCTTCTTATTATTGTTGTCATCATTATAGTGTAGACTCTTATGACTCTTCTGGGGCATTGAATCAAATTGTAACTTATTTCCCACCCTCAGTCTCTCTCCTCTCTAATCCATCTTCTAGATAGCTGTCAGAGAAATCTTCCTAAGCATGACTCTGATCATGTTACTCTCTCCTCAAAAATCTTCAGTAATGACCTTTTTTTAAATACCAAATCAAATGTGAACACATCATGTGTTTAGGACTCTCTGGAGTATGACACATAGACAGCACACTTTGAAGATACAAAATGGAATTAGAGAGAATCTGAGCCATGCATTGGACTCCATACAATTGTGTTCCTCATTTTCTTTATTTATAAAATTAGATTAGACCAGCTAATCTTGAGGTCACCTTCTAAAGGCCAATATTTCATGAGTGTACCTTTTCAACCCTAATCTCTTTTTGTCTATTCTCAGTGTCACTGACATGAACAAACTACTGGTCATTCCTAGAATAGGGGCTGTATTTCTAATCAGCATGCTTGTATTCATTCTGTCCTTTCTGTCTAAACTGTCATTCCTATTGAAAGAGTCCATGAAAAATCCTGCTCATCATTAGCATTATGTTCAACTACAATCCAAAAGCTTTCTCTTCTGCCCTCCAAGCTCTTAAGAAAACCATTGCATTTTCCATATATATGTTGTTGCTTCTCTACTTAAGTTAAGCATCAAGTGGGTTCTTCATCGCTGCTAATTACAGGTTTTTAATAAATAGAATGATTTACTGAACTATGAGACATGAAAGTCGAACAATATAAAAGATTTGAATTTTTGATAAGCACATCAAATGAAATTAATATGCTTTGATGAAGTTGCAGAAGAAAGCTTACCTACCTCTCATGTTATGATTCACCGAGATATAAAGTTCTGAAAAGACCCTGACAGCTTACATTCACAGAGAGGGAGGAACATTCCTATATGGCTTGATCTGTTTCATCAAAAGCACTCCTCTGTAGCAAACAAAACCTCTAAAATAGTGTTGAATGCAGCCATCAATGAGACATTGAAAAGAAGATATTTCTAAGAGTCAAGTTGATGTCTTAGAATGTTAAAAAGAACTTACTTTTATGGTAATTCAATTTTAAAACTGAAAAATGCAATAGTATTAATATATGCACAATTAGTTAATTAAAAAGTATTTGATACAGATATTTTGTTTATTTTATTTTATTTTTCTAGCTATAGAGTTCTACTCTGTCATTCAGGCTGAGTGTAATGGTGACATTGTAGCTCACTGCAGCCTCAAACTCCAGGGCTTAAAAGATCCTCCTGCTCCAGCCTCCTGAGTAATTGGATCTATAGGCATGTGCCATCATGCTCAGCTATTTTTTTTTTTATTTCTTTTACAGTTGGGGTCTTGCTATGTTGCCCATCTTGGTCTCAGACTCCTGAACTCAAGTGATCCTCCCACCTAACCTGCCAAAATGCCAAGATTACAGGCATGAACGACCAAACCCAACCCAAACATATTATCTTTAAAGAATTTAGGTGAGACTGGATGTTTTGTCCTTTTAACAGAGAAAAAAATGAATATGAAACAAAGCATTTAGATATGTTGAGTAATAAATATGTCATCTTTCATCTCCTATTGATAAAGGTAACTGAAGACCATATGTTTTGGAAGGAATGTCTTAAATCATGATTTGTGGAAAGCAACCAAAACAAGTCTTGGAAACATATCGTTTCCCACTTGCCTTCCATAAAAGAGTAAAAAGTAAACAATTGAATATGAAACAACTCATCATAAACAGAACAAGAAAAGCTTCCCAACATTGTATTAAAATTAGTCATCTGATTTTGAACAACAACAACAAAAAAACCCTTTTGGATACAAAACTTGTAGACATACAGTACAAGACAATTTTTATCAGAATATTTTCTTTTATTTGCCTCTGGGATTTCTCCTGCCTTCAAACCCTCTCCCAGCACCCTATCTTTCCTCCTTAGCCATCACTTTCCATGATCCTCATGAACAAGGGGAGAAAAATGAAGAAAGAGGTCACTCTGACTTAACAAGTCTTTAGAAATTTTTCAAGTAAATAATGCCTTCCAGAAACATCAGAGCAGAATAAACATTTCAGTTCAGACTGGACAAGGAAAATGTGCACATACACACTATAGAATGCTATGCAGCCATAAAAAATGATGAGTTCGTGTCCTTTATAGGGACATAGATGAACCTGGAAACCATCATTCTCAGCAAACTGACACAAGAACAGAAAATCAAACACAGCCCGTTCTCACTCGTAGGTGGGTGTTGAATAATGAGAGCATAGGGACACAGGGAGAGGAGCATCACACACTGGGGTCTGTTGCGGGGGCCAAGGGAGGGACAGCGGTGGGGGTGGGGAGTTCAGGGAGGGATAACACGGGGAGAAATGCCAGATGTAGGTGATGAGGGATGGAGGCAGCAAACCACATTGCCATGTGCGTGCCTATGCAACAATCCTTCATGATCTGCACATGTACCTAGAACCTAAAGTACAATTAAAAAAAATAGAAATGAATAAGCTACTTTAAAATTAACATAATGTAAAAAATAAGAAATAATTAAAAGTTTTACAAAAGAAGAACAAAGATGAAAGAGTTACGTCATTTGATTTCAAGATTATTCTAAAGGTACAATAATCCAGACAATGTGATAGTAGCTTAAAGACAGAGATTAATGGAATAGAAGGAAAACTCCAAAAATAAACCTCCAAAAACATTTACTTAATTTTTGATGACATCTGAAAACAATAAAATGAAAAAAAGATGGTGTTTTTGAAAAATAAATGGTGTTAGGATAACTAAATATCTATCTCTTTCTCTCTCTGTGTGTGTGTGTGTATGTGTGTGTGTGTATATATATATGTGTATATATATGTGTGTAAATATATATGTATAAAACCGCTTAAATCTTACCTCAAACCACACAGTTGAAATGGATTTAGACCTAAATATAGAAGCTAAGACTATAATACTTTGAGGGGAAAATAAGTGACTTTGGGGAAGAAAATATTTCTTAGAGAGTCCATAAAAAGCAAAAACATAATAGAAACAATGAACAAATTGAGCTTCAACCATTTTTAAAAATTCTCTGTGAATGACACTAATAGAAGAATGAAAAGGCATAACACTGACTTGAAGAAAGTATTTGCAATAAATATCTCTAAAACTGGGCATGCATCCAAATATATAAAGAAATATTGTGTTTCAATAAGACAAAAATATTAAAAATGGGCAAAATTTTGAACAGGGTGTCATAAAACAAAATGCACTAGTGGCCAGTGTACACAGGAACAGATGTTCACTATTATTAATCCCCAAATATAGCTCATTTGAAGGGCTAAAATTAAAAAGATGGTCAATATCAAATGTTGGCTAGGATATGAAACTGCAAATCTTATATGCTGTTAGTGAGAATGCAGAATGGTACAAACACAATTGAAAATAGCTTGGGAATTTCTAAGAAAGCTTAGCATGACCTTACCATATAAACCAGCAACTACAACTTGAGGTATTTTCTCAAAATGAACAAGGACATAAATCCAAAGATTTACACATAATGCTCATAGTAGCTTTATTCATAATAGCCCAAATCTGGAAACAGCCCGAAAGAACATCAATAGATAAATAGATAAGCACATTGGGGTGTATTTATTGGAATATTACTGAGCTAAGAAGGGACAAGCTAGTAATACAGTGATGTGAATGAAACTTTAAAACATTAAACTAAGTGAAAAAAGCCAGATACAAAAGAATACCTGCTATGCTACCATGCATTGATGCATTTTATAGCTTGTAAGTAAAATGAAATTAAAATTGCATCTTTAAAATATTAGAGCAGAAATAACATTACATCAGTTTCTGTATTATATAATATAAGTATTGTTACTTCAGTGCCCCAAAGTTAGCAACTCTATGCTCCACCTAAACTAAGTGGACTACAGCTGATAGCAAACCAGTTTGATTAATAAACTAATTGATTATGGGTAAAATTTCCCAGAAATATCTCAAACGAAAATGATGCTTAGAATATCATTAAGCACATATAATAGAGAACATGTTTCATTCTTTTCTGTCACAGAAAAGACTGTTCTCCTTGGTAGCCTTCAATCATAAAAAGGCCAGGGAGTTTTAGAGGTCCAACTCAACTTAGGAAGAATGAGCAGAGAGGCAAGTTCTTTGCATGTTAGATGATGCCCTTGATTGACGTGAGGACCATTTTTCTGTCAGTGTTTAATAAATGATAAACCACAGAACACTAACTTCAATAATTGCAAGATAAAGTCAAGAAAGTTTAATTTTACTTGAAAGTAGAAAAAGTTATGTTTTCAATCTACAAGTTGTAAGAATAAGAAAAAGAGGCCAAACATGTTAATAGTTCACTGCTTCCTATAGGGATAGGAAGCTTTGGCAAAAAGGAAACTTTACCACTAATTTTCTGAGCAGGAAAAAGACACAGCAAGAAAGTGGCTCATGAAGCAGCGACTCTCTGAGTGCCTTACACAGTTCATCTGTGCACACAGATTTGGACTCTAATGAAGCCATTTACATGCAGATGCAGGCCTGAGTGCGTGGACACCAGTCCCAACTCTGGGAATTGTTGTTTCATCTAATCAAAAGAAATTTGCACATGAAAGCCACATCCGTGTTCATTAACCCCACAGCTCTCTCAATATTGCTTCTCTATTATTCCTAACAAAATTGCAAACCTTCATATGATTAGGTACCCCACTTCAGAGCTTTATTTTCCTCCCACCCCCAACCCAGGACTGCATCTGAATGTAAAACTGAATGTGGGTCTGTAAGGCTGAACAATTTGTAAATCCATTGAAAACCAACCTCGAACACCTTTTTCACATTGATTGGCTTACATAGACACATCCTTATTCTTTCCAGCCGAAGAGACTCTTTTAAGTGCATAATGTTGTTATTACTAAAAAATATTTAAAAATACTATTCAGGATGGAAATCCCAAGACAGAAAGTTTAATTGCCAACTTTCTTTTCATGTGCAAACAAAATTAAAATCACGGATGGATCTGGTAGCAAAGACTACCAACACATTACATTGAAACACAAAGGCCATAAAATAGGAACTTGCATCAAGTCCTAAAAGCAAAATTTATGGTTATCAGTTGGTGCAGGTTCATCACACACTTAATTATGTTTCCTGCCAATGGGGTGACTGTTAACTGCAGAATTTGTGCTAGTGATTCTGCTACTTTGCCTTCTCATAGGGAACAAACAAGATAGAAATTATTTGCAGCCATTCATTTTATCAAAGATGTTCCTGAGGTTGGGCCTTTCAATGTATTTAATAAATGTATAAGAATAAACCCACTGAAATTGCTTATTTTGCTGGCACCAGAAAATTGACTTTCTCTTTCTGAGGAATTAAAGTGTAAGAGTAGCTTTGTTAATCCAATTCAGCAGTGACCTGCTGGGAACTCAGGGGCTTAGAGGCCAAGCAGATCTTCCTGCCCACTCTGTGTCTGGCCTTTTTGCTGAAGCTGCCAGCAATGCTTTTAATTAGTGCCAATTATGATTTTTTAAAAAATGTGGACACCTGCATAATGTGAACTAGATGGGAAGTCCTACCACATTTTCTATCTTCTATCAAACAGCTGTCAGGAGCTGACAATTTTGGTTATTATTCTGTCAAGAATTCAGATTACTAGCCTAGAGATATATTTCTTTAGGTCTCATTTATATTAATCCTCCAAATTATTTAGACTCCTATTTTTTATTTTTTAAATCTCTGTAGTTATTTTCAGAACAAAACAAAGTTTATAGATGTTCTGTAAAACAAACAAGCCACAGTATATATGATACCAAGCTTTCATTGCACCAAATAACTTTAAAAATTATATAATTTAATTGTTTTAGTATTAACAAATCGGCCATAACTGTGACACTTCATAAGTCCTGCCATAGGAAGGTAAACTTTGGCTTAAAATATCAACTATAAAGTCATGTGCTCCTTCGGGAAAGGCAAAGCTTCATGCTCAGTAGTTTTGCAACTATTTTTCATGGGTATATCTCAAAGACCACTCTAGAGGCTTAAGACAAGATGGTGGGAGTTGACCCTTCACTATATTGCCCTGGGTTGCCACACAGGGGTTCTGAGTACTTGAAATATACAGAAAATATTTTTTGAAAAAATTTCCTGTGGCTGAAAGAATTTGAAATCATTGTTACATGAGGAAAGAGATAGGAGGAGAAACAAGAAGAAATTATCTACAATCATTTATGAAAGTAAATGGAAATGGAAATGGAAAAAGGCATTATTGCATTTTCTAGTGGCAACAATTCTCTCATGGAATCCTTTTATTGCTCCAGTTGATGGGAGAGCAGTAAAACAACTGTTGGATTTCATTTTCAATTGTTGCTTAGTCTGTAAGAATGTTCAGCAAGTAGATTTGTAAAAACTTTGGAACAGCCCATGTGTTCAATTTACAGAATGAAAAAAAGGAAGACAATTAGGGGAAAAGAAAGGGAGGGGAGATGAGATACTGAAAGGCATTTCTTGTTTCATATTTGTAAGTTGTAGCTTTAAATAAAATCCTTGTATTCTAGAACAGTTTTTAGTGCAGAGAAAATTCCAGAGAAATTGGTCAAGAAATAAAAAATACACATTGTATTACTACATAATTTCAGCTTTGAAACCTCTTGTAATTAAACATTTTATGTGGATTCTCAGAATTCATAAATATATAGACGACTTCATTCAGTTATTCACTCATTCATTTACCAATTATTAAGTAATAACTAAATGTTAGTCACTGCACTTAGTAGTTGAAAACACTTTCAATGGAAAAGACTACAATACATAGTGGTAAATTATTTGACAACAGTAGGCACAAAGTATTTAGGAATTTTCAGCTTAGAAATCAGACAAGTCTTTTTGATAAAATGATGCTTAAGGAACAAAAGTCAATAGAGAAAGAGGAAAAGGGTAATTCAATTCAGGTGTATGGCTGAAAAATTGCTCATCCTTATGCATAAAAAGAAAGGAAATATTAAATATCACGTTAATATCTAAGACTTAAAAATATTTTTCTTATGTTATAGTTTAAAAATGTACTACAATGGAATGATAGCTATTCTACAAGGAAAGCATCAAAATGTTAAATATAGTCAAAGATTAAAAGTCATGTTTTAGTTTTGAAGAAAAGGGTAGCATCTGTCCAGTCTTACTTTGGCTACAGGTATCTCTTCTGAAGAATATTTTACCAAGTGATTGCAAATAAAATTTGTGAAGAAAGGTGAAGAGGTTATCCTATAATAAACAGTAAATTAGCATTTCCATTGTTCTAAGCATAGATAAAAACTGAAGCTACAGAATAGGAAATCCTGGGGTCAAGGGGGAAGGCCAATCTTCTTACAACAGTAGTCTATCATCATTTCCCACTGTCCAGTCCACAGAAAACTAGTCTGAGAGGTACTGCCTGAAAAAATTAGTTTGGCCACAGTTAATTTTAGGGATCACTTTGTTCCAAAGGCTGATTATCTGTAACCTACAGTGTATATAAAAATAATTAATGTCACATAAAGTCTTTCTTTAAAGAACAGAGGATTTTCTCAACTTTGTATAACTCAGTTTCATTTTATTCCAGAATAATTTGTCTATGTAACTCTCACACTAGTAATGTCCCATGGAGCTGGAGTCTTTTGCAGAACACTTTGTGAAATACTTGATTACATCTCAGTTATTTTCCTGAAAAAAAAAATACAGAAAACATTTATTATACAGTTTATTCATTGATGTCATTGTGCAAATTGATCATAGGTAGGTAGTGGAAGTCAATTTCCAAATATTCACAGCTTCTCAATGTTGCACCCAAATTTTAAACAGTAATGTGTTTAATCCAACTAGAAGTCTGCAGTTACCAGGGAAGTATCTGAGCTTTTCCCACGTTCATAGCCTTATTAATATTCTATTTCAATGACTTTTTTGCCACGTTTTTCAAAACATACAGTAGTTGACAACACTAACAATTGTCACCTTGAAATGTTGCCTTACTCATATTTTGCTTTCCAATGTCATAGAGAATTACTCTTTTCTCCCACCCACTGCAAATTAGCCATTTTCCATTGGGTTATGTACTGTTTATTATCCTTCATTTCTGGACTTTAATTATTCTCCAAGGCTCAGGTTTTGGCATTTGTTCTTTCTGCAATCCATTCTTTTCATTATGTAACTGATCATCTCTAATAGCTTAACATAATACTTGATGATCCTTAAATGTATATTTTAGTGTCCACTTTTTTTATCCATAAGCTCTGTCGCCATAGTTTAGGCATCTGTCATCTTAAAATTTAATAATTCAATACTAAAATCATTACTGTTTTTAGCACTGAAAGAACTGACTTTTGTTACAATCAAATCTGTAGGCTTGAAATTTTGACAGTCTTTTCCTTCACACCTATGTCCATCTAAATATAAAATCCCAATCATATTTCCTTCACCCATGTATTCCTTGAGTTCCAATAACTTCTCAATATAAGTTCTATAAGATATGACTCCTGCCTCCCTTCATCTCAACTCTATACTCTCACTGGGTGGTCTTCCTGAAATACAGAGCTCTTATGACAATATCTTGTTGAAAATTATTTCATGGTCATTTATTTTGTTGAAAAAAATGTGTACTACTAAATAATATATACCTTTTGTATAAATTTTATAAATCAAGAAAAGAAGAAAAGAATCACCCCGAATATTCCCTCATCAACCAATAACCAGAGTAACTATTTTTAATAGTACCAGTATCTGCTTTCAGCCTAATTTTCTAAAGAGTATTACACTTTTATGTGATAGTCTTCTAAAATATGAAGTTTCATGAGCATTTCATGTTCCAAGCTGTATTCTAATTCATTTAATTCTATCACTATTATTGAATATTAATCAAAATCCAGTTTCTCAAATATTATTAATAATATTGTAGAGCATTCATTTTTAAATCACTTCTTATATTTTCCTGTAGGACAAATTCCTTAAAGTGGCAATTTTGAGTCAAAGGGTGTAAAATTTTTCAGAAATATAGAATCAATTTTTATAAGCATCAGCAGGGTAGGATTTCTCCTAAAACTTCCCCAATTCCTTAGTGCTTCTTGTATAAATTTTAAAACCTCAGCGTTGCTTTCAAAACTCTATCTAACCCTAATTCATACTACTATACATATTTTATCAAGACCATCATGTTTTCCTGACTCTCACTTAAATACAGCGGAGTCTCTTTTGTTATCAGGCTTTGACTTTGTTATTCATTCTCTCTTGTTATCAGGCTTCAACTTTGTTATTCATTTTTTTTTAGAATGATTTTTCTCTTCTACCTATACAAGCCATGCTCATTCTCTCAAAGTCTTACTTATCTGATACCTCCTCAGTTGGCTTTTCTTCAGAAATCCCTTTCCCTTTTCTCCAGACTCCTATGTTAATATCAGTTATTTTGATTTTGATTTGATTTGAATTATTTATATAAAAGATCCCTAAATTTTCATTTAACTTTATCAACCCCTCTCTAAAACTATTAGCTACTTTAAAATTTTAGCTAAGTGTATGTGTCTTATAATGCTTGGTGAATATGTGTTAAATGAACAAAGAAGTAAAAGTTACTGAGATAGTAAATTACACATTAACAAAACATCCAGTTAATCTTCTATTCATTTTGTTGACTAGTTCTTCCTTGACTGTTGACTCTTAGCAAGATCTTGTAAGAGGTCACCTTGAAATACTATTTTTGGAATATTTTATATTCTCAATTATTATTTTCTTTGCCTTTGTATTTTAAAAGAAGTTGAAATGATTAAATTACAATCAGATTTCACCCTAAACCAACCTTAAAGTAAGTCATAGTCAGCACTCTAAAGTTTTCCCCCAAAATATGTGGTACTCAGAAACTGAGACTATTACAAGAGAAGAAATGAAAACAAGATTTTATTTTGTTTTCCCCAAGATTCATAATTTCATGACCATAGTCAATCTTGACAGTAACTTAACAATTAATTGTAAGATTTTTAATGCTTACAATAAAATTAGAAAAAGGAACATAATTTGTAAGTACATTCAGGTCAGCTGCCACTAGAATATGGATGTAAGATTTGTTTCTACAGTTCCTAACAATAAAAGCTTGTGATACTTTGATAGAAATGCATATTACTAGCTCCTTCAGTAATGCTCCTTCAGTTTTGGTAACATTAGCCAGATCTTAGAACGATGTGGACTAAAATTATGATCTTATTTTCTTTATTACAATAAGATATTTTTAGATGCTGTTAAATTTCATTTAGTTGTACAAGATTCCAAGCCATCAATAAGAGAGGGCTAAGTTATTCTGGGTGTTCTGACACAGTAGAATTTTAGGAGGTATTAAGCTAACATAATAATAGCTCTTAAAGGATTGCTCCTACCTCAAAATGACATTTCTGACTCTATTTTTTTTTTCAAAATAACTTTGAAATAAAATTTCAGACCACACTCTGCCTCATGTTACATAAGTTTGGTTATATTAAATGTTTAACTATACAAAAAATAAAAAGAATGAAAAGTGATCATTTAAGACACAAAATATATTTCAACTTTTATCTCATCAGAGCGTCTGTTTTCATTTTCTTCTTCTTATTTCTAAAATGTACTATGAGTTTACACATGGCTAAACACTTAGTTTATACTCTGAGTGATTATCCATCACCATGAAGGGATCTGGAAGTGCTTCTTCAATTTGCAATTATTATTTATCTTCAATAACTCAAAAGAAATAAGGGAAATCTAATTAACTCTACAAGGACAAAAAGAGGTGTCAACAAGTGAGTGACCTGATGTTAAAGAATCAGAGGTGCTACTTAGCCTCTGACTTCTCCAACTTCTGCTATACTCTTGTGAAGATATACATCCTTCGCCCATCTAAAGCAAGGTCATAAAATATAATAGAATTAGGAAATTGCTGGTGCAGACCATAAAATGTTTAATCTAAGACTATTTAATGGAGTTCTAATTTTTCATATAGCCATTTTAGTTGTTACAATTTTACATTTTTATCTTTAATAATTTATCTACCAAAAGCAGTTAAAGCATAAAAACAAAATACTCAGGAGAGCTAAATTTCTGATTTATGTATTTGAAAGAGTACTAACTGTCTATTTCCCAAAGATTTTGCAATAATTTTGCATATGTTATATTTTTAACTCTGAAAATATCACTGTGACTTAGATTATCTGATCTTTATTTTTCTAGATGAAGACAGTCAAGCTTATGTAAGACAGTTTAGTAATGTCACAAAGAGAAAAAAACAGTTAATAAGTCAAAATCTAGGGCAGTGATTTAACTATTAATTTTAGGAAAATAGAGACTTTGCACTTTAAAAGGGTCATGGAAAACTAACTGTAAAAAAGAGAGAATGCCTCCTTTGTTTTTGATCCTGGACAGGAATTCTTTAACATCTCACTGATAATCTGAATAGGCTGTGATCCCAGGTCCAAGAACTGAATCCAACCAGCACCTGTGCATGACGCTGAGTCATCTATGTGATGCTTCTTGCTGCCTTGAAAAGACCCCATGCCTAGAACAGAAAGTACTTTGAGGGAAAGAGTGGCATTGACTTGACCTATTCCCCAGCTGCCTGAAGAGTAGTTCACACACGTCTAAGACTGTTTGCCTATCCAAAGGAAGCTTTAGATGAATTGCTCATTCATCATCCTACGGTCATTAATTCAGGGTTGATCTCTGTGAGAATGCTCTATGACTCCTCAGTAATATAAAAAAAGGCTAAAGTTATACAAACAAGACAACTGTGTCCTCCAATCTATTGTGCAAGGAAACTTACAAATGTCTTTCTGTCTCTTCCTAGGTTGCTATGATTCCCTCCTAATGAAAAGATGAATAAGGGCATATGTTAGTGAGGAATCAAGTGCAAATTGAATATAAATAAAAGGAGGAACTTCTAGTCATGAAAAAATATTTGAAAGTGATTTCTCTTCCTTTGCCTTTTCCTCAGAATTACTTGCTCATATTATTCTTTCTTTTTTCCCCCAACAGAGTTGTTGAAAATATAAATCAATGATATTTTAAGATAATTCATGTCCATGTGTATGTGAAAAAAGAAGCAAAACTGTTTAAATTGTTAATATAAAAGTTGTTAATATCCTCATTTGTTGTTCAATATGTTTAACCAGTATTTCCAGGTTTTTCATAATGAAAGCTGGTTTTCATGAATTTAAAAGTAGTGCTTTTTTTAACTTAGAAGCTACCCAAGAAAAAATAATCTGAAATTTTCTAATAAGAAAGATATAAAATAATACGCTTTTCCTGTGAGTCTCCTGATACATGAATATCGTTAATTCAAAGTGAAAAATTATTTTTTGGCAAAATTTTTATTTGCATTTAACAAAAGATGTGAGAAGAAAGTTAATTGCTTCAGAAGGCTGCATAATCAGCAACATAGCTATTATTTAACTATTTCCTTAGCCATAAGGTTTTTAGTAACATCACTCACAAATATTATTTTCATATTGATTATTTCTATATCAATAATCCAACAGAGTGAATGCATTAATATGCCATGGAGATATTCCATGAAGTAGCTTCCAGGTATGTTAAGATTCCCACGGTTTGTTATTTATGAGATCCAGGCCTTCTTAGTCACAAATTTTTATAAGCCTTGGAAAATAAATTATTAACAATCCATATAAATAAAGGATGGAATAATTACAATAAATTTAAATTTCTTTGAGGTCAAAAATTAGGAATTTTGGTACTTGGCTAAAATATTTTCAGAATATTAACAATATAAATGTTGATTTAAATAATTATGCAAACATCAACAGATGAAAAATTTGGTTTTTGCTTTTTAACTAAAGTGTTCAATAAATAACATTGGAAAAATACATGATAATGCCTAGGAATCTTACAGAATCACCTACAATTGAATCAGGATAATATAGAAAGTCAAAATCATGAGGAAACATGTCAGTAGCTAGCTATTTCCCTATAATGCCAAAACTATGATTGTCAGACAGATAATCATCTCTGAATAAAGGAGAAGAAATGAGCTGTACAGAGATGCTTCTTAAAAACCAACCTAACAGTCTGATAAACAGTATATACTGACTTCTGACTTACTCCTATCCTGTCTCTGATACCAGACCTCTGGGAACTGCTGGAGACCACAGTCTCAATACAATTCTGTGCATAATAAAATGTCCATTTTCTGCTTGAGATTGGAGTTATGGTTGCCATGGTGATATACCTTGTTTTAGACTTTGTTGGTACACAAAGTCTTTGCATTTCACTATGGCAAAAGACAGCAACTTGTCTTATGCAGCCTACATAGAGAAGTTAAGTTCAGGAGTTTACACTGAGGGCTCCTATTTCCTGAACCCAAATGTACAATTCTTCTAATATGGTCAGTTTTTCAACACCACTTGACTGTAGATGTTGAGCTATCCTTTTCGTGTGTGTGACAGCAAATCTAAGACATGGTTTTGTTTGCAAACTTGAGTACACTGAGAGTAGCCACTGTTTAGCTTAGGTTTCATCCCTTTAAACATTCACTGTACTCACTGACCTCTTCACATTCATGAGAGCCTGGTCTTCTTAGTTAGTCACAAATTTTTATAAGCCTTGGAAAATAAATTATTTAGCAATCCATATAAATAAAGGGTTGAATAATTATAATAAATTTAAACTTCTTTGGATCAAAATTAGGAATTTTTGGTACTTGGCCAAAATATTTTCAGAATACTAACAATATAAATGTTGATTTAAAAACAATCGAAAGCTTCATGAATGCTTCATGAAGTATTTTTCTTTGACTCCTATCTCAATGTATCCTCAATTTACATTTCCTGATCTCTCCATTGTCATGCCTACCCACCTTGCTCTTGTGCTGTATAAAAATCACATCATGCATTAGAACATTGCTTCACCATTTTCTCTTCCTTCCCCTGAGCCCGTTGACTGGCAAACTCTCCTCCTGCCTCTGGACTCAGCTTCTGTGACACTTTCTCAAGGACTTCTTCCTTGTTCTACAGCAGTCTATCAATCCTCCTCCATCCCTGAAAAGATGAGGGTTCCCTTATACTTTCTCCAGTATCAATCAGAACTTTTTGTAGTTGTATTTTTATTATCATTTGTCTATTCATCCCTTTAATGTCTGTCTGCATCACTACACTGAAAACCATGTGAAAGCTATAACTGTCCATACACAATAGGTCTCCTATAAATAATAAATTTTCCATAATAAATGGAAAAAATTTTCCATAATAAATGCTTGAGGTGATGAATATCCAAACAACCCTAATTTGATCATTACATGTTGTATGCCTGTATCAAAATTTCACATATACCCTAAATATGTACAATTATTATGTATACATAATAATTTATAATAATTATTATCACTAAAGGAATGAGGAAATAAATTAATGAACTTATGAACGAATAAGTGAATGCCTGAAAGACAAGAAAGAGACAAGGAATGTATTTGCCTTTGTTAGTGTATCTATTTGCTTTGCCTTAAATGTGGCTTATCAGTGCAAAAGCATTTTAAAATAAACTTCAATTATTTTCTACCATCAGATGGAGAATTTACTTATAAAGAGAATCTTTTTTATTTTATAAACAAATTGATAAACCAATATTATTTTCAGTTGACATTATGACCTACTTTACAGATGAGCAATGAGTGTTGGAGTGTTAATTCAACACCCACTGCTCACTTGTATTTGGGGGCTCCAAGAAGAAACAAATCAAGCAATTTCCCTATCCTGTAGGAGCTTGCAATTTATTCTAAACCTTGCTGGAAAACAATACTGTCCACCGAACAAAATAGACAAACAAACAAAAAGAGCTTAAAGATAATGAGAAGGAATATATTTATATGTTTTTTTGTTGCACACATTTAAATAGAAGCATTGGCAACAAAAGCCAAAATAGACAAATGGGACCTAATCAAACTCCACAGCTTCTGCACAGAAAAGAAACAGTCATTAGAGTTAATCAGCAACCAACAGAATGGGAAAAAAATTTTTGCAGTCTACCCATCTGACAAAGGGCTGATATTCAGAATCTACAAATAACTAAAACAGATTTACAAGAAAAAAGCAGGCCCATTCAAAAGTGGGCGAAGGATATGAACAGACACTTTGCAAAAGAAGACATACATGAGGCCAATAAACATATGAAAAAATGATGATGATGATTTGCATTAGAGAAAGGCATTAGAAGAATGCAAATCAAATGCATTAGAGAAATGCAAATCAAAACTACATTGAGATACCATCTCATGCCAGTTAGAATGGCGATCATTAAAAAAATCTGGAGACAACAAATGCTGGAGAGGATGTGGAGAAATAGGAACACTTTTACCCTGTTGGTGGGAGTGTAAATTAGTTCAACCATTGTGGAAGACAATGTGGAGATTCCTCAAGGACCTAGAAATAGAAATTCCATTTGACCCAGCAATCCCATTACTGGGTATATATCCAAATGATTATACATCATTCTACTATAAGGACACATGCACACGAATGTTCATTGCAGCACAGTATACAATATCACACACTGGGGTTTGTCGGGAGGGACAGTGGGGGTGGGGACTGTGGGGGTGGGGAGTTGGGGAGAGATAGCATGGAGAGAAATGCCAGATATAGGTGATGGGGAGGAAGACAGCAAATCACACTGCCATGTGTGTACCTATGAAACAATCTTGCATGTTCTTCACACATACCCCCAAACCTAAAATGTAATAAAAAATAAGATAAAATAAATAGAAACTTCCCTAGCACTTGTCTGTATCGAACTGGAGCTCTTTATTGTATGTCAGATATAGCTTAAGTTTATGTGGCAGAAAAAGTTATGATCCATGCCCTGAATGAAGCTCATATTCCAGTCAGGAACAGAGACTGAAAGATAAACATTTCTTATGCAACAGAGCCAGGGCTCTCCCAGAATTGGGACAAAGGTCTGTGGGAGCCTAATGAGTGAGAGGGCTAAACTGCATAGGAAGATGGTAGTTTTATACAACAGACTACAAAGAGCTGAGTCTTCTTGAAAGATGAGTAAGCTATGTCAAGTAGACCAACAGGGAGAGGACATTATTAAAAACAGGAATTGCATGGGAAAGGCAGGAACTCTTCCTAGAATATATGTTTAAATCAGTGTGGCTGTCATGATTGAATCTTAATTTAATGGATAGAGTATTATAACAGAAACTACCAGAGGATAAAGTTAAAAAAATCATTTCTCTTGGGTTTCTATAACTGGTAATAATCCCCTTTCTCACAATACTAAATGTTTTTGCCACAGAAGAATATTAATTGGGTGGTCTTTGTAATAGATAAGCTGATACCAATACCAATACCAATTGCTTTTTTGGCTTTGTTAAATGCACTATTCTCCCCTGGTTTTAGTTGCTTTAGAGCTACACTGCTGAAATGTTGTATCCACAATCCATAAAAGAATATTCTCCCTGATTACTTCCCTAGAAAACTATTGAATAGCCTACAAAGCTAAACAACTTAAATTTTCCATTACATTGTGAGAACTTTGCAATTTGAAAAAATTGTCTATGATTTAGGGCACAGAAAATATGACTTAATGTTCTTTTAGATTGAGTGATGACATTTGGTCTTTATTAAATGACGCCATCAGGGAAATTTCTATTTGGAATGAAACTTAGAAGAATGTTCTATTAGTCAGAAATGAGGGAAATTGAAGTTCGCATAACAATCACAAACAAAAACACTGTTTGATGTCATACATGCAGATTTTTAACTCTGAATATTGGTGTATTTCTTAAAATACTTGGAGAATATCTGGATTGGTTTGTTTCTGTGATTTTTGGTCAATATAGAATTTATGACCTTATATTTTTCTTTTAATATTGAAATAAAGCTGTTAATTTCATTTTAAAGCTAATTTTGGAATGTTTAAGTGTAAAAAGCATTTTAAAGTAAATTGAGGTCATATCTAATAACAAAACATAACATTCAGGCCAGGCAAAGGTGGTACATGCCTGTAATCTCAGCACTTTGGGAGGCTGAAGTCAGGTAGCCTGAGGTCAGGAGTTCGAGACCAGCCTGGCCAACATGGTAAAACCCCATCTCTACTGAAAATACAAAAATTAGCCAGGTGTGGTGGCACATACCTGTACTCCCAGCTACTAGGGAGGCTGAGACAAAAGAACTGCTTGAACCCAGGAAGTGGAGGTTGCAGTGAGCCGAGGTAGCACCACTGCACTCCAGCTTGGGGGATAGAGTGAGACTCCATCTCAAACAAAACAAAACAAAACAACAACAGCAACAACAACAAAATTACATTGAGAGGCAAGAAATTCTGCTCACTGTGAATAACATTTATGGACATGTAATACCACAAGATTGGGATGGGAGGAATTTGGACAATGGAGTATCTTCTTTATCTTGATTTAGAAGGAATTAAACAATAAGTGGTAATATTTTTATATCATGTTAGAAATCGCAAACATCAGAGTAATTTTGGATCCTTCTCTAGTTTCCAAGATGATTTCCAGTATCAAATTTTGTAGTACTCATATTTTAATATTTTATAGGTTTTTAGAAATGACTTTCTAGGTTAATAATGTTTGCATTTCCAAAATAATAGCAATTTAACTTTAGTTCTCTGAGAAACAGATTTTTCATGTATTTGTTTGTGGAGCTGGGCAGTTCAGACTAAAAACTTGACGTAGGCACCTCAAACATTCTGTAACTACCAATCAGATTCCTATCTTCTTGTATTCACCCAATTATAGTTGTGCTTTGATGATGGCCTTACTTAGAGAAGATACTTGGTGTGTTTAGAGATCTTTTTTCCAGGAGCTAAATGGGCTTTTAAGAGCTAGCTATATTTATATCGAAACATTTATCTCACCTGCTGACTTTCTGAGAAAGTCATGCTGGAAAACATGCTTAGAAAATAGATTTGCCAGCTTAGTACTTAAGTGCACTTCTGAGTGTGTAAACAAAAATTAGTGTTGTTCTTCTCACAGTTTTCCCTCCGTATAGTGCATGCATATAATTCAACCAACTTCCCATACAGACATACAGAGAATAGTTTATAAATATATACATAGGTGAAATGTGTATTCACATGGGCTCAATCTATTCTTGTTGCAGTGAACTCCATAAGCATCACAGTTTTCATTTTCCTATTTTCCCCCTACAATAGCAAGATTTCATTGTATGCTGCTGGAAATCATGTTCCATGTTGTGGCTGAGGGTAAACAAACACAAAACAGGATCTCAGAGTCTCTTTATTGATGCTGCCCTGGGAGGAGGCAATGTATTAATAAGTGGGGGGAAAGTTCGGGAAGAAGGGAGCTAAATTCAATGCGGTAAAAGGAAGGAAAGAGACCCTCAAAGGAAAATCATTTATTTATCAAGCCAACCTGATAAACAAATTAATTTCCTTTTTCTTCCTCCAGGCTCCAAAATGCCTGTGTAGGGGGTAGGGGTGATAGGATTACAGATGATAGGAAAAAAAAGAGCATTAGGGACAAGATGGAATTTTCTATACTGGTTGTTTGTAATTATTTAAGGTGACTACATCTGAGAGAATTAAGGGTATCTTGCTAAAGTTACTTTCTGCTCAGATAAATGATCCCACTTGGAATTTAAACTACTTCTTTAAATTTAACAGTGGAAAGAGACCCAGAAACAACTGGTACTTATATGCAGTTCACACATCAGTCCACACTGGCACTCTTTCTAGAGTTTGGTAATGATAATAATAGGAACTTCTATGCAAAGCATTAATTGTTGTGAATATTGACACAGAAAATACACTTGTAACCAAATGATTAAAGCAGAAGTCTGGATTACTAATGGAATTTTAGTTAGTTTTGTTAAAGTGTTTGTTACAGGTAACTTGCTTTGTGCAAGTCTTCTTCAATACCCTAATATGCATTTTGTTCACAAGATATGAATATATATAAAACCATCCCCTTCTAGCAGGAATAGGGTCCCTGAAAACTAGATTATGGGGTCATACACACTAGATATACTTCTTTTCCAGTTGCTCTATCTATATGATAGTTTGGAATATTGATGTGACTGGTGTGTTGACACCTTTGTTATTTGGGAGACTTAAACTCACTACCCTGTAGCACTGTTCCCACCACAGGTGACTGCTCTTCCCTTTTGTTTACTTCACTACAATTAGTTTCTTACACAGTGGAAGCAAACGGGGAGATTTCCACTGTTGGTAAATAAAGGGCCTTGCATGAGTGACTCTTAATAGCTTATTATCGTGTGTAATCAAACTGAATAATTGCCAGAAGGGAGAGTTCCTGTGCACTGGCAGATGCCCGTGGGCTGAGCTCTGCTCTGGAATGTCACCACAGAACAAAGCCCTGGATGGATAATGCATCAGCAGCACTGGGGCTCTAGGCATGTCACGCAGGTGGGGAGAACTCAGCGAGGTGAGGTAAATGTAAGTGTGCCAATGACACGGGAATGGTATTAGATGGATGGGGGCAAGGGAAAAGACAAAGAAGCCAAGAAATTGAAGAAAACAGCTTTCACCACTAAATGGAAATTACCTTGAATGCTGCATTGCACCAGTGACTTTGACAGCTGAAGCAGCAGCAAAGAGAACTTGACTGAGATATTGCCTGTGCTGTTTGCTTTGCAAGGGGCTAAGTGTGGTTGACTTTCACCTGACAAGATCAATCACCGTTCATACAACACAATGAGCCAAATTCAAGAGTGTTTTCTTGGGGGCATTCGTAAAAGGTTTGAAGAGCAGTAGGCTGTTTCTATGTCTGGATTCACAGGGACACAGAAATACATTTGCTAAATGGCTATTTACTGATTTTTTTTTTACTTATTACAACAATTTCACTTTGTGAATGTTTACAATTATATGTATATAATTAAACTTTGGAGGGCTTTATTAATCAGAAAATAATTTCACGGATTTTAGATGATCTGAAAGTCACACTTGCTTTGCCCCATTTTAAACAGGATTTCAGACCTGAGCCTCATTTTCTTGTTCTCTCTCTCTTTACTGTGTTCTCCTATGCAACATGGTATGAATACGGCAGATTGGCAAGCACTTGTTATTTGGTTTTTCAGTAGGTTAGCTTCGTCATACATATGTTCATTCACACATACAAACACACACTTGTACAATCACATTAAGTCAGGTGAGCCTAATTATAGGCTGGCGTTTCTTGTGACAGACAAGTAACATCTGTGCTCCTTTGTCTGCAAACAGTGTGCCTGTTGGGGAATCTTATTCACAAATCCTATAAAACACACCACCTCTCCCTTCTTCTCTGTCTCTTCTTTTTGCACAAGGGTGTGAATATGAATTGAAATTCCAAATTAACTGTTCCAGATAAAGCTTAAGGTTTTCATTAATATTTAAATTGAACTATCAGACATGATGTTGTGATATTTCATACCAATAGCTTGCACAGAGAGGTTTTTAAATATTAAGGTTTCATCATTTTAAAAGGAAAAGAGGAATTGTTCTTTTCCTTAAAACAGTGATACTGTTGAAACTAACCTGAACTATGTAAGTAACAAGAAAAGCATGAAATTATCCAAATAAGCTTAGGAATCATCTCTGTCATTGCACATCACCTTGAATCTCAGGGATCTCTGCTCTGTAAGATAGGCTCATTCTGGCACTTTATTTTATTAATTTATTTATCTATTTATTTGTTTATTTTGGGATGGAGTCTTGCTCTGTCACCCAGGTTGGAATGCAGTGGCGTGATCTCGGCTCACTGCAACCTCCGCCTCCCAGGTTCCAGCAATTCTCCTGCCTCAGCCTCCGGAGTAGCTGGAATTACAGGCAACTGCCACCACACCTGGTTAATTTTTTTTGTATTTTTAGTAAAGACGGGGTTTCACCATTTGGCCACGCTAATCTGGAACTCCTGACCTCCGGTGATCCACCTGCCTCGGCCTCCCAAAGAGCTGGGATTACAGGCGTGAGCCACTGTGCCCGGCCAGCTGGCACTTTAAAAAGAAGAACTACAGTTGTTCAGCCAGCAGCTATTTGTTTGGCTCTTTACAGTGCCTGGCATAAAACATGCACTTAATAAATATCTATTTAATACTGAACAAATAGAAATTTGAACTAGATGTTGTGGTAGACACAAACATATAATTAACAGCCGTCATCCTTGATCATATTAGAGTTTTGACAAAATATTCTCATGATTTCCAGAATAAAAATGGGAAGAATTTCTAGAACAGGAATGAAAAGAATTAGATGATCCAGAACAAAAGGTTTATGTAAAGGGATAAGTGGAAGCCACAGTGGAAAAGAGAGGTTGAGGCCAAATCATGGGGCACCTTGAATGTCAGAACTTTGAACTTCTAATCAATTTCATGAGAAAGATGCCACAGAAAGATGTTTTGGCAAGACAGTGATATGGAAATGAGTGTCTTGGAAAGATTAGCCTATCTATGCCAGAGTCATTTCCATCTTTCTAGTGGAAAAATAGAAATCTTTCATAGAGGCAATTTCAAAATTTTCCAAGTGAGAAGCAACACACCCTGAAAGCACTGGGACTATGGCCACATTTCTTTGAGCTATTGATCTTGTAATTATTTTATAATTACTGCATCAGTCCTTGATATGCTATTATGTCTAATTAACTGTCCTTTTCTGTCTCCTTTGCAAGCTCATCTTTCTTCACCTGAATATTAAATGTCGAAGCATCTCCTACAGGCTAGGGTTTAGACCCCCTTCTTGGCTGCAAACTCCTTGCCAAAGCTCCTTCCTAAACTCCCCCCCTTTTTCTTTTTTACATGCATGATTATCATAGCTACCTACCAACAGATGACATACAAAACTATATCTTCAGCCCAGCTATTGCTGCTGAGCACTTGGAGCTTATAGCCAACTGCTTAATTAAAATTTCCTCTTGGGCATCTTAAGAAAAATTATCACCAGTGGAGATGCTAAACATGTATTTAATATTGTCTGTCTTCCCTGTGCAAAAATATAGGCTCCTTGAAGGAAAGAATTTTTTTTTTCACTGCTGCATTCCCATGTTTACAACAGGGTCTGTCACATAGATGGTACTTAAACATATTTTTGAATGAGTAAATGACTGAATCTTTGGTCCAAGCTATGATCATCTATTATTTCCAGGTCATACCAAGTTAATAGACTAATTTAGTCACTAACATTATTTAGAATAACTGGCACTTTCTGATAATAAAAAAATGTACTGGCTTTTAATTGGTTATATTATTCTTTTTAAATTTTCAACAAACAATGCATCCCTGTATTACCCAGAACTAAGGCAAACAGCACCTACCACCTCCCACTTGGTAAATTTTTAATAAATTTTCCCTAAATGATTTCTGTCACCACTGAATTAGTTTATTTGCACTCACTTTTTAAAATTTCAAACTTCAAACTGTGGTCACATGCACCCTTTAAAATATATCTGATCATGTCAACACCCTACTGAAAACATCAACAAGACTTGCTATTGTTGTTACAATAAAACAACATGATTATCACAGATAACAAAAGTTTTGCATGATCCAGCTCCTACTTCCCTCTCCATCCCTCAGTGGGTAACATTCTTCTGCTCATGCATGCTCTTGATCTCTCTGCTGCAGCCACATGGGCCTTGTTGCCTTAGGCTCTCATACTTGGCATGACCTTGCACTACTCAGAAGATTCCGCTTCCTCTCTTCACTTAGCTAACTGCATTGTCCCCTGAGATCTAGGTATAGAGACACTCTTCTCAGGGTAGACTTTTGTGACCACCTTGATTCAGTCAAGTGTTCTTTACAAGAATTAGAACTACAGTTCAATGTTTGTATGTATCTAGTTTTGTTCAAATTTACAAGCAACTAGCAAATTCTTATTAGATGTCGGCCATGGCTCATGCACTTAATAGAAACTTGAAATTGAAAAGTAAACAATTGCAGTTATTAACTGCTCTAGACAAAAGCAAAGAAGCCAGATAATAGCTAATATAACATATATTATAATGTTAAGCGATACTAAGAGAAATAAGGAAAAATAAAATAGGGTAAGTGGTTAGGGATAGAAGACAGTATTATTTCAGGTAAGGTGGTAAGGAAAATTATTTTTTAATTAGAGATATTTGAAAAAACAACAGAATAAAGTAAAGGACAAAGTGTTACAACTACAAGCAGAGGAAAGAGCAAAGCAAAGGACTTTAGGTAGTAGTATGCCTTATAGAATCAAAATCCAGCAAGATCACTAGTGGGGCTGGAAGTGAGTGAGCACAGGGAAAGTGAGAAGAGAACAGGCACAAAGTGCTTGAGATCTTATGGGATATTATAGGCCAAACAAGGTTTGCAACTTGGATTTTATTCTGAGTGCTCTGGGAAGCTGTTTAAAAAGAAGAATAGAATAATTCAATTTTAGTTTTAAAAGGTTCATAGCAGCTAACACGTGGAGGAAAGTTATAGCAATGAAAGAGCGGAAGCAAAGGTGCCAGTTAGCATGCCATTGCACTAGTGTGGGCAGCGACGGCTCCTGCCTGAACAGGGAGGATAATGATAAAAATGATAAGTCATCAGTTAGATTAGGAATAATTTCTGACAATAGGGCCAACAGAACATATTGGTGGTTTGGATATGGGGTAAAAGAGAAAGAAAATAAAAGATGACTCCAAGGTTTTGGATCTGAGCAACTGGTTGAATGATAGTATCATTTAGTAAAGTATGGGAAATTGGGAGAAGGACAAGCTGATGAGATTTAAGCTTTGGACCTATTCTTTTTGTGATGGCTATTGAACATTCAGGTAGAGATGTCAACTATGCAGTTGGATATATGAGCCACAGTTCAAGTTTTAGGACATTGTTTATATGTCTAAATTCTGATTATAGCTTTCCTTTAAATTCTGCTAATTGTAAAAGCATCAGAATTAGCCGAATTTAAAGGAAAGCAATAATCCATTTATAATTATTTAAAAATAATGATTTACTTTATAACAGTCAGGGCAGGGCCAAACTATTTTTGACTTGAATATCTACTACCATTAGAAAAAGCCATAGACATGAATACATTATACTGTTCTACCCTCAAATGCTGATATGACAAAAGTAGGTGCTAAAAACTGACCATTTTGTTTTTATTTTCTTTTGATAGGCAGCATAAGAAAATGACAGCAACTCAGCCTTTGGCACAATGTAGTGCTAAAGAGAATTTAGAGGACACAATTTGATAAACTGCCTAAAACCAGAGAATTAGAAAAGATGAGAGAATATACGTAACAGAAAAAGTAGTGGACAGGGAATTTGCATTTGAGATCTGGCTCTTTCACAGACATGTTACATAATCTTAGGACAATACCCTCATTTCTCTGGCTTTCAATAAAATATGCTCAGAAAAGATGCCCACTCTTAGTATCCTATGACTTAAAAGGAAATTAACCTCATTTTCTTGACCACTTAGTTTTCAATCCCCTGTTTTTTTTTTTATTATTATTATTATTTGCAAGTTTACTTTATTTGGCAACATTAATACCCATTTCAGAAACTCCTTTATCTGGACCATATGTCATTAATGAAATACTTTTCTTGCATATTAACCTCCTTAGCTACATAGTAAATAAAGAACCCTTAGCTTATATATGTTTTTATACCTTTGTTGGTCATTTCATGGGGACAAAAATTAACTCCAATAATCAATGACAATGTGTAAGTAACTGAGGATTCCAGGAGGGAGGAGATTCCTATAGTGATTAAAGAACAGTTCTATGAATATTTTCATCTGTATGTACTTAAAAAAAAACTTTGAAAATACTGTATGGGTTCTGCCATTTAATAAATAATAAAAGAATAGTCCAATTAAAATTTTAAAAGTACTTTTAATATAGCCTCCCTTTAACTTAGTAGTCTGGAAATATTTGAGGCCATTCATCCACAGGGAAAAGGTTCAAAATAACATCAGGACTACAGGAGTTCTTATTTTCCATATTTAAGACCCTTTACTTTTCATAATGAATACATATATTTTTTTGAAAACTTAAGACATATCTGCAATGCAATGCTTCTACATTTTAACTTTTATTTTAAGTTCAGGAGCACATGTATGGGGTGTTACATAGGTAAACTTGTGTCATAGATGTTTGTTGCACAGATTATTTCAGGACTTCTTGACATACTGCTCTTTGGAGAAATAAATGCTCACATTTTGACAGTAGAAACTACATTACTACCACAGTAAATAGACTTTCTTTACCCCTTCTGAAACATACTTTGAATATAAAGAAAGGATATTCCACAGAAACCAGAATAATTTTTATTTAATAAATGTAATATATGATATTACTAAATAATATAGAACTTATGAATAAAATAAAATTATGTAATATTATTACAATGAATATTTACGGCCAAACTTGCCTACTGTTAATTTTCCTTAGTTTTCATAGGAAAAAGCTAAAGGCTTTCCATGAAATAACTCTTTCCTCTCTCCTGGAGAATATCTGCTGACTCCTTTGCTGTGTTTTCCAGTACTTAGCTTCCCAATCTGTGTTCAACAGAACTTTACTGCTAAAGATGTCTAATAGGTGCTGTATAGTGACAGCAATAATAATAAAGAAGTAAAATAAAAAGGACACCAAGTTGAAGGAAGTTGGAGAAATGTTGCATAATATATTTAGAATGTTAATGACTCTGGAAAGTCCCACAGAAAAAATAGTTGACTGAATTTGTTTAA
Source organism: Sapajus apella (assembly GCF_009761245.1). NCBI lineage: Eukaryota > Metazoa > Chordata > Mammalia > Primates > Cebidae > Sapajus > Sapajus apella. Next base: position 15,729,691 of record NW_022436990.1, read on the forward strand.
ACCAACAATTCCCATACTTATTGACCAGAGGTAATTTTTTTTTAAATTACATGTAAACAATTCCCAGTCCCGTCCCCAGGCATCCTGTGTTGTATAGAAAACAATTTTGTTTGTTTTTAAATTATTATTTAAATTGATAGATAATTGTGTGTATATATATATATATATATATATATATGTATGTATGTATTGTGTATAGTGTGATGTTTTGAAGTATACATACATTGTGTTATACAGTTTTGAAAACAGTCCCTGGGTAGTTGACAAATACTTCTGCTAAATAGCAGTTTCTACATTGCATTCTATTAGACAATGACCTGTATATGAGTAGGACCTTGTTGTTGTTTTTTAAACTTATTAACAATTACTATGCTTTTTAGTAATGTTTATGCTTTTCAAGTCAATATGTATATATCTACCTTTTTCTTCATATATAATAGAATTTTTAAAACTTAAGTGGATCATTGTTTTCTGTAACTCTTCTTCCCACTTAACAATATATTCTGAAGCTGTGTTCTGTGTTAATAGAAATAGGACCTTGTTTTATTATTACATTTCTAGATTCTTTAATATGTCTAATTTACAGAGTTTACTAGTATTGTCATTGTTATATAAATTATTTCCTTTAATTATATTTCTATATGTGGCATTTATATATAGAAATTCATTACTTTATTCTAAAGCATTTTTGGCCAAATCTGAACACATTTATTATATATGTTCATGCAGCTCCTTTAGCCTGGTGTTACTTTCCATGTTAAATTCGCTCATTAAAATCACATCTATCCTTCAAGGCTTGGGTCAAATATCATTTCCTTTGTGAAGTTTTCCTGATCCTTTCACTCATCTGCTCCTTCTTCTAATTTCTTATAGCACCCATCTGCACTGCCTCTTGGTTCTCAGCAAATTTTCTACTTCATGGTGCACAGCATTTCTGGATATGCCTCATCTTCCATGTGCCTGATCCAGATTTGCAGCCATCCACGCACTTTTCTCTGCCTCTACAAACAAGGATTCAAAAATTATTTATTGAGAATATGAAGAAAGTCTATCCCAATAAGACAGCATTGGAAAACATTTGCCATGTGGTTTTCTGCACAGGACTTCTAAAATTGATTAATCATGTAACAGAAGAAAATGTTTGAAAGCATTTATCCTAGTTGTTTGCAAACCTGGCTAATTATCCAAACTATGTTTTTTTGAAGCTAAACATTGTAATGTCCTATTGCATACCTGAAATTTAATCTCCAGGATGAATTTAGAACCCAGATCACCCAGATTGTTTCTAACCTCTCTGCCGCCATTCCAACAAAGAAGGTGGATTCTACAACCCCTTCTCTTTCTTCACATTATCATCTGAGAGGCTAACATTGAATACCCAGAGCCCAAAAGCAAAGCATAAAGAAACAATGGCTCCTTGGTTGCTGTATTTCCTGTAAACACAGTGGTTTGTCAGCCAGAGCTACTTACAGATTATTTGCTATAGAAGAAAATCAAGAGGAGCTCAGGATAGCATGGTGTTACTTTCAGTAGCAATACTGTCCAAGAACATCAGAGCCCTGGTGTAGAGATGGTACAGTACAGACCAAGCAAAGCAGAATCTCTGGGACAAAGTCCAGAAACCTGCATTTCTATTATATTTTAATGCCCACCAAAGTCTGAAACAAAGTGGAATATTAATAAGGATTTGAGATTTTGGGTCAAAAAGACCTGTCTTCAAATACCCTGTTTACACATTTAATTGGGTATCCACTGTTAGGTAACTGTACAATAGAAATAGTAATACTGGTTTCACAGGGTTTTTATAACAGCTAAGTGGGATAGGGTAAGTAAATGTGCCACACAGAATCTAACAAATATTCAGGACTTAAAAAATAATAACTTCTCTTGTGTTATAATTGGTGGTGGTGGTGGTAAATACACATGCATAGGATCTGCCCAGCCTCGAGTGTACTGTGGCTCAATATGCATTCTGCAACACCCATATTTACCCTATTTTCTCTCCATTGACCAATTCCTTGTAGATGTGTAAGATTTTATTTTGTATGCATATAGCAGTTCACATAGCATAACTCTTTTGGACACTTCATCCACATAGCAAAAACTAATAACTGCTATTATTATGAATACTTATGCTTCAAAAGAAACTTTTTAAAATGTTGACTTCATAAAAATTTTGATATACAAAGCATTTTACAAAAAAAAATCATTTTATTTACTGGTGGTTTTAACTATTACCCCGCTTTTGCAGCTAAGAAAAATGGAAGTTGAGAAGTGCCGATTATCTAAAGCCCACAAAGGAGGTACATATGTGGCAGAGCTGAGATTCCAAATCCTTTTATCATTACACCAAAGCAGCTTCCCTGAAACATTTTCTAAAAGTTAAATACTTGCTAAACATATTTTTAATTCTAATCCATTTAAGATTAATAATGCCTATAAAATAACTCTACAACAGAATATTTTGTTAATACTGTTATTATATTACAGTCTTATTTGAATAAGTAAAAATCATCTGGCCCACAGATAGCATGAAGAAATTCTGTTTTGTACAGTAAATACAGGATATATTTTATCTGTAAATAAGTAGACCATTTTTGTAGTTTGAATATCAAATCGTGTTAAAACATATATAATGCACAAATTCCCTCTCCCATTAAATTCTTCGGCCCATTCACACAATTGCCTTTCCTCATGATGGCCATATGTTTTAAAATTCCATGTGACTATCACCTCCAGAAGTTACGATCATATGCAGAAGCCCAGGCCCACCTCCTTCCAAAAGCTAAATACGACTATAAATATTAGGGTTTCTTTATGCTTATGAAATTAAATACAACATATATTATTAGCTTCCCTTAATTTTACACAAAATACATTATATAATCTCTATTAGTAAAAATCTTGTTGTTTTCTTCCGCTTTTATCCACATGACAACATGTATTGGCAATCTTTTCATAGATGTATACAAAGTCTATCTTAACTCTTTTCAGGCTACTACTATACTTTGACACAACTAAATTTTTTGAACTGCATTTTATTAATGGATTTTTTTCCATCTTTTGCTATTACAGGCTGGACCATATGAAACTGCTAGCATTCAATCATTTTTGATCCACATCAGTGTCAGTTTTATATAGTACCACCTAACATAAGCAATACTGGAATAAATTGCCGTGTACATTTGCAATTTTGCAAAGAAGTAGGTAGAATTCTAGTATAAATTCCCAGAAAGATGTAAAAGCACTAGGTCAAAGAATATGTGTGCACAATTTTAACATATTTTGTCAATTTACCCACCATAAAGATTACACAAATGTAAGTTATTAATAGCGTATATGAGGGCCTATCTCTCAAGAGATCCTTCAGAGAATTGTTAAACTTTGGAAAATTTGCTAAGGTAATTATTTTAATTTACTTTTCTCTTACCATAAATGATGTTGAGCATCTCCTTGTGTATGTGAACCAGTTTTCATTTCCTCTATGGAGAGCTTTATTTTCAAAATTTTTCCCTTTATTTTCAAATGTTTCCCTTTATTTTCAAAATATTTTCCCTTTTATTGTATTTTTGGGAACTTTCATTATTGATTTTCATATTATTTTATGTTAAAGAGATTAGCACAGTCTGTGTTAGGAGAAGTAAATATTTCTTCTCAGCTTGTTTGCCCTTGGACATTCAGTCTCTCTCTCTCTCTCTCTCTCTCTCTCTCTCTCTGTCTGTCTTTCTCTCTCCTCTTTATTTAACAATCTTTATGTCCTTTGTTTTGAATCCAATTCTAAAATTTCTTTTCATTCCACATCAATTATCCCATGTTCTCTCCTAGCACTTCTATAGTTTATTACTTATATTTAAATATTTTACCTATTTGAAATACATCCCAATAAACATTGTGACATTAGTTCGAATTAATTTTTAAGATGGCTTCTCAGTTGTCCTAATACCACTTACTAAATAGTCTATCTTGTCTCCAGTTGATTTTAGATGCTTACTTTAATGTATACTTAATCTGCATATGTATTTGTCTATTTCTGGAATATCTACCTTTTTTTTTTAAATATTCCTCTCTGTTCTTTTAGTATTGCCACACCATTTTAATTTTCAATTTTTATAATGTATATAAATATCTATTAGGCTGGTTCTTTCCATCTGATCTTTGACAAACCTGACAAAAACAAGCAATGGGGAAAGGATTCCCTGTTTAATAAATGATGTTGGGAAAACTGGCTAGCCATGAGCAGAAAGCAGAAAATGGACCCCTTCCTGGCACCTTACACTAAAATTAACTCCAGATGGATTAAAGACTTAAACATAAGACCTAAGACCATAAAAACCCTAGAAGAAAATCTAGGCAAAACCATTCAGGACATAGGCGTAGGCAAGGACTTCATGACCAAAACACCAAAAGCATTGACAACAAAAGCCAAAATAGACAAATGGGACCTAATCAAACTCCACAGCTTCTGCACATCAAAAGAAACAGTAATTAGAGTGAATCGGCAACCAACAGAATAGGAAAAAATTTTTGCAGTTTACCCATCTGACAAAGGGCTGATATCCAGAATTTACAAAGAACTAAAACAGACTTACAAGAAAAAAATAAACAAGCACATTCAAAAGTGGGCAAAGGATATGAACAGATACTTTACAAAAGAAGACATACATGAGGCCAACAAACATGAAAAAATGCTCATCATCACTGGTCATCAGAGAAATGCAAATCAAAACTACATTGAGATACCATCTCACGCCAGTTAGAATGGCGATCATTAAAAAATCTGGAGACAACAGATGCTGGAGGGGATGTGGAGAAATAGGAACACTTTTACACTGTTGGTGGGAGTGTAAATTAGTTCAACCATTGTGGAAGACAGTGTGGCGATTCCTTAAGGACCTAGAAATAGAAATTCCATTTGACCCAACAATCCCATTACTGGGTATATATCCAACGGATTACAAATCGTTCTGCTATAAGGACACATGCACACGAATGTTCATTGCAGCACTGTTTACGATAGCAAAGACCTGGAACCAACCCAAATGTCCATCAATGGTAGATTGGACAGGGAAAATGTGGCACATATACACTATGGAATATTATGCAGCCATCAAAAATGATGAGTTTGGGTCCTTTGTAGGGACATGGATGAACCTGGAAACCATCATTCTCAGCAAACTGACACAAGAGCAGAAAATCAAACACCGCATGTTCTCACTCATAGGTGGGTGTTGAACAATGAGAACACATGGACACAGGGAGGGGAGCACTACACACTGGGGTCACTTGGGGGGAAATAGGGGAGAGACGGTGGGGGGTGGGGAGTTGGGGAGAGATAGCAAGGGGAGAGATACCAGATGTAGGTGATGGGGAGGAAGGCAGCAAATCACACTGCCACGTGTGTACCTATGCAACAATCTTGCATGTTCTTCACATGTACCCCAAAACCTAAAATGCAATAAAATAAATAAGTGGAAAAAAAAGATTTTAGGTTTAAACAAAAAAAAACTAGATAATACATTAATGCGTAATGTTTAAAAATGCATTAATTGCTATGTATCCTATGCCCAATTATTTCCCCATCTTCATAGTAACTATTGCTGTTTTTTGTGCCATTCTAGAATTTATTCATGTGCATACAATAGAATTAGTGTAAATTAGCCCTTCCATTTTATACATAGTAGCATACTGTACATTTTGCTCTAGACCTTTTACAAATATTCTTCATTCAAATAAAATACTATGGAAGTAAATATATATATATATATATATATATATATATATATATTTATAATGCAATTAAAATAGCCTATGCCCATTCTCATTTAGAGTATAAGCTAAGTATATCTTATATTTCCATAACGGCTCTTTATTAAGAGAGTGATAAGCACATGTGATGCCACCACTAACAGGAATCTGAAATTTCTCAGTTGTAATCTTGATCATGACCATTAGATACCATGAATCACATTTATAACTCTTCAGAAAATTCAAGAACAGTGGTACTTGTCTTCTTTATAAACCATGCTACCTGAAGTAATTTGATGTCACTTGAAAGCTTTTTCTCTGTTCTTCCTTTGGCACTTGAATCTGCTTCAAATTTCCTATGTAGAAACCCACCATTCTTGAGTGATGCCTATTATGACCTGAACAAATATGCCTGAGATTAGGGAATGTTCCACTTAAAAAGGACATGACTATCATGAAAACCTTGATAACATACTTGACTAAGCATCAGAATATCTGGGCTTTCATCCTAATGCTGCCAGATATCATTGGCATGTCCCTGAGCAAACCGCTCAAAATCTTTAAGCTCAGCTCATCTTTAAATTGTCTAACCTGTCACACAGTTTTTACTAGAACCAAACATATATATGTAAGCACCTTGTAAATTGGAAGTATAATGCAAATGTAGGGAATGATTATAAACATCATTTTTGATAGAGGTCCCAGTGGAAAAAGAATGGAGGCCATTGGCCACTAAAGAAAGAGGCAGCAGAGTCACCAAGTAAAAAGTCAGAAAATGTCAGAAAACAAATGTCACAATTTTACTGAGGACCACTCAGAGCAGTAGCTTATCTTCACTTCCCTGGCTTCTTCCAAATGCCAGTGTCAAAGCTCTTGCCACTGTCCTCAACTGCAAGGTGAGCAGTGAAGAAGAAAATCCACAGGGAACAGTCTATCAAAGAGGCAGATCAAGCTCCTTTATGGATGAACATGTTAAGGAAGTGCATATTTTAAATAATAATAATTTAATATTAATTGTACAAAAATTAAGAGCAAACACATAAATGCCTTCTACATGACAAGCACAGTCTGAGCACTTTATTTTCATTAACTTATTTAATCCTCATAACAATCCTCTGAGTTAGATAATAATGAAGAAACTGAGGCATGAAAAGGTTAAATAAATAATACAGTCACATAATTTTAAAAGTCAAACCTGGGATTAGAATCCAGTCATTCTGCTCACTTTAATCATTGATTATCTAAAATGTTTCTGATAATTATTGTTTATTTTGTGTTTTTCCCATTTCCTTGAGGAATTGTTCTTCCATTTAAATCTTGTAGTTAAAATGTTATAATTATCCATTTTATTGAAGTTCTAGTCAATAACCTTATGTTGCTGAATATTGATTTAACTACCAAAAGAATCACAAATATCTTATGTGTTCAGTCATATGCTTAAAACTTGAAAAATATTTGAGTCATGGTGGTGGTGGATATGTAAAACAGGAAAGGGGAAGTAGGAATTGATGGTGAGCCACTAATCATGGTGTTATGTGGAGAAGTTCAAATGAGCTCCTTTAAAAATACTCGGCTTATTCTGTATTATCTACAGAATCAGGAACTGGGATGGGCATGACATCTTGTATACATAAACCTTTCATATCTATCTCTAGAGGACACTTGAGGATACACTTTTTTTTTTTTTCATGTTCATATTCTAAATCTTGTTTCTGTATTTGGAGAATCCTCCATTTAACATTCCTGGTAGGAAGTATAGCCCACCTCTCACCCTAAAATCTGAAAGAGGCAGATATGCATTTTTGTAGCCATTTTTCTGCCCAGGGAGGGTGTCTTTGACTCTTCCAATCAGACAAGCCTGCTCCAGACTTTAAATGGGAGCTAAGAAAGCTGCCCTTCCTCCATAGTCTTTGTAACTGGTCCCTGGGTAATAAGAATAAGTGGTAAAAGTGGTATTCAATTTCTCTTATCAGATGTGTTGAGAGGCAAGTTTCAACAAATAATGCTCAACTGTAGTGGCATAAGATGTTCTCATAGTGCCAGTTCCGCTTTGTTATTTTTGGCTTTGTTCTTGATTCTGTCTTCTCAGAACTGGTTTCCTAGTCTTGCAATCAATACTTGGAATGACCCAAAGGGAATGCATTAAGTTATTTTTCTGCCTAAATCAGATCGAATTTAATTCTGTTGTTTGCCATAACCATCTGACCAACACAGAACCAACTAAATAGGAGGGAGAAATTAACATTCACATTCATTTATTTACTAAACAATTTACTAAGGACCTATCTTGAGCCAGATACCTAACTAGTTTCTAGGGCTATGATGATATCAAACCATTATCTCTTTTATCTTCTCAAGAATCACACATTGTGTCTGGCATCATGTTTAAGATCTCATAAACCCAACAATCATCAGTTCTTTATAACATCAAATTATCACCATTCTAACAATGATTCTGAATTAAGGTTTTATATATCCAAGCAATTGTAGTCACTGCATTACACTGTCCCAAACAGCCACTGCATTCAGTCTCCTTGATAGTAATTAGTTTAGTGGATCCATCATTGTTATCTCAGAAACAATAATTAAGAAAAAAATGGGCATATTTCAACTGGGGAGAGATGATTCACCTATCTTCTCCACCCTCCAAAAAAAAAAACCCCTCATATTTACCCCAGTGCTTGTCTTGTCTGCATCCATCCCAGGCAAGTGATCTTGTTTAGGCATATTTCTCTGAACTCCATAGAATGACCTGGGCAACAGTATATTTTTTTGCTATCCTTCTCTCCCTTCCCACTGTTATCTCTCACTGTAGTAAATTGTACTTTGATTCAGTGGTTAGATTTTTGCTTAGCAACGTAGATTTATGATTTTGTTGAGATACTTTTCCTACCTCTTCTAAAATCCTGGATGCATTCTTAAGCATAACCACTGAAAAATATTATACCTTGGAAGTTATAATACTTTGGTAAAAGTATTGTCAAATGAAAAAAATGTAGGAATAAACTTTGAAGATGGACCACGTTATCATAAAACATATTTGTTTTTTTGTTGTTGTTTTGTCTTTCCTGGCAGCCTAAGCAACAACTGAAAAAGAAACTTTCCTTTGTATATAGAACCTTTCTGTTTTGGAATAATAGAAAACTTTTTTAGCCATAATGTACACATACTAGGCATTTTTAGTGTCTTAAGAAACCGAAGTGCAGGGATGCAGCTGAATCTTAAAAATGCATTTAAATCAGGGTTGAGAATGCTGTACAACCCTCTCTTTCTTTCTAATCTCTGATTCTTTTCATGGATGCACTATATTTTTCCACTAAATTTGGGCAGGTTTTGTCAATTCCTAAGCTACCTGAAATAAATATTTCCTGGCACCATTTCCCAGGTCCCTACTCCTCTGCTCTAAAAGGGTATTTGAAAGGAGATGGAATTTGTTATCCTGTATTATATGTCCTAAAGGAAGAAATTATATAAACTCAATATGAGTATATTAATCACCTTCAGAAAAGTATTTAACTCTGTCTCCCACATCACTATTCAAGTATTACAGTATCTCTTCAGGTAAACTTTCCTAAATTCACCTCCCACTGGGCTGAGTGAGGTGCCCCTACAACTGTTTACCACAGTAACTTATGCATCTTTCTTTCATTAATATCATATTATATAAAGAAGGGTTTTCTTTTTTGTTTCAGTTTGTTTTTTCATTTGTTTGTTTGTTTGTTTGGAGACAGAGTCTTGCTCTGTCGCTCAGGCTGGAGTGCAGTGGCGCGATTTGGGCTCAATGTAACCTCCACCTCTCGGGTTCAAGCGATTCTCCTGCCTCATCCTCCCAAGTAGCTGGGATTACAGGCTCCCGCTACTAGGCCTGGCTAATTTTTTGTGTTTTTAGTAGAGACAGGGTTTCACCATGTTAGCCAGGATGGGCTGGATCTCCTGACTTCATGATCTGCCCACCTCAGTCTCCCAAAGTGCTAGGATTACAGGCATGAGCCACTGCACCCAACAGATGAAGAAAGTTCTAAAGGAACTTTCCAGACTAAGGATGTCAAAGGGGTGGAGAAAGGGTGGCCAGACAAACAAATCTGCTGAGCACCCTACTGTACGATGAAGTATTTGGATATTTCTGTTTGTTTTATTATGTTTTGACTTGCTTTTGCTCTTCAAAGGAGGCTTGACACAGTAACATAAATAACTCAAAATGTTTCCATCATTACAATAAGGAAAACATTTTAAAAGTATATTTAAAATATATGCTGAAATCAAGTTGTATAAGTACACACACACACACACAATCATAAATACACAGACCCCAAAAGTATAAAGCCAGAAATTGCCTTTGGAATATAACCTTTGAGGATATAGGAATATATTGGGTTTTCTGCAATGTAAATGCTGTAACTATAAACCCTGCTGCTGAAACAAAAATACTTATTATTATTATTATTATACTTTAAGTTCTGAGATTCATGTGCAGAACATGCTGTTTTGTTACATAGGTATACATGTGCCATGGTGGTTTGCTGCACCCATCAACCCATCATTGACATTAGGTATTTCTCTCTAATGCTATTCCTTCCAATGCTATCCCTCTCCTAGCCTCCCATCCCTTGACAGGTCCCAGCGTGATGTTCCCCTTATTGTGCAAAAATTCTTATCTTACTAATGGTTAGACATATTTATTAACTACTAAAAAATTCTCATCTGTCAAGTATAGTTTTAGGATTTTGAGATTAAAACAAATCATGAAAATTCTTATAGTTTCCTCATGGACTCAACCTCATTCATATTGGCTAAAATTGATCCAGAGAGATTGTTCAAGTAGCAATTTTTACAATGCTTTATCAGTAAAATCTCTTAGTTCTTTGTACTCCAGAAAAAAATGGTAATGTTATACTTATGAGAGTTCAGAGAGTAATCACATAAGGAACAAATTATTATATTCAATGTTATGTTAGAAATAAGTACAAACTATTGAATTTCATGGTGCACAATGGATGCAGACACCCTTTAAACTCTTGCTGTGCCTTAGTTCCACACTTCATAATTTACCACATCTACCAATCTACTTACTTGATGGATTGGACTGTCTCAGTCTTTCTCAAAAACACTCCTTCCCACAACTTCATTTGCTCTCATCTAGATTATTATAACTCTTAAGCCTATTCCAGATTCTGGACTCATGGTCCTATAATCTGTCCCCACAGAGATACCAAGAGATCTCATGTATGACCATACCAATCCCTTTACTAAGTCTAGTGATAACTCCCAACTACCATTGCAGTAAAATATGAATTTCTTAACATAAGTTACAGGACCTCTATAATCTGGCTTCTACCTGCATCTCTAATTTCATTCTCATCATGTTCCAGTACTGAGCTATGTGGTTTTCTCTGAACAGTCTTTGTTCTTACATTTCTTTGAATTTCAAGATTTCCCTGGGCCCAAAATGCTATAGAAGACACTCTTCCCCATTGATCATCACCACCACGACATTCTTCATTACATGGTAATCTTCTATGTTGACAATTCTGATATTATAGTGCCTCTTCTGGGAATTCTTCCCAAGATTCTCATCTTTTTAAGCTGAGTGAGGGATTCTCCACTGTTTCCCCTAGTATCCTGTGCTTTTGTGTTCCATTGTATTTATTGCATTTAATACACTCCATTGTTATGGGTTATGGGTTCTTACAAAGTCTGTCTTTCCCACTAAGCTATTATTATATTAATAATAGTTTATTAATGTTTTATCATCTTTAGCTCTTTTCAGAATTTATAAATATGTAAATATGTGAAGGAACATATCTTAATCTTGTTCATATTTTTACCTCAGATTAAAATAGAGTTCCTAGGAAATATTGGGACACCGATTTTGCTCCTTTCTTCCACTGTCCAATCTCTCCAGCCCATCACTTACCTCGCTTCTACCCTATACCGACTACCTCAAATGGAAGAGCCATGGGATAATCTGATTAGAGCATTAGGAAGAAGGCCTGAGCATGGATGGATACTAGAGTCCCTTGTAGAGCCTGACTTCCTGGAAGTAACGTACCACCCGTTTTTCCCCTAGTTCATAGCCACTGGGACAAGAGCTGCCTACCAAAGAGATGAGATTGAGTTGCTAAGTTTCTCATGTGCAATGACATGAGAAAAGTCAATTCAGAGCTAAAGCAAATTTAGCTTTAAATCCAAGCTATAGGCCCATTTCACTGGTAATAATGGTAATAGTTCATTCTGTATTTGGCTCTTAAGCTCATCTCTCAATTGGGTTACAATTCAGAGAAAGCAGATGTGAGTAATTAGTCCCTTTTAGAGACTTTCAAAGTAACATGAGGGTTAGCACTTAAAATTGCAGTTAAAATTAACCTTTAAGGGAGGAAAATATAATTAGGAAAACACAAATAAGAATGAAGTCATTTTAAAATTTGTCTTTAATAGCTAGTTATAGATTTGTAACTTATGCTTGAAAATAGCTGAACTTCCAACAGAAGCAGAGATTTGAAAATTTATAACTCTTTAGGTGATGCTGGAAATAATTAAAGAGGCCTTATTATTCACTACAGTCAATACTCAACTTCTACAGCTTTGATTTAAAGAGTTAATTTATCTTTGCAGAGGAAAATTATCAATACAAAATCTAAAATTAATTGTATGTTGAGTTAGAGGAGACTGGAGTAAAGTATTTTAAAATGGCCATTACCTTGAAAAGTGAACTCTATGTGACCTATACTAGAGTCATGTGATGTTAAAAAAATTAATTGAGTAGAAAATTAAAAGGAAAATGTTCTACCATTTTTCTGAGGCCTCACTGACACCATTACCCTCTATTTATCTGTAACGAAGAGGCACTTAGTACTTCCAATAAATATGAAGAACAATCATTTTGGAGATAACTTCAGAGTAACACAATAAAAGGTATTCTAATTGCTAGATAAATTTGAGGCAGCTGTCTGCAGTGGAAAGTCAGTAAGTTTAGAGAGAAGGGGACCGAATTTTAGATGACATATGTCAAGTTTCTTATGTCTCTGAGCCTCAGTTGCTTCGCATATAAAATGGGATGATAACACAATCTATTTCATAAGCTACTATGAAGATTTAAATAGGAGTTATGTAAGGTTATATTTGTAAAATGCTCACAACAGCATCTATCATTTAATTAGTAAATAATAATAATAGCAAACACTTATAAAATGCTTAATACTTCCAGACACCCTCCAAGTGTTCTATATATATTAACTCATTTAATCATCATAATTTGTGAGGTAGGTATTAAACACTAGTTGATATTGTTGCTTACATTACTAGTATCTCTAAAATGTTTATTTAAACACTAGTTGACATTGTTGCTTACATTACTAGTATCTCTAAAATGTTTATATCTCTTGTGCCCCATATACACATTATCCTTTTTCATTCTCACCCTCATGTATTTTGAAGGGCTCTCAAGATCAGGAATCATGTTTTTAACTATATTCTGTGGCTCCTAATGTCTGAGTGCTTAATGAGAGGGCAACAAAAGGAAAAATGTGGTAGGGCAAAGGCATATATTAGAAATCTAAAGAAAAACTGTGGGTGAATTGGTAACTGTCATCAATAGTGACATCATTTTGTCCTGGATACTTATAATTGTGCCTAGTAAGTTAGGGTATGGATGGCGAAATGAATGAATGAGGTACACTAAGAAATGTCACATATATATTCTTTCTGCCATAGATTTGAGGCAGAGACAAAAAAAAAAAAATAAAGGTTCTTTATATAACACAGAGCGTACTTATTACCCAGGCTAGATTATGGCCAGCAGCAGCAAGCCACTGGGCTCTGGCATTCATATACTCTGCAATATGCAGAGAGAACAGATTTGCACATGCACAATTTATTCTTGGAAGGAATCAAAGAGAGCGTCCTAAAGGCCATCTGCAGGGCCACCTACATAAGCACACATCTGAAGATCACTTTCAAAGGCACAAGCAAACTAATTTCCCTCATTCATTCCTGTCTTCAAGGAGCTCACAGCTGAAGGAATATCAAAAGATAGCATTACAGTTCTTTATGAGCACAGAGAAAGGGAAACTGACTCAAAATAGGGAGTTCAAGGACTGCTTCTTAGCGAGAACAAGCCTGAGCTAAACCTTGGAGGAAGAGAAGATCAAGTGAAAACAAAAACATTCCAACCAGAAAAAAAGCAGTGTCTCTTTGTGAGCTAGTTCAATATGAATGGAGAATTTGGGTTGAGGTAGTGATGGAATGAGAGGCTAGATAGCAAGGCAGGGACTGGTAATGGAGGAGCTGCTATGCTTCATTTAGGATTTTAGTTTAGTTCCAAAAGAAACAGGACTGGTCCAGGTGCTTTAAGCTGTGTCATGACCTAATCAGTTTTAACAGGTATCAAAAAAAAAAAGATCTTTGTTAGCTTTTTGAAAGTTTAGGACATAATTATAAAATGAAATGGTAGGAGTTTTCAATTTTTGTCATCATGCATGAATATAAGGCTCATTAGTTGTTGTAAATAATATGCCTAAAAAAATGCAGCTCTGTTCTCTTAATGCAGGAAAATGATGCTCCCTTCTTTCATAGCCACTATTCCAAATAACTGATATAGATGGAGACAAATTATACGTATGAATGGGAGGCACTCATTATAGAACATTCCCATCATGAATGAGGAGAAGATGACTGAAAGGGAGCCACTAGTGAGCAGGTGATAAGCTGTTTTTAACTTTTTTCAGAAAACAAGATAAAAAAAAAAGTCCTTATTCGAAAAGATAATTTTTCATTTGAAGATTATCTCTAACTATAATACATAAAAGAGATAGTTCAGGAAAGTTGCTTTCAAAACTGTGATGATTAGAAACTATGTAGTCACTAAGGAAATGTTATAGAAAAATAATATTCAAATAGCATGAAAAATATTTAATATATATATAAATATATAATTTGTTAAAAAGTCTCTATGATAAACTTTGTACAAATCAGTATGATAGAAGAAAACATCTGGATGGAATGTTAATAGTGTTTTAGATGAGAGGATTATAGGTACTGATTTTTCTTTTTGCTTACTTGTATTTTTATGTATTATAACAGACATATTTTCTGGGTAAACAAAACATTAGATGTTTATTCAAATTAAGGAATTGTAACAAAGAGCTAGTCTATGAAATCAAAGGCTCATAAGAAAAGAAAGTCTGCTTCTAACAACACAAAAGTAAAAATATAATATTCTATATGACTTAATAAGTTTTGTGAATTTTGCAATATTACCCCTTTTGAAAATGTATAGGTGCTTTATGCTTACACTAATATTAAATTTTATTATTTTTACTGTTTGTAGTTTTACTGTTTTGGAATAAATGGTCTTACAATCATTGTTATAACAATTTTCAAAAGCCCCACCTTAAAATTTTTGAATAACCTAAAAAAACAAATGTTAATAGTCCCAAAGTTAAACCAACTAAAGAAAGACAAATCAGTTCAAAGAATGTACAATAAGCAAATCTAAGAGTACTATTAATTTAAATTTTTAAAAAGCTCATTTCTTGCTATGGATAATTTGGTTTAATTTGAGTTCTTTTTTAATATATATTTTATTGCATTTTAGATTCTGGGGTACATGTAAAGAACATGCAAGATTATTGCATAGGTACATAAATGGCAATGTGGTTTGCTGCCTCCATCCCCATCACCTGTATCTGACATTTCTCCCCATGTTATCCCTCCCCAATTTCCTGCTCCCCACTGTCCCTCCCCTAGTCCACCCTGACAGACCTCAGTGTGTGATGCTTCCCTCCCTGTGTCCATGTGTTCTCATTGTTCAACATTCACCCATGAGTGAAAATATTTGGTGCTTTATTTTCTGTTCTTGTGTCAGTTTGCTGAGAATGATGGTTTCCAGGTTCATCCATGTCCCTTCAAAAGACACGAATTCATTGTTTTTTGTGGCTGCGTAGTATTCTATGGTGTATATGTGCCACATTTTCCTTGTCCAATCAATCATCGATGGGCATTTGGGTTACTTCCAAGTCTTAGCTATTGTAAACAGTGCTGTAATGAACATACGTGTGCATGTGTCCTTAGAACAGAATAATTTATAGTCCTTTGGATATATACCCAGTAATGGGATTGCTGGGCCAAATGGAATTTCGATTTCTAGGTCCTTGAGGAATCACCACACTGTCTTCCAAAATGGTTGAACTAATTTACACTCCCATCAATAGTGTAAAAGTGTTCCTATTTCTCCACATCCTTTCCAGCGTCGGTTGTCTCCAGATTTTTTAATGATTGTCATTCTAACTGGCGCAAGATGGTATCTCAATGTAGTTTTGATTTGCATTTCTCTAATGACCAGTGATGATGTTCATTTTTTCATATGTTTGTTGGCCTCATATATGTCCTCTTTTGAAAAGTGTCTGTTCATATCCTTTGCCCATTTTTGAATGGGTTTGTTTGTTTTTTTCTTGTAAGTCTGTTTTGGTTCTTTGTAATTTTAGACATAAGTCCTTTGTTAGATGGGTAGATTTCAAAAATTTTTTCCCATTCTGTTCACTCTAATAATTGTTTCTTTTGCTGTGCAGAAGCTCTGGAGTTTAAATTTGAGTTCCTTACATGTATGGATGTAAAGCTGTAAAGTGTTATCTCAGATCTAACTACATCTTTTGATATGAGAACTATGTAAGCATGAGCTAAGTATACTTTGCATATATTCAGGTAAAGTTTCTGAACATATTATACCTACATATGCTACATAAAATGTTGCAGAAGATTAAATTATCCTAGCCACATTTGGGAAGCAGCAGTATGTCTGTCATTGCATGTAAACATATGCAGATTTATGCAAAAGATTCTCAAATATGTGTACCTAAAGTCCCAAACTCTCCACAGACATGTAAAGCCAGAAGGTTTTGTTTATTTTCAAATTATTGGAAAACCTATAAATGGGAGTGAAAAAGTGGGTATGCTTATGTTGTATTTTCAAATTGGAGGCATCTGTGTGAGGGGTTTTTGTTTTTTTGTTTTTTGGTTCAGTCATTTGGCCACGATTTTAAATTCATCTGGTGTAATCTATATGGTAGACTTAATGCGAGCACAAAATTTCCATTTGCTTCAAAAAGTCCTCCAGGGGTTAGAAAAAGTGAGAGTTTGTGCACCATTTTACATAATGAATCCAATTCTTTCAGCACCTAAGTCCCTTCCTGATGGTTGTATTTGTTAGCTTTTCAGGTGGTATATTAACTCTTTCAAGTTAATGGCAACAGAACACGAAATATTGCTAAAGTGATTTGCCAGAGTGAAATCACTTGTGTAAACCAAAAAGTATCTAAGACAGGTCTCAATCAATTTAAAGGTTTATTTTGCCAAAGTTAAGTACCATGGCCCATGACACTGCCTTAGGAAGTCCTAAGAGCATATGCCCAAGGTGGTTGGGTTACTGCTTAGTTTTATGTATTTTGGGGAGACAGAAGTTGCAGCAAAGACATAAGTTAATAGTGTTAGGTATATATTGGTTTGGCCTGGAAAGGTGGGACATCTAGAAGTGGGGTATCTTCCAGGTCATAGGTGGATTCAGAAATTTTCTGATTGGCAGTTGGTTAAAAGAGTTAAGCTCTGCATGAAGAATTGAAGTCAGCTTAAATTAAAGTAAGAGAGGGGTGGAAGGTAAGGTTCTGGCCATTTAGATGAACCCTCCAGGTAGCAGACTTCAGAGAAAATAGAAGGTGAATGTTTCTTAGCAGAC
The DNA here is from genome assembly GCF_009761245.1 of Sapajus apella. Lineage (NCBI taxonomy): Eukaryota > Metazoa > Chordata > Mammalia > Primates > Cebidae > Sapajus > Sapajus apella. Next base: position 15,747,161 of record NW_022436990.1, read on the forward strand.
CTTAAAATGTGTCAGATTCCCCCCAAAAGACCTACTAAGGGGAGGAGAGTCTCTACAGGGTGCAAATTTCCCCAAGTGACAGCTTCATAGTGCCACTTTAAAATAGGTCAAAGAAATATCTATTTGGGGTAAAATACTTTGATTTCCTTCAAAGCCTGCTATCTGCCACGTTGTAAACCAAAAATAAAATTCTAAGCCCTCCATCAGAATGAATGGAACCCCTTCTTGCCTAAGGTGATCCCAAAGCAACCTGAAAAACTAGTTCAGGCCATGCCAGTAATTCATTATATCAGTAATTATAAGGTCAGACATGCTCTCCCTTTCGAGTTTAGACACAACTGACCAGCATTAACATTAAAACAGACATCTTAAGACTGACAAAATAGACTCTTTGTAGCAATAAAATATCAAATTTCAATCTGACTTTAGTATAACGTAACATGACACAGAAAGAAAGAAATCAATATATTTTTACCCCAAAATATCTTCCCTGTTTTGAAATGGACCTACAAAGGCATCTTTTGTGAGGAAATATCTGCATCTATGAAGAATCTCTATTAATATAACTAGATCTTTCCCCTTTCAGGCCCTCCCAGCCCTGAAGAGATGAACTGAAAGTCTAGCACCTTTTAAAGTTCTAAACAGGAAACATTAGGAAGGCCACCTGTGAGACTTCATCTACATAATAAGAACCTTGGCCTCCATAACCCCTTCTTTTAACCCTGAGCTTCCCTTCTATTGATTCCAGGTCTTTAGATAATAACTTAACTCTTTGAACCAATTGCTAATCAGATCTTTGGATCTACCTATGACCTGTAGGCCCCAGTATTGAGTTGCTCCATCTTTCCAGACCAAACTACTGTATACTTCACATGTACTGATTTATGTCTTATCTCTCCCTAAGGTTTTTAAAACCAAGCTGTCACCCAGCCACCTTGGACACAGGTTCTCAGAGCCCTTTGAGACTGTGTCTTGGGCCATGGTCACTCATATTTGACTCAGAATAAACCTCCTTAAATATTTTATAGAGTTTGGCTTTTTTTTTTTTTTTTTTTGGTCAACAGTGTGATGTTACACCAAGTTCAGGTTAGAATTTCACATCTTATTGCTACGAATAGTCTGTTTTATGAGTTGTAAGCTCTCTGTTTCAATCTTAATGCTTGTCAGTTGTGTTTAAACTCCAAAGGGTGGAAGGTGTAATGAGACATTTCAGATCTCCTTCTCTGCATGGTCTGAACTAGTTTTTTAGGTTTCTTTGGGATTCTTTTGACCAAGAGGGCGATCCATTCAGTCTGTTAGGGGACTTAGAAATTTATTTTTGTTTTACACTAGGATGAGTGATTTGTCACAGCATAGTGAATTAATTTGCATTTTGATAAATCAGATAGAAATCGCAAGAGTGGCACTGATGTTACTTAGTATTAATGTAGTATCAGTAATTATAAATAAACAATAATATAAATATTTCAAAAGAAGTCATACCAGCTTTTTTACAATGAATAGTTTCTGAAAAGTTGTATGAACACCAAATTGCCCTCTATTCAATCCTTTTTCTAATCAAGTGGTAGAGTCTACCATGAGAGGTTTTAAAAGAGGTATGTAATATTTTAAAATATGGTCTCAACAGTCTTGGCACCTTTCCCATCAAGACATAAATCATATATTCCATCTTCTTGAACCTGGAACCTGTGACTGCTTGACCAAAAAATTATTTTAAAAGTTTCATGGTGACAAATTCTGAATTCAAACATCAGTAAACTGGCAGTATCTAGTTTGTGAGCCTCTTAGGATGTTCACTTTAGAGACACAGCCACTATGCCGCCAGTCAACCAGGCACCACCTAGAGAGAACCAGAAGATGAACTGATTGTTTTGACCTTTGCTCCCAGCTGAGCTACTAGCTTCAGAAAGTGCCAAATTTTCTAGCAATGTGTGTCAGCCCTCTTGAAAGTGAATTTACCACCCTCATGGAGCAGAGGGGAGCCTTCCCTAATATCTGTCCAAATTGCAGACCCAGAAACCAAACAAATGATTATTGTTTCAAGTCATGAGGTTTGAAGATTCTTTGGTATGCAGCAACAGTTAACCAGAAAGGAAATTTTTGTATAGTGACCTTCTTTCTGTTTGTGTATGTGTGTTTGTATTGTAAATACAGTTATATTTGCTCACATTAAGGCTTTTTTAAGTAATGAACATCTCCAAAGAGTTGGTTCCTACTTAAATAATGAGACCTATTGTTGTCATGGTTGAGTAATGGTTCTAAACTATATGATAGCATATAAACAGATTCTGGTATAAAAATAACAAAAGACAAGAAAAATAAAGTGTGTTCAAGAATCTATGCCCTAGAGTAACTGTATTATTTACCAAAATTGGAGGTACAACTCCTGATTAATCAAACCACACTGCTTTTATCAAATTGTTACTATTTCCCTCCTTTCCAATAATAACAAAACAAGAAACAGTGGATGTGCGCTCTCAGTCGTGAACCAACTTCTGTTTGATTATATAAGTTTAGTAAATGTATTACTGGTACACTTTGGAGGAGGGAGGATCACAAAGTTCTTTTCTATTCTGTGTTGAACATTCCTTTTTTTTAAGGTCATGCAGTCAAATTCAAATTTAAGTTTGCCTCCATAAAGTTCTTCCCTACTAGTCTCAATAGGATGATGTGACAAGTTAACTCAAATTTGCAACTACCTGACAAGATTCTAGGCAAGTACTTTGGCAGAGTGACTCAGGGCTACCTTCAAATAAATTTTCCCCATAGCCTATACCTAATGCCTGAAATTCCCCTTTTGGAGAGAAAGGGCAAATTAAGCCATTGTATAATTAAATCCTTAATTTGAATTGGTTTCATCACCTTCCGTTTTATGTGATAGCTAGCTCAAAGTCTGTTTTGATGCTAAAGGAGAAAGAGATGTAGAGCTGCTGTCAGAAAATCTGGTGTCGAGCTAAGCATAGTACAAAAGTATAGAAGTCAAATTTTATGATTTTGTCTTTCGGACATACTTGCTATAAATCAGAGTCAAAGAAAACATATCAATGTGTTCAATGAGGTTTTTATCTTTCTAGTGCCAAGGTCTTTGTTGGTAACATTTTATACTCAGGGAAGCACATTCAGGTTTTTATCCCGCTAGGGGAGCACTTAGCATATTACTGCTTCAGTGTCCTCTTAGCCTCCAAGTGTGAATGAGCTTCTTTGAGTACCCACTTATGACTTCTATCAGAAACTGACTAAGGAGACGGAGAGAGAGAATTAGGCTATAATTTTTAAGTCTCCTTAGAACTCTCATTATTATTTCGAAGTGAATTTTGCATGATTACAAGATCAAATCTCAAGACAATGACTTTGTTTTCTGTTCCAGCAGTTGCCTATATGCCACTTGCCTGTGCTGTCTTGAAAACAAACACCTTTGGTGGCCACTGTCGTGCTCCAATTTGAATTAGTGTCAGGGTAATTCTGCAATCCCTTATGATCAATGTTCTACAAGTTTTATAGGTATCCCTCCTCTATATAAATATTCCCTGATCTGCCTCTCTGCTCTGCCCTGGAGGTCTATAACTATTTCCTAAAATGGTTTTAAAAAATAAAAGTATTTCTTTCACCTCTATTAAGATGTCTCTGCAGCACTAGATAGGAGGCAGAGGCTGTTTCTGTCATCATTATTTTCTTCAATCTGTGAAGCATAAATACATGTCCTGTTCAATAGATTCAGTCCTGACTACTAATAGTCTCTTAACAATCCAGTGTAAAATGGACTTAATGTTTTTCCAAAGTAAGGAGGTATAAAAACTGTGCTTTTAATTAGATGACTATGTGCCAAGTAGTTACCCATTTTTTTTTTCAGTAGGGCTTTGTTCTTTACTTGTGTGTGTGTGTGTGTGTGTGTGTGTGTGTGTGTGTGTGTGTGTGTATTTATTTATGTATATTTTGACATAATGATCTCCTAATATTCATTTTTCTTATAACTGATTTGTTATAGCTGATGCTATCTCTGGTTAAATAATGTCAATTCAAAAGTTTTGCAGGAAATTTTTTAAAAAAATGACCAAAAATGAGTGACCAACTAAATTTAGGAGTCTTCCTTTATAAGAAAACTCATTGTACACAATTTGAAACAGTTTTAGATCATTTAATACAATGATAGCAACAACAAATTTAAACTGCATTAGCCATATTTTTTTGCACATTATATTCTAATTGCTTCTCACAAAGTGAAATTCAGTTTTAGTTTGGAAAAGGAAATCAATGAGGAATGAGAGGATAACTAGTATTTTTAGCTTTAACAATGCCAGCACCATTCGTATTCCTTTATACACATTATTTCACTTGCTACTCACGCCAATATTATGAGATAGGTATTGATTTTTCCATTTTACAGATGAAGAAACTGAAGTTCAACAAGGTCAAGGAACGTGCCAAAGTTCAAACAGCTCATTAGTTTCAGACCCACAATTTTAATCCTGAATTCTTGTTACAACCTATGGTTTCTGAATAACAGCATATAACAATAAACAATAAAGGATGGACAAAAATTACAGAATTTTTAAGTTGGGAGTTCAAAGTATCAAAATCCCTAGCAAAAAATGTTGAGATTTAGTGGAATGGCACATAATCAAGATAAATCCTGGGATTACAGCAATGCAACTATTGCTGAAAGTGGTAGGCTGGGAAAAGGAACAATCAAACAAGGACACAAACAACTAGTATCAGCAATGGAAAGGTCAGGCTGCAGACAGCTCAGGGATGACTCTGAGCACATCTCAGAGTAGACTTATAATGCATTCGGGATTCAAACATTTTCAAACCCTTGCAATTTGGCATTTTTTTTCCCATAGACAATATTCTCCCCTCACTTTATTCTTAATATTATAATTAAATGGAAAAATGGGTGTTTCTTTTTCATTGGAAACATGGAGTCCATCAAACAAAATATGTGATATTTTATAAAGAGGAATTTCTGGGATATATTATTGGGGAAGGAGACCTTTAATCTTCTTCAGCCTTCTACATTGCATCTCAAAAGGAGAAGTTAGAAGTCAACCAGAGGAGAGACCAGTTCGTGCTGCCAGCCAGGTTAAGGATAAGACCCTTACTGCTGACCACAGTCCCATCTATAGATCATGGATATGGTATGGAGGAATCTTTCCAGAAGGCATTGTTTTTACTTAAACAGGATCAAACCCCACCTAAGTCATATACCCCACACCTACTTCATGGATCAAGACACTTTCACATGTAATTTATAGAGTTGTAAGCCCAGGACATTTTCACATGTAATTTCCAGAGTTGTGAGCCTTTAAAAGGGCAAGGATTTTCTTTGTTGGGGAGCTGGGCTATTAGGCAACTATGCCTCCACTGCTCCCAGCCAAATAAATCACCCCTTCCTTCCCAGTTTGGTGTTCCAGATGTTTGTTTTGCAGTCTTTCCTGCTTCTTTATAACCTATATATTATAACCTTTTTACCTTTCTTGTTTTAGGCTTTTCATGGATGAATAAGGTAATTTTAAAATCAACAAATGTCTTGGCCAATAATTTATTTTCTTAGATTTGTTGGGGTATGGAGCAAAGGGTAGATGAAATGCTCACATTGAAAACAAAGAAAAAATAAAACATTTGATAATTAGAAATGAGAAGGGTATCATTTCTAAATAACTAATATTGACCAGGTTTTCTAAAGATTATTACATCTGATATAGACCTCAATTTGAAGTAGGCTTTGAAAAAGTTCCAACAGGGTTTAAGAGTTTTGGAAACATGAATCTTTTAAAAGAGGCTAGAAGAGAGAAGTTTATTAAGTCATTTTTGGTAAGGATGAGTTGATAATAGTTGTCAAGAAGAAAAGAAAGAACACATAATGTATAATGCACAACTGTTTCCTTATTCCCATGAAGAATAATAAAACAAAGGATGACTTTTCAGAGAAGTAGGAAGAATTCTTGTATACAAATATAAACTTGCAATCAGAATGATATTATACTGTAGTTTCTTTAAAAACATAGCAGTCTTTGGCCTGCTGCATAATAAATATTAAGAAGTATTAAATATTTAAACAATTCCCAAAGAGACAAATGGTTAATGAAAGGAATGAGTCAAAATAAAGAACCACTCTGTCAGAATAAATGCTTTCACCCAATATGTCTGCCAGTGGCCCTCTGAAAAGATGAAGCTTATATTACTTCCTAAATAAATAGTTCTATTTGAAAAAACTTTAACCTCAAAAAGCCCCTAGTGGTGGTAATTCTTCTTTTTCAAAATGTCTAAGTAATCATTTATTTGCAGCTTTTATTCAGATTAATGATTCAGACCTATCCCTTGATTGATTTTCTACTTATAACTTTGTTACAGTTTTCCATGCCTGTCAGAAGTTTGTTTTTGGAGCTTTGTTTCTCTCCTTCATACGATTTCTTCATACAATTTTGTTCTCCTTGTAGTGCAGTTTCCCACAGTGGAACACCCCTGAGCCTGAGCTGCCCCCATGTCAAAATGGGATCAGCATTTCTCCAAATTTAACATTAAAATGTCTTTATATCCAAAGTGATTATTGAGCCTCTCACTGTGTATCAGGTCCTGTTGATAACCAAAATGTGGAAATACCACCACTTCCTTCTACCACCCATTCAGTTCAACTTCAAGAGTGTTTTTTATATTCTGTCTAGGCAATGCTTCATCCTACTTGATTGTACCTCATGACACTTTCTCTGTAAAAGGCCTACGGAGCACACTGCAGATGCCACAGTTCTCAGGGAGCACTCAGAGCTAAATGACCTTCACAAGGTCACTCACATTCCTGCTGGAAAATGCATAAGGATATGTTGAATTCATTCAACGTAGCTTTTTGGTAGTTTCCCACTCCTACCTGTTTTAGCTTTATACATGGGATTTACTCTCCACCACAGTGGCGAGGAACTAAGAAAACAGCAAGCTTTTACAACTGCTTTTACACCAAACTATTTCACAAAACTACCAGAAGAATGGGTTCAAAGAATAATATTCTCTTTCAGCTTAGGTATTTCCTTCCTCATTTAAAAAAAAAAAATGGAACCAAGGAGAAAAGATGAAATAATATAGTTTTTTATACTGATTACAAAAGCATCTGCAGGAGTTATGGTGAGTTTAAGGTTTAAGGCACTGGGAAGCTCCCTGCATTGTAAAATCAGCACAGTGTATTTTATTTACAATCAAAGACATTTTCTTATGCTCTGAAGAAACCTCCAATAATTTCTTTACAAAAGGTTATTCCAAGGTGAAGCAGACATTAGCCAATGTTATTACATACCTTAGTACTATTTATTTAATGAATGAAGTGTTTTTCACCCTAATGTCATTACTCTGAGGATTGGGTCTTATGACCAGGCCAACTCTGAATTGTACCTAGCAGTTCATCCATCTCACATGGGCCCTTTTCCTCACTTTATCAAACTCTGGCTATGTTCTGGCTTCTTATTGTATGTTGTTAAGAATCTAAGCACTCTTTGAATTTCTACTTTCTTACATTTTCTAATTCTCTATAATATCTGACTTGCCAGCACAGGTTTTCCTATATCCACTAATTTAGCACATTTAAATTCTACTATTATAGCATTCATTTTATGCGCTTATTGCTTTACCTAACATATTCTTTCCTACTGTACATCATTTTATTTCCTTCCTCATCAACCCTAACCAATATTTATCATGCACCAGGCATTATACATGACTGAGGGCACACAGTTACAGTTATAAGCAAAAGATAGTTTTGTCATCATAAAACGTCCTAGTAGTGGTAGAGAGAAAATAAACAAGTAAAAAATGAATAATTCAAATTTAAATATTTGTAAAGAAACAGAGGAGATGTCTTTTAAGCTAAGACCTGAAGTATGGCAAGGACTGAGCTATCTAAAAACCTAATGCCAGCTCATGCAGAAAATTTCCAAACTACAGCAAAAGAAGAGAAAAAAAAATTACATTAGTAAAATAAGAAGAATAAAGGGCAATTAGATAACATAAAATACTTGAGAATTAAAAATAGGAAAGGAGGATGAAGTCAAGAAAATGGTCAAAAATTAAATAAAACTATGGAAATTAAAAATCAGAAACATAATCTTGAAAAATTGAAAAAGCTACTCAAAATTTTCAATATTTCAATAAAGAAATGAAAGAAAATCAGACTGATAAAAACAGGTGGAAGAAAGCTATCAAGTAAATAATATAACAATCTTACCTATAAATGATGGACATGTGTCTCTGACTGTGAAGAGCTGACTGATGGTCCCGCACAATAAGGAAATCTTGAATTAAATCAGAGTATTTAAATTTTTCAGCATATCAAGGATAGCAAAAATTCCTAAAATCTTTAGAGTGAAAAGATCTCTCACAAAAGAACTGGAATCACAGTATTTCAGAAATTCTCAATAACAACAGCCAGAAAACAATGGATTAATGCATTGTTCTCACAACTCTAAAAGAACATGATTTTCAACAGAATTCTGCGTTTAGCTTGTTAATTGGAAGAGTAAAATTGATTTATGTTTGGATATGTAAAGTTTTAAGAAATGTATTGCCCATTTTTCTGATTGTTACAGAGCTACTAGGACATATCATCCAGAAAACAAGAAGATAAACTAAAAGGGGTAACAAGATTTAGCAAGAAGAGGGAAGAAGGAGAGGTCTCCAAAGTACAGGAAACTCCAAAAAACAGAGCAGACCCAGTTATGCAATTATGGACAAAGCAGTCTTAGAAAAGAAATACCTCAGGATGGCAGGATAGGATGAAATATGGAGTTCAGGAAAAAGTGGAAATGATAAACTGTCTAGTGGAATTGAGCTTTTGAAAAATAATGTTGTTGACAGGTTCATAATGCATAAAAATGGGTACCTAGGAAACTAAGCAAATAAAACACAAGGCAAATAATAACTTCAGGGAAAATAAGTTACGTAGGTAATAAAACTTCTACATTGTATGCAACTTTCTTACCACTGGAATTTATATTATTCCATAATATACAAATTCACAATCAAGTTAATCAAAAATTTTATTGAACTTTTTAAAAAAGGTATACCACCCTTCCAAAGGTATACCACTTTGGAAGTGTGGTATAAACAAAGGGAAATGTGTTTTATAGGCTGTTAAAGGAAATCAATAAACAGTGATTTAAATGACTGCATCAGGAAATGTCAAGATATGGGACTCCACGTTTGGGTCCCCTTCTTGGAAGCCATCTTTCTCTCTCCTGGATTTCCCCTCTGGAGTCCCCTTCTATACTCTCTCATGGAAGCCTGTCTTCCCCCCAATCTCCATCTCTCTCTCTCTCTATTCCCTTCCACTCAGTGTAGAAGCTGCTTTCCTCTCCTGGATTCCATCTTTCTGGATTCTCTCACTCAGTGTGAGAGTTAGCTGTTCCTTTCTCTCTCCTTCTCCCATTTCTCTCTCTCTAAAAAAAAGTAAATGTCGACATATGCATATTATTTTGTACAACGGAGATAAAGGAAAACAAGACAAAAAGAATAAAGCCGTGACTCCTAAGGTGCAACCTTAAGGATGGGGCCAAAAGGAAAATAGTGTATCTATTTATTTTATATAAACCATTAGTACAATTTGATTTTTCAAAAAATGATTATTTCCTTATTAAAACAAAAACAAATAAATTGTTAATATAACAATAAACATAATAAACGTGTAGTCTGTCATAAACTTTAAAAACTCAGAAAAAAATTAAAAAGGGAAACAAAAGTCACTCCAAATCCCACAACCAAGAGACAATGACTATTTCTTGCAAGGAAATATTTCCATATATGTTTACATTTAATTAGTATTACATTTAACATGGAGAAATCAATAGATACCAATTACATCTTAGCTAATTTACTAGTCATAAAGAGGACGATAAATAGTGCTGGTATATTTAAAATAGATAATAGAATGTATCTACCCAAATTTCAATACCATAAACTCATAGTGCTTATACATTTTTGAGAATGTAAATATGTATATACAAATATATGTAATGCTAGGGAAAATTTTTAAAATTAGATGATAAAGGCCTAGTAAGCGAAGAGATGCTCCTATTCTGAATAGGGTAAGAGTCTAGTTCATTGCAGGTATGCAAGAGAAAACTGTTCCTGGCAGAAAGACCAGCAAGGATAGTTGCTGAAATGGAAGGAAGCTAAAAGATTTGAGAAACAATGGAGAGGCCAGTACGGCTGGAGCCAAAACTGAGGGGACATGAGTGGGCACTAAAGTCAGCAAATGAATGCTTTGTCTCTGCACATTGAATGGACTTTACCTTTTTTTTTTTTTCTCCAGTGACTTGGGACACCATCACAGTTTATTTTTTAAATTGTTTTTAATTGAAAATAATTGTAAGTATTTATCTTATAAAACATAATATTTGAAAGATGCATTTACAGTAAATTGGCTTAACTGTGCTCATTAACACATGCATTATTTAACATATATTTTTGTGATTAAAATATTTAAAATATTCTTCTTTGGCAATTTTCAAGAATACAGTAATTCTTTGCTATAGTTATCGTGTTGTACAATAGATCTCTTGAACATTTCCCCTCTAATCTAACTGAAATTTAGTATGTTTGACTAAAGACTCCCACCCTACTCCAGCCTCTGATAACCACCATTTTACTCTCTGCGTCTGTGAGTTCAACTTTTTTAGATATCACATATACTTAATGTCAGCCATCAAAATTTTGAGGAGGGGAGTGATATGGTAAGATTTACACCTCACCAAGCTTACTCTAGTTGCTTGATTGGCTTTAGTATTACAAGTCAGAGGTAATAAAAGATTCACCCAGGTGAAGGTAAAGAGATAGAAAGTGCTCAGATTCTGTATATAGAAATAACAGGGAGAGCTTTCAGAATTTTCTATGCTTTGAAAGTAGGTCCCTTTTACCTTTTTCATGCTTCCACTTTATACAACAGACCAGTAGGTTAAACAAATTATCAATTCACATTCAAAAATAATTCAAAGGCAACATTCAGGATTCCAGATATTGTTCACACTGTTTCCTGCAGTCATTGAGGTTTTATGTGATGAGTGTTATGTATTAGTTGGTTCCATCACCACACCTTCCCTCCCACCCACCCCCATCCACACACAGCACAACAAAAAAAATCTGTTTGCCAGCATAGCACTGTGAAGCAGTAACTCACATCTAATAACCATGGAAGAAGCCTAATGACACAGAAAAGGCCTGAAGGGGATCCTCAAAGGATTGCAAATTGATATGAAAGTGCATTTCCCAGTAGGAACGTCATGTTATTTAGTTGTATACACAGTTATCTGCATTTCTCAGTGTTAAAGACTTTGAAAATATAAAATAGTCATGGTTCAAATGTATAGACCTGTATTGGATCTCAAAGGATATAAAACTTCTACTATAAATGTGGAAGAAATATTTTCTTGTATCTATCTCTATCCATCCTTCTACCTCCTGAATTACAGTGAGCAATTGGATCTGCCAGGGGTAAGAAATGAAAACAATTGTGCTTGAAGAGTCCTGGTTACATAAGACAGATGTGAGTAGGCTTTCATTATTGTATATTTCTGCTGCTTCCCATGTCAATCTGCGTAGCAAACACCTAATATGACACTACAATGTTTTGGAAATTGGTTACATTAGAAAAAAAATAAAGCTTTTTAGGTTTCAAAATAATTATGTTGAAAACTATATATGTTCGGCACATCCCATTTTTTAGATGAAAAGAGGTAGAGGATAAATAATCTACCCTGGATCATACAGTTTGTAACAGTGAGAATCCTCAATTCCTGGTTTTTCATTCTTTCTCACAACTGAATACTCTTTTCACAATGAGATAATGAACAGCCTTAACCAGAGCAAACGATTTCAATAATATATATGCTCCTGTGTTTATTATAGAGTCTATAGTATAATGTAAAATTGTGCCATTTTGAAATGGCTTTGGTGTATCACCCCACCATTCTTTTATATAAAATTAAATTAAATATTGGTAAATTAAAGAGGTATTAGGTTGGTGCAAAAGTAATTGTGTTTTTTGCCATGCTGTTTTACTTTTGCACCAACGTAATAGTATAGCAGTGTTTAAGAGTATGACATTTACATTTAAATCCCAGAAGCATACTTACTGCATACATGACATTAGTCTAGTTATTTCAACTCTGTATGTTTTAAATTGTTTTTCTTCTTAAAAACAGAAAAAATTAGTGACATTTATGTCACATTTGGCTGTGAGGATGAAGTCAATAAAAACATGTAAATAATTTAATATAGTCTCTGTGCATAGAAGGCATTAAATAATTCTAATAATATTATTATGAAATTCATTCTACTGAGCTGACAATAACACTCTTTATTAAATTCCCATTAGTTTGATTCTATTCATAGATTCCTTCTGCTGAAGAAAAGCAACTTTTAAAATCAGAAAATAAGACAATGCATGGCAAAATGCTTAGTAGCTAATGTGTGTCCTAGAGGTGTTGAGGTTTGTTGTATTATAAATAACAGTGTTCATGTTATCCCTCCTGAGTTTCTGCAGCACAGTAAAGGTAATAATGTGTAACTGATGGAATTTCAAATAAAGCATTATTAAAATATTTGTTCAGTGACCTTTTTGCTCTTTATCTTTTGTCTTCATGTGGCTGTTAACATTCTGGGGAAATCTCTATCTATCTTATAAACTTCTTTCTCTTCTACTCATGATGTCCCCTTAACTGGTCCAGGACTCCTATTGTATTTTCTTTTTGCAACTGAGAACAGATTTGTAGTGGTGCTTACTAGGAAGCTTATGTCCAAAGTTAGAAGATCCAGGCTGAAGAAAGGCATGACAGTGAGTAGATCTCTGATTAAAAAGAAAATAAAACATTAGTCAGCTTCTCATGGTAGATGAATTATAATACGTACTTTTGAAGACCTTTGTATTCTACCATATAGCAGGGTGCCATATGGTAAAATTCTTCCTTGTTACTAAAGAATGCTTTTGCCTGTGTGGGATGCTAAATCTGTCAGTGGTATTTTATTCCTGACAATTTAGAATGCTGAGATAGTCTATAAACCTATTTACATATTTATGATATTGTCAGGATATAATTCACAGATTCAAAAATTTTAGATGAAAACAGCAAAGAGAAGAAACAAGAAAGCATATTTTTAAAGGAAAAAATGCTTAAAAGAACAAGAAAAATATCTTCCCATGATTCATGGATTAGAGATGACTCAGAACATTCTCACAGTCACAGTCAGCTTCCATAAGACAAAAAATTCAAGGTAGCTCAAATAACTGAAATCTTGCTTTTTCTAATCTATGTCAGAGAATATTGGTAGGGAGGAGTGAGCACCTTCTGACTTCACTAGGCACATGATTATTCCAGATCGTATTTGTGTTGTAGAGATTTGGATTCTTTGAGAGCCTTCTTATCAAGGCATACTTTATTAGGAATCCCCTCAGATTTATAGAATTAAAAATAACAACGAGGTAGAATTACTTGGCTCTCTTTATCTCCCTCATCTTCATGGCTAAAGTGGGGAGATATGCACTTTTTAGGCACAGCCATAGTTTGGTGCCTGCTGCTCCTTGGTTTTACCTGGTTAGACTTTCAGTGACAGGTGTTGGGGTGTTTTTGCTTAGAAAAACCCCCTTGCGGCTGGGCGCGGTTTCTTATGCCTATAACCCCAGCACTGGGAGGCCAAGATGAGCGGATCATGAGGTCAAGAGATTGAGACCACCTTGGCCAACATGGTGAAATCCCGTATCTACTAAAAATACAAAAATTAGCTGGGTGTGGTGGTGCATGCCTGTAGTCCCAGCTACTCGGGAGGCTGAGGCATGAGAATCGCTTGAACCCAGGAGGCAGAGGTTTCAGTGAGCTAAGATCATGCCACTGCACTCCAGCCTGGAGACAGAGAGAGACTGTGTCTCAAAAATAAAATAAAATAAAATAAAAAGTGCCCTTGTCCCAGCCCTGCAGGGCGGGCATCCCAGTCTCTGCCAGGTCCACTGCCCCCTTGATCTTTGAAGGAGTCCTCAGGCCCTTCGAAGTCTAAGGATGTTTTGCAAGTTTCCAGAATCTGGCCCAGAAGTCAGGGCTTAATTTCCTGATTGCAGTAGAGGTGGAGATTCCTGAGGAATACTCCTTGCTGTGAGCCTTATCAGATAGGGGCTGAAAGAAGTAAGCTGGGTCTTGTTATTCTTTGGATGTTGGTAGAATCAGCAGTTGAATTTGAATAAGGAAGAGGAGAAAAGGGAATTTTGTCTTTATGGGGAGGGATGATTTTTTTCCTAGGGTTATCTCTAGTTTTTTTAAGGCAGCACAGACTGCCAAATGCTGTTTTTTTTACCAACTGAAATCCCTTTGGGATCTATTTTTCTACAACACTTTAGCTTTTTAAAAAGTACTCATGCAGAGACATATATATATATGTACACATACACATAAAGGAGAGAGAGATATATATATATATAAAGGATATATATATATATATCTCCTTTATGTGTATGTGTACATATATATATGTGTGTATATATATATGTGTGTGTGTGTGTGTGTACATATATATATATGTGTGTATATATATATCCTTTATATATATATAAAAATATATATATATATGTGTATATATGTGTGCATATATATATACACATACACACACACATTTTTCACCAATCCTTTCTTTAAGAGACAATATTTATTGGGTCTGCACCTCCATCCTTGATCTTGTTAGTGATGCTGTTTTTGCTGTTAGCCAGGTTAGTGTTGGCCCTATGCAGAGTTTGGTAATAAAAGATTGTTAAAAGTTTAAAAAATAATAAAAGTAGCAATTCTCAAAGTTTCTATTTGCTAGAGAAAACATTTACAGAAAACCAAATATGCCCTGATTCCAAATAGATATCACCTATATGTTTGTCTTTTTCTCAGAAAAGTGGTAAGAGTTAACCCATAAGAGTTAGCAATTCATGACCAGAGAGGAAAATAGAAAGGGAAACATATTTCAAAAGAAACAGAGCTCAAGGAAGCCAAGGGATTCATAAAGTTGCATGTTAAAAAAAAAAAAGTTCAACTAAATGAAAATCCACAAAACCTGAAATTCAGTAAAGAATTTATATGTGTTATAAAATGATAAACGTTCTTCTGGATCTGAAAATATGGCACACTAAAATAATATTTTAACCCATTCCTGTAAAATGCTTGGAAATTCTTTATAAGTAAAACAAAAACAGGAAATGAATCCTAACTGAGTTTGAAAGGAAGAAGAGAAATCAGCAGGTGCTGGAATGAAGAGGAATCACAAATACAGAGCTATAAATATATAAGCTGATAGTGTAGCTTACATAAATGCCTATATTAAAAAGTGACACATCACCTTCCCAGAATGAACAATTCTCATTTAAATTGCTCTATTTTGCAAAATTTGGATGAACAATAAAAGTAATTTATCTCTTCTTCTCTGTGTTGATCAATAAACAATTGTATACAGAGAACTGGGAAATAATGTAGGTGTTTAGATCACTGATAAGACAATGGGACTTCATCACTTGGTGGAGGAATTACTACTAGGTATAGAGTTGCCTGATATTTGGCTAATGTGTTCAGCAATATATGTTCTGAAAGTTGAGCTAATAACATTATTATGTTTTCTAATATCAAACAAAGCTTTGAGATATATACAAAATAGTCAGGTGGTATTTAAAAATATCTGATTTTTATAATAACACCACAGCTCCTGCTAATACTACTGTGGTTTGCTGCCTACAACCATGATATAGGAAATAGTACATTTCAGT
Organism: Sapajus apella; assembly: GCF_009761245.1. Classification (NCBI taxonomy): domain Eukaryota; kingdom Metazoa; phylum Chordata; class Mammalia; order Primates; family Cebidae; genus Sapajus; species Sapajus apella. The sequence goes on from NW_022436990.1 coordinate 15,762,921, forward strand.
TACATCTCATCAAAATGAAGATGTAATTTTTTTACATATAATTAACAGGCCCTTAAAGCATACCCATGGACTTCATGGGTTTATTGGATCAGAAGTTAAGAAGTTTTGTTTTATGTGTATTATCTTATTTAATCTCCACATGGTCCCTGTGAAGTAAGAATTATTTTATTTATTTATTACCTTTACTTATATATGTAATCTACAAGTCTTGCCAATTTTATTTAGTTATTATGCATAAAATCTGGGCAGCCACTTATTTCTGGGTCCAGCCTTCCAATTTAGACCTTCATCCTCTTTGGCCTTGGATGTTCAAATACTTCTGATATTTGTCTTCCATACCCTTCAGATTCACCCTCCAGTTTACCAATTGATTGATTTATCTGAAACATAGACCTGATGTTTCTCATTTGCTTAAAATCCTTCAAAACTTTCAACTTATCTAAAAACCTAAAATTTTTAATGTGCATTTGATGATTTGCATGGCCTCATCCCATCTGCTTTTTAGTTTTGCCTCCTCCCATGTACCTTGCACATTAGCAGTAACAACTATCTAGAAAGCACAGAACACATCATACTAAGCCATGATCACATGCCTTTATCCAAATTCTTGCTTCTGCCTTAAATAGACAAACTCATACCATTCTCTCTTCCCCTGGTAATCAATACCATGTCTTTTAAGACTCAGCACCATATGTCACCTCTCACAAAGAGTCTTCTCACACCTCTTCTTTATAAGGTTAACTACAATTCATCTATTTTCATGATACCCTATATAACCCTTTAATGACATTTTGAATATTGCAACAGATACTACTTATGTCCCTCTCTCTTTGTACTCCTTTCTCCTAATAACAGAGATTCCTTAAAAGCATTTGTTTACTTCTTTGTATGAACACAGCCTAATGTTTACCTGATGCCTAATAGACCTCAGTAAATGATGGCTGAAATGAATAGGAAAAGAAATAGACGCTTTCATGGGTTACTTCATAAAGGGCTTAGAAATATGCCTCCACAGGAAATATTTTAATATATTTGGATACTCAAATGCCTCTTGTACCTTTTCAACTATTTGTCATGAATGTTGTTCTGGCAATTCATACATCATGAAGAGGTTCCAGCTAAAGTGGAAGTAATCCTAACTCTACTAGTTCATGACTCTAATTATACTATGTCTCCCTTAGAGCCTAATTATACCATGTCTCCATTAAAGCCTAAGACTTAGGCACTAATAGAATTATAACTACTAAATAATGATCTGTGTGTGAAGATACAGAAAAACTGTAAATGTTTATTTGTGTTTGGCATTTTAATTCTTGAAATCTCTGACATTTGATTTATTCTCTAAAACTATTGCCTCTTGTTTAATGCCTCATACATTTTTACTACCGTTAAAGATGGTGTGCAGGCTACACAAACAGGACTAAATTCAATTTATACCCTCAATCAGTTTAACCAAATTAATCTACACAAAAAAGAACTTAAGCGATTTTTTAATGTATACATCTATTTGAAAACAAAATTATGATATCTATAGTTTGATTGTTGTTCTCTTTTTTAATTATCTGAGACTTCCAAACTTAGCTATCTAGTTTTTGACCCTGATTCTCTTCTGGAGAGTGACACGTATTTTCTCTTTAGCACTCTCCCTTTTTGATTAGACTTTTAAAGCACTCACCAAAGAAACTTGTGATTAACGACAGTTAGAACTTATTGGACTTGAAGGACAAATGCTTGCTTCACCAGTTAAGGGAACAAGCTAATCAAAATGAAGAAGTGCAGGGCAAAGAAGAACAGGGAGAGAAACGAATGCAGTGAATCTGTATGGATTCACTTGAAGTGATGAGCTGAACTGTTAACTTTTCATTTACTGCATCACAAACTTGACTCAACCTTTGTCTGTATTAAGAATAATGGAGCAGTTCTTATAAAAGAGTGTAAAGCTTCTCAAATAAACTTCCCCCCTCTTATTTTTATGGCTTTTGGTTGGTATTATTCCAGCTTTTTCACAGTAAATGTTTCACAATATCTTTCAAGATTGAAAAAGTTTTCCACCTCCACAGTTACAAATCCTGCTATAACAAACCAAACTGGCTGTCTCTTCAGGGACTGTGCTTTATGCTTCAGCACAAAATTGAGACTGAACTTTTTATTTTGCTGAAAAGGTGACACAATTTTCTTTCACATGGTGTTGTCTCATTCTTTGCCTTTACAGTGACCTCAGAGGAGTGGAAATCTTAAATATTTCAATGCCAGATTGTTTGTTAACTAAAGATGAATGAGTCTTGAAAAGGATGCAGAAATCCTTTTTGATGGAAGGGCACCAGGTAACATCTCAGAGTATGCCATGTTGATATTTGTTATTTGTTTCATCAAAAAATTGCACTACTGATAGAAACTCAGGCATCTAGGAATGTAATGTAGCTGGCTATATGTTTTTTATTTCTAACTAATCTCTGCAAAGCAAAAGAGAAGAGGGTTAGAAAAACAAGGATGAAAGTTACTGTTGCCTGAAAATGTTGGTATGTGTATTATAGTACTTACTAAATGGAAAAACAAACTATATACTTTCTACTTCCTGCGGGGAAAAAGTCTAATCACAAAATCATGCCTACACCGATTTTCAAAAACATTTATGTGGGTATATGATATTCTAGGACATTATGTAACAGGGACTTCACAGTACTTGAAAATTTAAAGTACCCTCAGAGTTTACTTTTTTTAAAACTTCTGATTCTCCAGAAAAGATTCATTTGCATATTTCTTTAAACTATTGCTGCTTTTATGTCTTAGACTGTGTAGTAAAACATCGCATGGACTAAGAAGAATGACAGCTAACAAGGTGGAATGGTTAAAAAGTATATAAAGTAATCTGGCCTTTATTATTTCTTTGCTTTTCTTTGTCAAAAATACCCTTCACTTCCCTTAATAATCTTCTCAGAGAAAGCACTTGTTGTTCTATTTAGAGATCTCCAGGGGGCAATAAAGCAAGACATCAAATCCCCTCTGCAAATTACTCAAGGGCTCCAGTGCAGTAACGGGATCAATGTTCCCAAAGCTGTTGGACATCAGAAGCCTGTTTAATTTGGCAGAGTAAATGGCTAGTACTTTTCCTTCAGCCAATTTACTGGAAGCCCCTCCCTTTCTTACTCCTTCCCCTCTCCACATACACATAAGCTCCCTAGGGGTTCACAGTACTTTCAAACATTTTTTCAATGTTTGTTTTGTTCTGTTATTAACAGAACTTTTTATTCTAACGTACAAGTGTTTCATAATTTTCCTTCTTAAAAAACAACTCTCATATTTCAGGAAACTATCCTGTAGTATATCTCCTGTGATAAATCTTAATACTTAAGTGCAACCTTTAAAAATCACTGTCATATATTATTATTAGTTTTATTAATATAACTTAACTTCCACCCCATTAGTAAGGATTCAGTGCATCTCCTTGTTGAAATCATGTGGTGTGTTTTCAATGCAGTCCATTTTGTAGTCAATTCACCTAATGTATATCCTAGAAATTTAGAATGGAAAACAAAAGGGTAGATTAGAAGCTCAAAGGTAAGTGCATCTCTGAATCTGATTCTAAAATCTCTTTAAAAAGACACAAGAAACAGAACAGCAAGAACCATGTTGGAAAGGAAAAATGAAGTGGGAGGAATGATGATATCTGATTTTAGGACTTAACATAATGTATAGTAATCAAGACCTTGTGGCATTGGTGAAAGGATAGACATATAGATCAATGAAACAAAAGTCAAGAAACAGACCTACAAGAACGAACATGTCCATCTGATTCCTGACAAAGATGCAAAAGCAATTCAACAGAGAATTGTGAGTTTTGTCAGTAAATAATGTTAGAACAATTGAACAACCATTTGCAAAAAAAAGAATCTCAACCTAAAGCTCTCTCCATATACAAAAAATAAATCAAAATGGATCAGATCTAAATACAAAAGATAATACTTCAAACTTTTAGGGGAAATCATAGAATAAAATATAATCTGTGGTTAGGTAAAGAGCTCTTAAAGATGACACAGAAATACATCACATAAAAGAAGAAAAATTGATAAATGGGTTTATGAAAAGTAAAAATGTTTCCTTCATTAAAAGCACGAGTAAGAAAATTAAAAGACAAGCTGTAAAATAGAAGAATATACTTTGAAAGCATATATCTAACCAGGAACATGTTAAAACTCAGGAAATGTGTATACTCACTACACTTTTCATTGGAAGAAAACAATTGACTAAAAAAATGGGCAAAAGGCTTGAACAGACATGTCACTAAAGAGGATATATGGATAGAATATAAACACGTAAAAAGATGCTCAATGTAAGAACATCAATTTAATATCACTGGGGAAATACAAATTATAACTGAAATGAGATTCCACTGCTAGATTTATAAGAATGACTAAAGTAAAAAATACTGATAGTATTAAATGCTGATGACAATGAAAAGCAATTGAAACTCTCATAATTTGCTGCTGGAAATGCAAAATATTTTGAGTACCTTTTTACAAAGTTATTGATGATGTGCAGTCCTGTGCTTTTTGTCTTTTAGCTTGAAGTTACATTTTAATTGTTTTTATTATTTGTTTAATACAAGAAGCGGAACTATTGCATTGGCCTTTATATGGCCTTTAGTACCTAATAAAGTATAATTCTTTAGCTCATTATATATTTGTTGATATTATTTTTATTTTATGTGATTGGTAACAACCAATAATTTGAATATCTCAGAGCCAACATCATGAATTGCTTTCTTACTGGATAAAACTGTAAAATTCATCTGTGTACTTAAAATTTATAGTTATTGGATTCTGAAAATAAAAGGAGTTTGGAGATTTTATGTTGTCAATTTTTTTTTTTTTTGGCCTTACTATAATAAGTGCCCTATGTGGCTAAATTAAATGGCTTGTAATCTTGAATAATTCATTTTAAAATAAAATTGTGGGGTATAGATTACTTTTTTTTATAGAATTACTACGAGTAATTCTGCATCAGGGTTTCCCAACACCAGGGCCATAGACCAGTACCAGCGCATAGCCCATTAGGAACCAAGCTGGACAGCAGGAGGTGAGCAGTGGACAAGTGAGCAAAGCTTCATCTGTATTTACAGCCGCTCCCCATCACTGGCATCACTGGCATTACCACCTGAGCTCCGCCTCTTGTCAGATCAGTGGCAGCACTCGATGCTCATTGAAGCATGAACCCCATTGTCAATTGTGCATGTAGGTTGCCCGCTCCTTATGAGAATCTAATGCCTGATGATCTGTCACTGTCTCCCATCACCCTAGATGGGACCATCTACTTGCAGGAAAACAAGCTCAGGGGTCCCACTTATAGGGATTTGCAAAATTATTTCACTACATGTTACAATTTATTAATAATAGAAAGAAAGTACACAATAAATGTAATGCATTTGAATCCTGAAACCAACCCCCACTCCCATCCCCAAATGCGGAAAAGTTTCCTTTCACAAAACCAGTCCCTGGTGCTAAATTTTGGAGACCGTGCCTCTGCATGACGATGCTTTTCCAAGGAGACCAAAAACAAACAAACAAAGAACAAAACCATAGATTGAAAGACCACATTGCTGCATATTAACTATGCAACATTTAGTACATCCTTTCGTTTTTCTTTAATAATATTTTTTTGTCTACGCTTTAGATAACAGAATGGCATCAATCTTATGAGTTAATACAAAAGTTACTGCCTAGAGATACTCTCTCTTAAATGTTGCCTAGAGCAGAATTTCCTCTTTAATTCATCAGATTCCAGACTCAGGGTCATAACATAAGTACTATAAAGGGCCTTTGAGGCCCTCCAATTGTCAACAGACTTCCCCAGAACCATTCATCCCCATAGGTGATAGATTTCATGTCCTTTTTGTGTTTTTCTTGGCTCTTGACTCTACAAATAATTTCCTGTTAACAGCTTTGTCTCCCACTTTGGAAATAATGTTTCCTGTGTCTTCTGTGGCCTTGACTTCTGGCTTCCCTTCTTGGCCTAAGAATGATGTATACCCTTTTAGTTACTCTGCCTATAGCTTCTCTGGGCTGGTGTATTCTGGACCAGGAAGCCTACACTCTCGGCAAAACTTCACAATCAGCTTTATTATTTAATTTGCTCTGAATATACTATAGTACTTTATAATGCATGAAGAGTTTCCATTTCTATTATTCATTTATATTATCATTATTCACAATAACTAGCTAAGATTCTCAGAACAAAAATAATAATTTCTATATAAAATATAAGAAAACAGGCTTAGAGAAGTGCCCTGACTAAACTTTCAGTGATTTCCTGAAGCATTTAGAGCTCCTACTGAGGCCTGCTGATTCCACTTCCAATGCTGTTTTCACAGATCCACACTAAATGTGATTTATCTCCTGGGAGAATGAAATCATTAACAAAAACAGCTGTTTCTTTACTTTTTTTAACTTACAAATTCTAAAATTTCTAACAGTTCTAACAGTAATCTTATGTACTTACTTTCTCTTTTTAACTATAAATATTTAATAGCTATAAACATGCCCTATACCCTGCTCTATTCCCAAGAGATATATGACTAGGCCTACAAAAATCAGGTAGTAGTCTAACAGGAAAATTTAATACACTCAGGCTCTTATTTTTCCTCCATTCTTATTAATTTTGCATGAAATGTGCCAATAAATTAACTCTTAGAATCCACTGGTTGAAAGATATGCTGATGCATATGTTTTCTTAGTTTTATGGATCATCTAGCAAAGAGAGAGTCAAGGGAATAAAGTTAGTTAAGAGCAGTGCTTAGTTTTCAGGAGAAATTACATATAAATTACTTTATGCATAAGTATACTTGACTCAAATTTTAAAATTATTTCTTTTTATTCTGTTTCATTTAGAACATGCTTATTAATCATCTGTAAGGATATAAGGCATAGTATATCATCTGTGAATGTTCCAGAGCTTCTGATCCTTAGTAAAGAAACCCAGATTTAATCATAGAATTTCCAAGGTGGCTTTGCTATTTGAATATTTGGCATGTGGTGTATACTATTCAAAGAACATGCACATAGTAAATAAAAATAAATGTTAGCTACTATAATAATTGCTAGCATCATGAAATGAGGTTCATAATATCAGAGAGAAAAATAATTGAACTCACATTATGTATTCATAGTGATTATAGTCATGGCTATAACCTGCTTATTAAATAGCCCAAAGTTTTCCTATTTCTTTCTGTAATTCCGACAATAAAAATCCTATTGAAAGAATTCTTAGGTGTTATTTTTTAAATTTTTGTCCCATGATTAATTTTTATTTTTTTATATGAAAGGAATATTTATCTCATAAAATATATTATTGTTTGGTTGGTAAATGTACTGAGTATTAATCTTGTTTTGTTTTTGTATTATTTTTTCTTGTTAATGAGCTCAAATTTTTTTTGAATGATACTTTTTTGCTTCAAATTTTTGTTCAATGTCATAAGAAATTTGCCTGTGTTCTGAAGTGAATTCTACTTTTTTGTAGTTTATATATACATATATATCCACATTTTAAACATATATATTTGCATATCTGTAAACATGCAAAATTGCAATATGTATGGAGAAAATTGTTATATATATATATTATATATAAAGACGTAGAATTGTAGTTGAGATATTGTTCATTGTCTAGCATCTTAACAGTTCAGCGTGTGTACTTTTGTTGGGGAATCTTCTCTATCCCATTCCTAAGATATGATTTTATTTTTCATCTGGAAAACCACTGATCTCAGTATTTTGCAAAGGCTTTCATATCATTTTTATTTGCTACAAAATTATTATATCTTTTAGGAATAGATATTTAAAATTTTGTCAAAAATGTCATATCAAGAATAGAACACTAAAGTGGCAAGAGCCATGGCACATTTTCAAAGACCTTGGTCTCCAATAAATGTCTCAAGACAGGGAACAAATACCCAGAACAAGGACAGTTATACCACAGATATTCCATAAGTGTCTCTGGATAAATGAAAGGATGAGAAAATGAATAGCTATTTAACGTGGACTTAAAGCAGGCCATATTCTACATCAGTGCAGGTTGTTCTTGATTACCTTTTGGCTCACTCAGATCTAAGAAGATATAAAAATCTTCAAGGAGTCATTTTTCATATTCAGCTAAGTGACTAATAATAATTATGTTAACACCTCCCTACTGTAACTCCTATCTCAGAGTAATCTCATCTGAGACAAAAAGGAATAGTAGGAACAGTGGAAGTAGCAAAGTTGCAACAATATCCTTCAAGATCATTAACAATCCCAATCACCAGCACTTCCAGAGAATAAACTGTCAGCTTTCCCATCTAACAATTAGTCTTTGCAGTTATGTTGATAGGTAAAGAAGTCAAAGCAACATCAATCTGTTCTCTACAATGTATTCACAGTTAGGCTGATACAGATAGGTAATTGAGAAAAAATGTTCATATATAAACAACAGATGTTCTCAAGCAAGATTAAATTTGTATACTAAGACAAAAAAACACAACGTATTTGAGTCCTTTTTTTTTTAATCTCACAAGTAAATAAATTAATGAGTAACTCATAACTAGGAGGTTCTACATTGTCATTCAGTCTTTTGCCCAAATCAGGAATTTGCAACCAACTTATGATGGCATGTCAATTTAATGCAGGGAGTTGATTGTGTTCTAAACTATATATTAGGCATCTGTACAGTTCTTTCTTAGTGACCGTCTTGAAGCTATTCACTTTTCTTCCATATATGTGAAAACCATATGATGAGTTTCTTATCCAAATTATACAAAAAAATCATAGCCTTTCCTTTCTCTCATCTTACATATGGTTTTAAATTGAACAGTGTTCTTTATTTTTAGTTCAAAATATTTTTATTCTTTATATGTTTCTACCTATATTTTCTAAAGATACTACATAAATATTTTAGTCAATTTTAGCCCTTATTATTTTACTTCCCAACTCATATTAGTAAGAAATGGTTATTTATTGAATACTTATTGTTTTTCAGAGAATTCTGTTTATTTCAATTTTGATCAATATTTTTTATTATATTAGATGTTAATCCTATTAAAAAATTTGGAACTCCCACATTGAAGTTCAAAGAATAATGGCATTATCCCCATTTAGTCATTTAACAAATTTGCACCAATTCCTTCATGCCAGGAATTAGTTGAAGTTCTCAGTTCAAAGTTGTAAGCATTATAGAACACAAGCTTACATTTTAACATAAGAATACAAATAATGAAAAATAATAAAAACTTAAATGAGAAAACATTGGATTATAATTAAGTGCAAGGGAGATAATTAAATTAAGATGTGATTAAGAATGACAAGTGGATACTTCATACTCAATGGTCAGGGAAAACTTTTCTGAGAAGACAACATTGAAGCTGAGATCTAATATTTTTTTAAAACGGTTTTGTGCTAATGCTGTAAGCTCTTCCTGTCTATATGTCACGTTTTTGGCATTGTTACTCATCTAGGATTTTATGATTAATGTTGTCATTGTTATTATTATTATTCACTTCTCAAATTTACATAGAATATATTTTACTTTTTAATGTACCATCCTGTCAAATTTGATAAATGCTTACAGTCATATAAAACCATGACAACAATCAAAATGCAAAATAGTTCATCACCTCCCAGATAACCCCTGTTGCTGCACTTTATAGTCAACACTTCCCACCACCCCAGCCCATGGCAAACACTAATGTGTTTTCTGTTCCTATAATTTTACTTTTCTAGAATGTCATTGGATAGAATCATACCACATATATTTTTACTCTCTGCCTTCCGTCACTTAGCACATGCATTTGAGATTTATCCATGTTGTGTGTAAATTATTAATTAGATTTTCCTATTGCTGACTAGTATTTCATTGTAGGTATATTCACTATTTATCCATTAATCTATGAAGGACATTAAGGTTTTCCCAGTTTTTGACAATAATAAATAAGACCATTATAAACCTTTCCAAACAGGTTTTTGTGTGAACTTAAGTCTTCATTTTTCTTGGTTAAATACTATCAGTAGGATTACTGAGTCATGTGCTTATGTTTAACTTTATAAAACATTTCTAATCTATTTTCAAAAGTGCCTATATCATGTTAATTCTTGCCAACAACCTATGAGAGTTACTGTATTTCTGCATCTTTGAAAGCCATTGGTTTTGTCAGATGTTTGTTTTAGCCATCCTAAATTATTACACATCCTAATAAATATGTCATGGTATCTCATGGTTTCAATTAGTATTTCTCCAATGACTACTGATTTTGAGACTGTTATTATGCATATTTATCATCCATATATCTTTAGTTAAATACCTGTCAAATCCTTTCCTTATTGTCTATTTGTTTTTTTGTTTTCTTAAAATTTGTCTGACGTGGAGAAATGGGAACACTTTTACACTGTTGGTGGGAGTGTAAATTAGTTCAGCCATTGTGGAAGACAGTGTGGCAATTCCTCAAGGATCAGGAAATAGAAATTCCACCTGACCCGACAATCTCATTACTGGATATATACCCAAAGGATTATAAATCATTCTATTATAAAGACACATGCACACATGCACAAGTATGTTCATTGTAGCACTGTTTACAATAGTAAAGACCTAGAACCAACCCAAATGCCTATCGATGATAGACTGGACAAGGAAAATGTGGCACATATACACCATGGAATACTATGCAACCATAAAAAAACAATGAGTTTGTGTCCTTTGTAGGGACATGGATGAATCTGGAAACCATCATTCTCAAAAAACTGACAACAAGAACAGAAAATCAAACACCACATGTTCTCACTCATAGGTGGGTTTTGAACAATGAGAATACATGGACACAGGGAGGGGAGCATCACATACTGGGATATGTTGGGGGGGTATGGGAGGGAGAGTGGGGCCTGGGGAGGTTGGGGAGAGATAATATGGGGAGAAATGCCAGGTATAGGTGACTGGAGGATGGAGGCAGCAAACTACCTTGCCATGTATGTACCTATGCAACAATCCAGCATGATCTGCACATGTACCCCAGAACCTAAAGTACAATTAAAAAAACTTACAAATGCATAAAAATATCTCTTTAAATATTAATTTTGAAATTTCTATTCTTGTTTATCTAAAAAAATTAGTCTTATTAAGAGTGGATGCGGTGGCTCAGGCCTATAATCCCAGCACTTTAAGAGGCTGAGGTGGGCAAATTAATTGAGCTTAGGGATTCTAGACCAGCCTGGGGAACATGACAAAATTTCGTCTCTAGAAAAAATACAAAAGTTAGTTGTTCATGGTGGCACATGCCTGCAGTCCCAGATGCTTGAGAGGCTGAGGTAGGAGGATCACCTGTGTCAGGGAAGTTGAGGCTGCAGTGAGCAAATGATGCCATTGTACTCCAGTCTCGGTAACAATGTGAGACTCTTTCTCAAATATATATATATATACATATATATATATACACATATATATATATGTATATATATATTCTTATTAAATATTTCAGATTCTTTTTATATTGTAAATATAAGTCTCTTATTAGTTATGTGTTTTGCAAATACTATCGCAGTCTGTGCTTTGTCTTTCTTAACATTGTGTTGGCAGAATAAATATTCTTGTTTTTGTAAAAGAAAATTTATCAAGGTTTCTTAAGTTCTTTTGCTGTTATATATTGCATCTCTTAAAAATATCTTTAACTAGACTATCTATTGAGAAAAGAGGGTTCACGTACTCTCCAATAAACTACTTACCTCTACCAAGCATTAAGAAAAAGTCCTAAATAGACAAATGGGACCTAATCAAACTCCGCCAGCTTCTGCATGGCAAAAGAAACAGTCATTAGAGTGAATCGGCAACCAACAGAATGGGAAAAAATTTTTGCAGTCTACCCATCTGACAGAGGGCTGATATCCAGAATTTACAAAGAACTAAAACAGATTTACAAGAAAAAAAAAACAAATAAGCCCATTCAAAAGTGGGTGAAGGATATGAACAGACACTTTACAAAAGAAGACATACATGAGGCCAACAAACATATGAAAAAATGCCCATCATCACTGGTCATTAGAGAAATGCAAATCAAAACTACATTGAGATACCATCTCACGCCAGTTAGAATGTCGATCATTAAAAAATCTGGAGACAACAGATGCTGGAGAGGATGTGGAGACATAGGAACTCTTTTACACTGTTGGTGGGAGTGTAAATTAGTTCAACCATTGTGGAAGACAGTGTGGCAATTCCTCAAGGACCTAGAAATAGAAATTCCATTTGACCCAGCAATCCCATTACTGGGTATATATCCAAAGGATTATAAATCGTTCTACTATAAGGACACATGTACATGAATGTTCATTGCAGCACTGTTTACAATAGCAAAGACCTGGAACCAACTCAAATGCCCATCGATGATAGACTGCACAGGGAAAATGTGGCACATATACGTCATGGAATATTATGCAGCCATCAAAAACGATGAGTTCATGTTCTTTGTAGGGACATGGATGAAGCTGGAAACCATCATTCTCAGCAAATTGACACAAGAGCAGAAAATCAAACACCGCATGTTCTCACTCATAGGAGGGTGTTGAACAATGAGAACACATGGACACAGAGAGGGGAGCACTACACACTGGGATCTGTTGGGGGAAAATAGGGGAGGGACATTGGGGAGTGGCGAGTTGGGGAGAGAGAGCATGGGGAGAAATGCCAGATATAGGTGAAGGGGAGGAAGGCACCAAATCACACTGCCATGTGTGTACCTATGCAACAACCTTGCATGTTCTTCTCATGTACTCCAAAACCTAAAATACAAATAAAAAAAAAAAAAATCCAACCTTAAAAAAAGTAAAAGAAAAAGTCCAAGTGCCTCTCTGAGAGGGAAATTTTCATCTTTGTAGATGAATGCTAGTAGAATGTTCTACCTATATTTTCATATCTCAAGTCAAGCGAAGACAGCCAACCACTTGCCAGAAATTAGGTTTACTGTAAAGAAGAAAGAATTGTAAAATTGGTGTACTTCGAAAAGTAAAGTACACCAACCTTTTCATTCAAACAAATATATGTATCTCAGTAAACTATTCAAAACTTTTCAACAAATGCAGAAAAAAAAAAAAAAGCCTTCCAAGAGCTTTCTTTATCTGAGGAAAGTAGGAACTTATGGGAAAGAAGGCTGCTATAAATTCCACTTCAGGATAGACCTAATCCCAGAAGAAAAAAAAAATGTAAATACAACCTACCCAAACTCTTTCTCCAAGGTTGTTTTAAGGCCCTGAAAGAAATAGAAAAAAAAAAAAAAAAACATTCATAACTGTATAGACAAACATTTATGACAAAAGTTATCTGCTATATTTTTCTCCTGGAAACTCAAAATTTCATTTATTTTCCATAGCTTCCTTTCTCTCTGTCCTTTTCACCTATTAAAATTCTATTATATATCAGCTCCAAATTCTAATTACTTCTTTTGAGTTACTCATCATTGAGTCCTTCCATCTATATGTGTGCTGTAAGCACAGATAAATTCTGTTGTTTTCTGCTGTATAGAATATGGGCTAAATTTATTGATTGAAGGTTGAGGTTATACAGAAGAATGTCAGCAAACTTTTTACATGGCAGAGAAGATGGAAAACCATATATATACACATGCATATCCAGAAAGAACAACAACAAGAAAGCCCTCTGCTGATCAAAAATATTCTAAAAATCCCAATCAAATGCAGTAAAAATAATACAAGTTAAACGATAATAGAGCATAACAATTGTTTACATAACATGTACATTGTATTAAGTATTATAAGTAATCTAGAGAGGATGTAAAGTATACAGGAGGTTATAGATAGGTTACATGTAAATAACATGCTACTTTAAATCAGGGACTTGAGGATTCATGGATTCTGTTTAGAGGGGAGGGGTCCTGGAACCAATTATCTCCAGGGATACTGAGGGACAACTGGATAGTTTTTCCACCATCCACACAGATGTAAATAACCATAAGATCATAAATAGTGTTAAAATGTAGTGGAATAATTAGAAAGTAATGAATATTGAGTATTTGTTGCATGTATTTATTATTAAAACATATGGAAGTATAGATGTATTTTGTGGATTTTAAAAAAATAATATTTGCATTTAAAACCTGTCTTGCAAAATTCCTAAAAATTTAGCAGTTGACTTTTAATAGACCATAGAAGGCAGCTCCAGCCCATCTCTGGTCTTATGCTTTTGAAAAGTTCCCAGAGGAAGAAATAAAGCCTGAGAGTGCGAAAAAGCCGAGTTTATTCTAACTCTGTATCTCAGTTAGCCATAAAGAGGAAAGAATAACTGTAAAAAAATGACAGATCTCCTTACTCTACCTGTCGTAAATTTCTATATGTTGTTCTGAACTTTTTACTGCCAGGCAAAATTCTTTGTGTCAGAGTTCCAGCAGCAAACAAAACCTATGAAACCCCTGCTCTCAGGATTTACATTTCTGTGGCCCATTTTTGTTGCCCTATGACCCACTCCTTTTCTTTTAATTTGATTTAGAACCTGGAGCTTCTTCTTGGCTCCTTGGACAAAACCATGTTTATTCTGGGGATATACCCTGTCTACTATGATTTCTCTTTAAAGATGTTCTCATTCTCCTTTACCAGGAATTTTCAATTTCTTTGGTCTTCTCACTACCCCCTTTCTTGTTTTTTATCATTAATTTGTTCTGATAATTTTGTTTCCATTACTTAAAAAGGACTTTGGGAGAAAATGTTGGCAAATGTATTTTCTGTTCGTCATCTTAAACCAGCAAATATTACCTGATAATTTCAAATCAGATTGTTAATCTAAATAGAATGAATTTTAAAAGTTCTATCCATTTCTTAACGCATAATGGAAGTCTGCATAATTTCTTTAGTGGTCCTTCAGATTAATATTACTTTTTTAAAATAAATATAAGATAAAAGAAATATAACATCAGAGTAAGAGAAAAATTGGGACCTCATAGAGTACAATTATTCTATAGCTTCTCTATAATTGGTCAAAATACACATGTATTTTTGTGACATATTTAGTTCTAAGGAGTTACAAATTTCTATTCATGTACGAAAAAATCCAGTAAATGTAAAAGTTTAGCAAACTGTCTTTGAGATTCATCCAGTTAGAAGTTTTTCTCTCTTTAACCATTTTATGGAATATATTCTTATGTTTATGTTTTATCATATGTTGCATATTTATAGTTTTCATGTCGTATTAAAATATGTGAATGTTTATTGTATGGGAAATAAGAACTCCACATGCTAAACTTAAGTTTAACTTAGAAGCCATTTAGCTAATGTCATTCAGTTTCAAGCATATGATTGATTTCATGTTTTCATTTCAGAATGTTGTGATGCATTAAATCCGCAATGACAATTAAAAAAGGTATGAGTTTAATTTCTTTAATATGTAAAGTTGAAATGCTTTATTTCATCTAGATTAGGGTAGAAATTTAACGAGGA
This sequence comes from Sapajus apella, assembly GCF_009761245.1. Taxonomy (NCBI): domain Eukaryota; kingdom Metazoa; phylum Chordata; class Mammalia; order Primates; family Cebidae; genus Sapajus; species Sapajus apella. The sequence continues at coordinate 15,778,376 of NW_022436990.1, forward strand.
TCCATCAAAGCATGAATTTTGTTTGATTAAAAATCTTACATATTGACAATTAAGCATTAAAAATATTCAGTCTTTTGCATCTCATTCTATATAAAAACAGTGAGTTTTGTGATGCATTGATCAAAGAAAGCTGGATAAATTGCATCCTTGATTGGTATTATTTTACCCTGTCTTTCTGCTTTTTAATTTCTTACTGTCTAGTATCACCTCTAAATCACTGTTTATGATCATAGCAAAGAACAGTTCTACTTTCTTAAAGTTTCATCCAAAATGATGAAGTTATCAGATTAAGATGGCAATGAGGAAATTGATACCCTGTTAGAGGTCTGTATTTGGTCCAACATATATATATATATATATACATATAAAATTCTCTCTCTACATATATGTGTGTATATATGTATATATGTGTATATATGTGTGTATGTATATCTATATACATATACGTAGAGAGAGAGAAAGAGATATATATATATAAATATATAGAGAGAGCTAAAAAGGTATACATTAATAAATAAATATATATATATATATATATATATATATAGAGAGAGAGAGAGAGAGAGAGAGAGAGAGAATGAGAGAGAGAGGCAACCAACCTATATAGTACAAAGTGTTTTAAAGACTTTTCCTAGGACTCTTTTCAAAAAGTTGTTTAAACAAAATCAAGAAGAAAAAAATGCTATGTAACTATGATGGAGAGTATGTATCTTTAAAGTGTTTGACTTCATACTGTAATATAGATATACTCTATGACCAGTTCATTTCTCTCCTTGCTACATTTTCTTTTTTATATAATTAGTTCTTGTCTTCTTGCGGTTTCTAAGTATTGCTGCTGTATAGAGACACCTGCTGGGAAATAAATGAACAGAAGAAAATTCAAACCTGTGCTTAGAAACATGAAAAGCTTCTCTCTTATACAGTTTAAGCAAGCTTTCCACTAATAACATATTTTGTTTCAGAACACACTTGCCTTTCAAATATATGAAAATCTACCTAAATCTGGAGCTTCACTATTAACCTTAAAATCTCTACCTTGGCATGAGGTTTCCAGTGTATATATAGGTACATTTGTAGTATAAAATAGGTATGTAATACAAGACAGTTGTAAACCTATTTCAACCAAGTAATTTAAGTGTTCACATGTATCTTTAAAAATTTTACACAGAGTTATTTTTCAGAGTGATTAGGCCTTATTTATATTTTTACATCTTAATTTTTATTTAAAACATTTGCTAAAGGAAGGCAAACCTTTTATTCTTGAGTGGTTTAATGTAAATATTTGCATTAATGAAAATCGTCTTTTGATAGTTGCTTACGTGAGCATTTGTTTACATAAATCTTTGTTTTCAATTTCAATCTAAGTTGCAAATGTCAAGATTTCATTCTTTTTTATGGTTGAATAATATTTCACTGTGTATATGTACCACATTTTCTTTATTCATTCACCTGTTGGTAAACACTTAGGGTATTCTGTATGTTGGCTCTTGTGAACAGTGCTGCAATAAACATGGGAGTGCAGATATCTCTTCAATATACTAATTTCCTTTATTATGGATAGATACCCAGCAATGGCATTGCTGGATTATATGATAGCATTATTTTTAGTTTTATAAGGAACCTCCATACAATTCTCCATAGTGGCTATATTAATTTACATTCCCACCAACAGAGTACAAGGATTCCCCTTTCTCAATATCCTGGCCAGCATCCATTATTACCTGTCTCTTTGGTAAGGTAATCTAACTAGTGTAAGATGACAGATCATTATAGTTTTGAACTTCATTTATCTTTTAAGTGAGTTTCCCAGTTGTAAACCAGCAAATCAAAACTATTGAAAATTAAATGTAAAAATACTTTTAATTGATAGTTTAATAACAAACCATCAATTAGGCATTTCACTTGTGTTCCAAACTCTAGGTCAATCTTAACTTTTTCAAAATTATGTTGATTTCTTATGTATTATAATAAGATGATAAGTCTTGAAGATGATATGAGCATATCTGATTCTTTAAATGGTTTCAATAATTTCACTTATGTGCTCTGCTGAATGAATATCAAATAATAGGACGAGATTACAGCCAGGTCTTAGAGTGCAGTTACTACATTAGTTCTTAAGCGATATTCACCATAATTCAGCTGAACATAGACCAGTCATGTGTGGAGAATGGATGACAGCACGATTTCTAAGCACCTGCTCTCTGTTCCCAACCAGATAGGAAAAATATATTATATGGTGACAAACCGATATCAAGCCTCCAACCATATGGCAAAGATGCTGACAATTGCTAAGAAACCAACCAAAGATACCATGATTAGAGAAGAGCACTGCATAGCTTCAGAGAAGAAGAAGAGAATGCACTCTGAGATATCACAGTTGTGTAGAAGAAAATTCACTTTATACTTAATATTAAATGACCTTAAAAACTCATATTTTCCTATTCAGATCAAATATATAAACCTATTCCAGGATCTCCAATAGCATCTTGAAAGAGAGAATGATTTATAGGGTAAGAACATAGACTCTGGAATCAAACAAAATCAAGTTCATTCCAGTGAACTTAGTCTCCAGTACCAAGCAGCTGACACAAGGTCTTTAAACACCCTAAATAGAACTTTTCTTATTAACACAAAAGACATATTAATGATACTATTGGAATGATTGATAATAAATAAGATAATCCATATAAATTGCTTACCAGAATATTTGGTAAGGGTAAGCATTCAAGTAATATTGACATTTTAGTGTTGAACATCAGTCACAGGAGAGATTTCATTAAATCATTGTACACATTTCTCCTGCTTTTGTGAGATTATAATGACATTATTATTTATATTCTTTTGGGAAACAGAATCTTAAATGTTGTCTTCTTGAATATTGTCAAATAAGTTGTAAAAATCAGATTGAAGCATATACCACAAAAGATACAAGTTTTAGTTAGACTGACATTACATACTTTATGAATTATTTTCAAATTTTTCCAGTAAAATTCAAAACAACATTATGCCAATATACACATATCAGGAAGAAAATCCTGTCTTAATTATGAATTATTTGAACTGTGCTTCTGTCTTGCCATTGATATTTAAATGACTCCTCTTGGGCCTGTTCTCCTGGTCTACCCCCCAGATATTTAGAATAATATTGCATAGCTAGTAATAGAAGTCCAACACAAAATATTCAAGGTAATTTTAATTCACACTTTAAAACAACTTGAGATGCACCACAACGTAAATCATAATATTATTGTTTGTTATAGGATTTGAGATTGAAAAAGTAAGCTATTAATTTTAATAGCTGAGTGAAAAAGAAGTATAACAATTGAGCTTTTTAAATAACTGAGTAAAAAAGAAGTGTGAAAATTACAAAATGGAGGTTCCAAATAACATTGACAGTATTTATTATCTATTCTTGGAAGGAAACAAAGACGGTTTTGCAGAGATTTTTGTTTTTGTCTTTACTTTGCATGTGATTAGAATAAACGTTGGCCATAGAAAAGGAATTTGGTAAAATAGAATGAAATATTTCTGAGAGTAAAATAGAGTTTACTCTCAGAAGTATTGACATTGTTGTTTTGTTTGATATTCTTCTTAGAAACAAATGAAAAAAAAACATAAATAATGCATACGATTCACCAAGGCACTAATTTAAACTTTTCACAATATAACAACTATTATGTTTGAATGTTTTATATACTCTTTCCTTTAAGTAATGGTATTATAAAGGTATCATAAGGAAGATAAATGATAGATGAAAGATAGATATATAGAATAGGTACACATATAGATAAAGGTATAGATAAAATAAAAATAAATAAATGCAGCATTACCAATAGGTATCATTTGATTATGTGGGAAAGTAAAAGATGGAAAAAAATATGTGTGATAAAAATGAAAAAGGAGAATAAACCTGAATTTTAAAAATTTAAAGTTTAATAGGAAGATAACAGTTTGGGAAAAGTAAATAAAAATATTACTTTTGGCCAACTATTTTTCTTTAGAAGTAGAGGACAAATTACAAATTAGTAATTTAGTGTTCTGCTCATATTACTTTAACTAAGCACTTTTCTGAGTTTGCCTTACAAACTGAACCCAGATATAAGCAATACTGAACTCATTATTGTACCCTGAAGACAGCATGAATGTAAATCAGCTAAAATATAAGACTCAGGGTAACTTTTGGGCTAGTAATAAAATTCATGGTGCTTAAATTGCTCACTTCTAATGCATATTTTACAGGTCTCAGAGGAAACCTCTGAAACTCATAGACTTCCCCCCTTTCCTCATTACTGTATTTGATTCACTTTCAAACTCTGCAAGATGCATTTAATATTGTGTATAGCACTGGAAATTCCCATCTGAAATAATCTGAAGGTGCTGCAGAAGAGTTGCTATTTATGAGTCAATTTTGGATTGCTGAATGGGAACACTGAAGACAAATGTGTCCAAAAACCATCTAACATCAGAAAAAGCTTGGTCTTCTAACTTATACTGTGGTGCTGGCATATACCTCATGGTCCCTTGATCTAAAATAGTATAAATTCTTCTTTACCACCAGCACTTTAAGCTCTTTAAGAAGATTTTGCTATGGTGGATAAGTTACATGTTCATTCTGATCTGTTTACATTTCCATTCCTTGCTCTCTGTTGGGCAATATGTTTTGGCTATAATCGAGTGATGGCCTATGGTCATGAAAAAGCAGTAAGTTTACTGGCTGTCATGGGGATGAACACGATCTTCACTAATTGCCATCACTCTTAAAACAGCTTATCAAACTAACCAGAGGAACAAGAGAAACACTCCATGGGGATACAGAAGTGTCATGAAAAGTAACAAATCTTTAGGATTCTGTTCTAGAATCTTGCTTTCCTTAGAAAAGAACATTACCTGACTGAACTAATAATTCTATGATTATATCCCACTCATTTCTTTGATAAAAGAAAGACTTCCACAATCTTTGAGTAATGTCAGAATTTAAAAAGCGGAGTTTAAATACATTCCTAATGCTGCCAAATGTATAGAATATCTAAGAAAAGGTAATTCATAAAGAGTGGAAATGGATTCACTCATAGTTGCGGAGTATGGGACTGGCATCTGGCATCTGGTAAGGGCCTTATTGCTGCATCATCCCATGATGGAAGGAGGAAGAAGAACAGAGTGGGGAGCCAATCTCACTGTTATAACAATGCCATTCCTGTGATAAAGACATCAGTCCAATCATGAGGGCAGAACCCTCACAATCTAATCATTTCTTTAAGATATCATCTCAAGTTTCTAACACATCAACCTTGGAAGACACATTCAAACCACAGGAACAATGTAGATAAACATTACATGGACAAGAAAACAACCATTTGGCTTTTTTATTGTGTGTGTGTGGTGGTGGTGTTAGGGAATGATGGTTTAGAATTAATTTATTTCATCTTCATGCCAAAAGAAAGATACATTTTCTGGGAATAGAATGATACATTAATAATTATTTTCTCTCAGAACACTAATGAAGTTACTTTCTCTTTTAGCTTTCTCTGATGAGAATTCAGCTGCTATTTTTTAAAGTTAATTTGTATTTCCTTCCCCACCCCACCCATTATCTACCTACAGTCTCAGAACAGTGTGTCTAGGGGTAGATATCTCTTTATATAGCTCATGCTTGGGGTTCTGTAGAATTGTATATTTGTGCATTAGTGACTTTTATTAGTTCTATGACATTTTATATATTATGTAATCAAGTATTGCTTTGCGCCGTATTTTCACTGCTGTCTCTTTCTACATTATTCATTAAATCTTTTATCTCTATCCTCCATGTCTTTATCTTTTCTCATGCTTTTCCTTATTTTTGCTTCTTTTTACTTCTTTTGAATAATTTCTTCTGATTTGCCTTCCAATTCACTAATTGTCTCTTTGTCTGTGTCCAGTCTGCTTTACATGTCCATTGGGTGTTTACTTTTTATTATTGTGTTTTCAGGTCGTATTTTATAGTTCATTATCCTAGAAATAATTTCAAATTTCGATTTCATTCCCTTTAAATATACAACTCTTGTTAATTTATAATGTGTCTGATTATTTCAGAATTTGAAGATGTATGCATCTATTTCTTTTGTCTGCTGCTTTTGCTTATTTCTAAATCATTATGCCTTCTTGCCATGTGTATTTATTATTTTAATATATTATCATTTTTCTCAGGAATTTATTTATGCAAATTCCTTAAGGTCAAAGATGAACTCTATTTTTCTAGGGATGATTTATGTTGCTTCTGCTGAGGACCTGGGAAGACTGTGTTTCTGGGATCAGTTAAACTGAATTTCTAGTTTAAGAATTTTGAGTACATTAGGGAAATGCTAACTTGACTACATTTGTAAAATACAAGGTTTGTGATTACAATTTCTAAGATGTATTGTTCCTCTTCAATGTAAGGGAGCCAGGTTTGTTTAGTGTCATTCTTGTTATGAAAGTCTGGTCTTTTAGGGTCATAGTTTCAGGGGTAAGGTGTAGCCTGTTAGATTTTGATCTTTAAACTTTGGTACTTGTAATCTTTTACCTGAATTTCAATCAAAAGCTAAAGTCGGTTTCATAAGATCCAGCAAATCTTCAGTGGTCTTTTTAGCTCTGTTAGTTTCTGCTTTGTTTTTGAGTATTGCCCTGTAATTTTTGAAACCATCTCAATGGTAGGGAAAAGAAAAAAAAAAAAGAAAAAAAAGCTTAAAGTATTTCATTCATTTTTAGATGTATTGATGAAAAGTTGTGTCCAAATCATCTAGTTTGTTGAATATGGGCGTAGAGTCCAACACTTTTTTCTTTTCCACTACTGTTGAGGGTCATTAGATTTAATTAAGTTTTGTTTGCAGAAAACTCAAACTGCAAGTTTTGTGAGGGATATAGTCATAGAACAGTAAAAACTACGGTATAAGGATAGTGATAACTTTTGTATGGAAAGATGAAACAGTAAGTTCATATAAAAGTTGTTTTTGTGTGTGTTTTAATTTGGCATGTGGTGAATATTGACTTAAACTGTGTAGAAATGATTTAGGTTAGACTTCACAAAAGATTTTAGCTTGAGGAAGTAGGAGTAGTTTAGGGAAACTCTACCAAAATTGTTAGGTGTGCTACCATCAAAAAATAATAGTTATTACTAACTGAGTAGACCTTGGAGGTCAGACCATTTAAATGGATTATTTTACATAATCTTCACAACTGTCTTATGACTATGTCCTTTTCACCTATGATAAAACAGGTCCAGAACTATTGCAAAATTATTCAGGCCCATAACTAATAAGTGGCAGAAATCCAGGAAATCTCATTCTAAAGCCCACTAGTCTTTTATCCAAGGAAAATATATGGTAGCCTAGATGTACTCAAGCACAAGCAATCCACAATGATAAATGAGATAACATTTTAAAGTCCTTCTAGCCTTATGAAAACATATACAGATGTAGAACTATAGTTGGAAATTTATTAATAACTTATGTTTCAAAAAACATAAACACACACACTACCTTGTCTTTATTATCTTCAAAGTATCACATTCATAAATTCTTATTTTCCTTATGTATGATGCATACCTGGAGTTTTCACTTATTATAGACCAGTCATTCTTAACCTTATTGTAATTGGGCAACATCTTGTACATAGGTTTAAAACAAAAAAGCAGGGGCGGGGGGCGGATGATCAAAGACAAGTCCAATGTTAGTGATAGAATTTATTTAATTCACATGAATGCTAGATGAATCCTCTCAGATTAACATTGTGGTAAAGTGAATGAGCTAAGTAATTAATATTGACCTGTTTTGTTAAAAGAACATTCCAAATAAATCTATAATCCTCTTAAAACAAAATTCTAACTATTTTTTTTTCCTGTAAGATCGTCTTTGGTGTTCTGTTTAACCCAATGAGGTTATTGACCAAGCAATATTATCTCAGTATTCACAATGACAGCAGTTAACCTGTAAACCAAATAAAAATCTCATGGCAGCCAGATTTTTCACCTCCAGCCTGAATTTCAGAACAGCTTGAATATTTTATAATAATATTAGTTTGATTATTTTAGTACAAAGCATATTAAAACTAATAAATATAGTTGATGAAATGATTGATGTATAACATTACTGTTATATGAATCTTGATATCTATTTATCTATCTGTCTATCTTTCCCCAAAGAATCTATATTGTAAGATTATTTCAAAAATGTTACAGAAATATGAAGAAAATGAAGGGGAGGTTGGTATGGGAAGGGAAGAGTTGTCCTGTTTATAATGAAGCAACCTAAAACCACTAGAAGATAGATTAGATAAATATAATTTCCTACTTTCAATTTAGGAAGAATTTAGCAGAGATAATTCCTCAAATAAGTCAACACCACCCAAATATGAGAAACAAACTAAAAACGTTGAAAAGAAATGTTTTCCTTTCTGACTAGGCTTTGTAGATTGAAAGTTAAATCACACGGTCTAAACATTCGCTATAGACTATTCAACCATTTGTGACTCAAACAAGGAATAGCCAGTCTCTGGCCTTAAGCTCAGTTTGGGTCATGATCTATATATTATTTAGAAATGGCTTGATTTTTGTGTTATAAACAAGTAAATCATGAGCCATTTTTTTCTCTTTTACTTAAAACCATGTGTCAGTTTGATATGTACCCTAGAAAGGAGAAAATTGTATACTTTTCTTCTACAACAACTACAGATGAAACAACAGTAGGCCTGAGAATATTATCCCTACTGCAACCACAAGCTTAAATGAATCAAGCAAGCTGTTTTAAGATTCTGTGACTTGTTGATTTAAGATTCGAATGACTGAAAGAGTTCACCAAACTTACATTACTTGTGTTCAGAATACTTGGCACATAGCTCTTCAAACCTATCTAAGCCATTATTAGATGACATGAAAGGTGTTTACTGCTTCAAAAGGCAGCCTATCAGAATATTGCTTTTTACCCCTCTGAGCTGCAGAATCCATTAAATGGCACTTTCTATAAATGCTACATCTTTTCTAATAAGATGCAATACTGTGATCTTGTAGAAACCTCACAAATTGTGACAAATCTTTGGGCCTCTGGGCTGTTTATTCAATACTGAACTCAGACTATATTCTTATCCATATCTATGTTTCCCTTGTATAGCTCAATTTGTTCAAAACATAAGTAAAAACCTATATTCTGCATATTTATATTTTAAAAAGCCTAAAAAGGAGACATAGTCAACCCCATTAGAAACCTACAATCAGGAATATTCAGTAAATTTATCTCTTGAGGTCTTAGTGAACACCCATAAATGGAGATAAAGCTACCTATGCCATAGATATAGTTATCCTTTGAGGTTAGCCTAAATATCTTCCCCACAGCTTTCTCCAGAATAATTTATTTTTGTTTTCTTCCCTACAAACTCATTAAGTTTCAATAACAATATAAGAAGATGATTTGGGATGAATTGTAGTGTATTAATGCAGTAAGTATTTACGAGGACTCAGTAGAAGGCACGGTGTTATACACTGTGAAGGAAAGCAAAGAAATATAACACTCCTACAATAACAGCTCTTAGGAAATCTCTAGTTTCTTAACTTCCACTTTTTCCTTCAGTCCGTTAGTCACCTCTTGGCCTCCTTTCTAATATGGGCATGAACAGTTTTGCCTTTTGCTTTAAATGCACACTCATACTAGCCCCCTCCATTTCTCTCTTTTCCAGTCTCCACAGTTGCTGTTCTCCGTCTTTACCGTAATTTCCAAGTCAGCAATCACATAAGCAACTTTCTCCTAGAAACTATATATACGCACAACTTTGTGAAGAACACAGGGTAGTCTTTCTTCTTACATTTCTTTCATTCAAAATTTCTTACCTAGTGGTATATTTCCATTGCCTGGGTTTCATCTGCTGCTCCATTGACCAATTTGTTAGATTCATTTTCTTCAGTCTACCCACATCAGTTATCCCCTATTAAATGTTTCTCATCTTTTCATCAGAGCTTTCTTCTTTTTTTGAATAAAAAGCATATAAATGTCACATAGTTAAACATTTCTCCTTTTGTCCTATGCTTATATTCATTGACAGTGCCACATTTTGTAATAAAGAATAGCATTTATTTCTTCCAGCTCTTTAAGACAAAGTCAATACCTTGCTCCAGCTGGATATCCAGAGCTCTCTTAAGTTTCCTCAGACATTGCCTCCTAAGTAAATGCATATTTATCCTTTGAGGTTAGCCTAAATATCTTCTCCTTTGAGAAATTATTTAGAGATTCCTGCTCATCCCATCTCCAGAAGAACTAATTACTTCCTCTTCCATAATTCTATAATGTGTTGTTCATTATGCTGACTTCTTATTTTAGTATTACTTGTATGTATACCTTTACTTCACTAAATTATAAAATATTTGTGGAAATGGATACTGTCGCTATCATCCTTCTTACCTGAGTCATCTCTTGCATAATGCATGACACACAATAGGTGCTCAATATGGGAAACTGGTCCTGGCCCTCAAAACACTCATTATATAATATACTTATGGTAAATTACATAGAATAATAATATAGGAATTGAGTAAAAAGATCATCCTAGGGTTATCTAAGGAAGTCAGAATGTGCTTGAAGAGAATTCCAAACGTACAGCCTGGGGAATATCTTGTATTGTGCAGAAAGAACAGATTGAACAAAAGGTCAAACCTGAAAAGGCATAATGCTTACTGAAGGAACATTGAACATCTAATCTAGCTGGACTATAGTAACAGAGAAAAAGATAAGGCTTAAAAAATAGGAAGAAGGCTGAAACACTTTGCATCATTCAGAAATGAGTTTGAATGTAAGTGCCAAAAAAAGAAAAAAAAAAAGAGAGAGAAAGAATATATTTCTCTCACATATAAATGAAATATAAAGGTGGCCCACAGTTGAGCCAGTCCTTCTTACTTGGTTCTCCATGACCCTCAAAACATGCCTTCCACCTTCTGCTCCAAATAGCAATTTGAACTCCAAGCATTTTTTATTTCAATAAGCAAAAATGAGAAGGAAATGAAGATGGTACATCTTTTCAATATCAAGACATGTACTGGAAATTCCAAATAACTGGTCAGAATTTAGTACCAAGGCCATACCTAGCTTGCAAATGAGACAAAAACCTGTATATTTCTCATGGGTAGCCATGTTTCTTCCTCTCTTCTCCCCAAAATAGAATTTTCTTTTCTTGTTTAAGGATTTAAGAGATAAATTGAGGCATTAGCATTTTAATGGAGAAAACAATTCAATTTAAACTCATAAAAAAGATTTTTTCATAAATCGACAGTTTTAGGAAGTTTATCAACACCTGTTGCTTTGTGTACATAATGTTTCAGGCAGAAATTAAGCATTCACCTTCTATTTGCCTAGTAATTGTTCATCACAGCTATTTGTCTCTAAAATAAAAATGCTCATTATAATATTTAGTTAAAAGGAACAAAGGAAACCTGCCAAATTTACTTCTTATCTCTGTGATTATGTGAATAAGAATTTTTTTGCCCAGTTCCATGTAAATGGCCATTTTAGTAAATGACACTGTAATGCAGATATTTAAACACTAGGAAAGGCTGACTCCCTAATTCTGTTTGCTGATTGATGTGGTTTTGTTGAATATAAATAAGCAAAATTATTTCTTTCAAAATAGCTGTGAGCCATCATCCCTCATTAATCTCTGCAAAGCTTTCCTTGCCTACATCATAAATCCAGTAGCAGAAGGTACTAACACAAACCTCCCTAGCTAGGCTGGGGGTGAAATTCATTTCTCCCATGCTCAAATATTGAATTAGGAAATATTTCAGACACAATACTTCAAAAATATGTAAATACTTGTCCTACGTATGAGAATAAGAAATAATGCTTTACGCATTTGTCCTTTCATAATTTATACAATTGAAAAGATAAAATAATTACAGAAAAAATGAATTAATTATAGAACATAGAATGATCTTTTGATACATGTATTCTTTGTATATACAATTCCAATTGTGGATAAATGTAAGTATATCATTAACAAAGATGAAATGAAGACATATTAACAACTAAGTTTCTTTTTTAAATAAGGGCTAGTCAGCTTAAGACACATCTCCTGGCATTGTAAAAACAAACAAACAAACAAAACTATGAAAAATCAGCAATAAATAACTAAATAAAAGCATTCACTATCAAAACTGAGATGACAAAAACTATTCAAAACTTGAAAGAATATTTTATTAAGTCTAAGGAACTGCTGAGAAAAACAAAGTGTATAATCCCAGCAGTTTGGAAGGCCAAGGCAAGAGGATTGCTTGAGGCCAGGAGTTCAAAATCAGCCTGTGCATCATAGCAAAAATCCATCTCTACAAAACATTTTTTAAAAATTATGTGAGCTTGGTGGTATGCACCCATGTGTTCAGCTACTTGGGATGCTGGAGCAGGAGGATCACTTGAGCCCAGGAATTTGAGGCTGCAGTGAGCTCTGATCTCACCACTACACTGCAGCCCGGGTGACAGGGCAAAACCTTATCTCAAAAGCATAAATCACAAAATAATAATAATTTAAAAAGAGACCAGTGAGATTGGCATATATCAGAAGTTTCTAGGAAAGTTATAATTAGTTAAAATTGATAGAATCTCTGATCATTTTAAATATGGTAAGTAAATATTTTCACTACTTGGGGAGAGGTTATGGATAAATTGGTGATAAGCACATACTTAAAAGTAAACAAATAAGCATATAAATAAAAAAGATTATGTTGCAGGAAGACAAAAACAGTCTTGCAAGAAAGAAAAAAGAAAATTAATTATAGTACTTTACGTGGCTCAGCTGTAGATGAACTTTATAAAGTCACAATAAACAATACTGGAATAATAGATATAGAATATTACAATATTGAGAGGGTAAGGAGATGGGAATTGCATACGTTTTGTTTAGAGTAAGGAATGGAGAAAATTATATCAACTTCTTTAAGAGTAAATAGATCATCTCTCAGCCTAATGTATCAAAATATCAGCAAATGATTTAGAGCTTATATTGAAAGAGAGAGTTCAGAGAACTGAAATAAATTGCCTATTAAAATGGAACATGTACAGATGGAGATATTCTAACAAAATTTAACTAAACATTGGGAAAAATAGACTCAGAATTTTTTTAAATACTCTGACAAAAGACAATATAATAACACTCAAATAAACATTTAGTACAAAAATATGTGATACAAACATTTTATGCCCAGTCAAGTAATTCTTTTTTCATGAGTGAAGGCAGCTTTTAGAGACCTGCTCATGAAGGCAAGTGCTTATAAAATAAATCCTGTACCTTTTCCTTGTAAAAACTAAAAGAGTATCCCTGTCGGCTGAGAGATTAATCAAAATAAGTTAACAATTCTTCTGGTTAAGGTAAAATAACAGGGAGTAGATTTTTCCTCCTGCATCACACAACCAAAAAACTTAGAATAGCTAAAACAATGGTTTTCAAGACACTAGATATCAGGTAACAGAGGAAAATAATCCCTGAGAGACAGAACACAAATGTGATGTGACCTTTGATTGATCAAGCTTACGACTTAGAGCATTCACATATAACAAAGAGAGGTGGGAATCTGTACCTATAGATTTCTTTATTTCGGGAGATATAACAGACAAATCCAGGCCAACCAAGGCAAATAGAATTCACAGGAAAGGATGATAGAGAGGAGAGATTTGCACAGAGAATCTTTGAGCTCTGCATTGGGTGGGTACTTTTTACCTATTTAGCAGAACACTAATCGGTGGATACGTGGTAGGAAACTATGTGAGGATAGCTAAGACAAGGACCAGCCAAAACGATTAGAAGTAACACTTCCCAGCACTCACGCAGGGCCAGAAAAAATGTCTGCTTCCACCAGCCAGACTGGAAAACCTTATAAATCACAGCTCATTGGGTGGATTCTACGTGAGCCTTGCCTCCATAGTGAAAAATAATTCGGCATAGACTAAACACTGTTCTGCTCTTGCCTAACAAATCTTAAAAGCAAAACATAAAATAAAAAATTATTTACAAGCAACTTAACTGCAATACAGAACAAAGCTCAAGAGTACTGAGAAGAAAACATGAATATCTATCATTCTAAAAGCAAAAATTACAATAGCAGGCACCCAATCAGCAATAGCCAGACATGCCAAATCACAGGAAAAGACATCATGAGGAGATAAACCAACCAATCAAAACAGACCCAAATGGAAATAAATGTTATAATTAGAAGGTAAGAATGTCAGAACAGTTTTTATAGCTATATTATATATAATCTAAAAGTTAAATTGAGATATGGAAGGCAGAATAGAATACTAAAATCAAGCATGCATGAAGGAAATAGTAAAAATTAGAGCAGATATAAACTAAAAAATAGAAAAAAATAGAAAAAATCAATGAAATCATAAATTAGTCTTTTGGAAAAAAATGACAAACTTTTAGCTAGATAGACTCAGAAATAAGGAGAAAATAAAATAACTAGAATCACAAATGAAAGGGGACAATTACTATGAATTTTATAGACATGAAAAGGATTATAAGGAACACGATGAAAAACCACATGCCAACAAACTGGGTAATGCAGATCATATGACAAATGTCTAGAAATACACAACCTATCAAGATCGAGTCACAGAGACATAGAAAATCTGAACAGAACAAAAATAGTAAGGGGTTTGGATCAGTAATACAAAACATTCAAGGAAAAAAATTTTTAAATGTCCAGGACCCAGATGGCATTAATGATGAATTCTATCAAACGTTTAAAAAAATTAACAGAAATCTTTCTCAAACTCTTCCGGAAACCCCGAAAAAGAAGAGCACTTTAACTCACTCTCGAAGGCCAGCATTACCCTGTGATGTGAAAACCAGACAAAGACACTACAATAAAAGAAAACTGTGGACTAAAATGCCCTATGAATATTGAGGCAAAAAACTCAATAAAATACTATTTGTTAGGATCTGATTGTGCACCTCCAAAATACATATGTTGAAATCTAATTCATAATGTTTTAATACAGAAAGGTGGGGCGTTTCGTAGGTGACAGATCATGGGATGAGAACCCTTGTGAATGAGATTAGTGCCCCAAGTCTGAGGAAGTTGGTTTGCCTCTTTGCCCTTTCATCATATGAGGACCCAGCAAGAACGCACAATCTTGGGAAACAGTCCCTCACCAGACACCAAGTCTTCTGGTGTCTGGATCTTGTCTGGATCTTGGATTTCCCTACTTTCAGAACTGTGAGCAATAAATTTCTGTTGTTAATAAATTACCCTAAGGTATGTTTTTTTTTTTTTTTTTTTTTTTTTTTTTTTTTTTTTTTTTTTTTTTCGGCAGCTGAAAGAACTAAGACAGACACTGGTACTGAGAAGTGAGATTATGTTGTAACAAATGCCTAAAAATGTGACAGCAGCTTTGGATTGCGTAATGGGGAGGGGCTGGAATAATTTGAAACTTTACTCTAGAAGAAAAAGCTTACATTTCTATGCCTGGAGTATAAAGGACAATCTGGTAAAGACTCAGAAGAAGAAAGTCATAGAAAAAGTCTCAATCTTCTTAGAGATTACCAAAAATGTCTTGAACAGAATGTTGGTAAAAATATGGATGGTAAAGACCATTTAGATGAAATTCCTAATGGAAATGAGGAACATGTTATTGAAAACTAGAGGAGTAATCTTTGCTGTAAAGTGGCAAAGAATTTGCCTGAATTGTGCTCATCTCCTAGTGTTTTGTGGAAGGTACCACCTCTGAGTGATAAAATAGAATATTTGGCAGAAAAAAATACCTAAGCAAATTATTCTGGTTATGGTATGGCTTCTATTGATTGCATATGGTAATCTAGGAGAAGAAACAAAATAAATATAAAATTTACAATTCACAGAAAGCATTTGGAAAATCATTAGAGATTTGGAAAATCATTAGGCTGATCATATTATAAAGAATGAAAGGCATGTTTGAAAAAAGAATACCAAGGATGCAGCCAAGGAAACAGTTGATGGAGATTAGTATGAATAGAAGGAAACCAGATGCTATTCATCAAGTCAATGGAATAATGAACTCAAAGACATTCCAGACATCTTCCAGGCTGCTCCACCCATCACAGACCCAGAAAGCCAGGGCCTTGGAGACAGAACTATTTCAAGGCTTTACTCCCCACCTTGTAGTGCATCACTCCTTGGCTGCTTCAGCCATGGGTCCAGATTGCAGCTTGGGCCGCCCACCCCTCTGGAAGGCACAAGCTGTAAACCTTGGTGGTGTCCATGCAGTGCTATCCTCACAGGTGTGTTGAATACATGATCTAAATGGGCATGGCTACCTCTACCTAGATATCAAAGAATGCCTCAGAGTAACTCACAACCTAGGCATAGAATTGCCACAGGGGTGGAACCACCACAGAAAGCTTCCACCAGGGCAGTGCCTAGTGGAATCATAAGAGCAGGGCTGCCATGTTTCTAATGGAGACATGGAGGTGGGGCTGCCCTTAGAGCCCAGAACTGTAAAGCCATCAGCAAGCAACTCCATTCTTGGAGATCCTCAGACACATGACTCCAACCAATGAGAGTTGTTATGTGGGCTGTGGCCAGCAAAGCCACAGAGGCAGTGTTGATCTGAGCCTTGGGGACCCAATAATCCCCCCTGTGTGTCCAGAAAATAAAACATGGAGTTAAAAAAAAAATTGTTGTCAATTCTTAAGGTTTAATATTCTTTACCCTGTTGGATTTTTAGATTTGGTTGGAATTTATTATCCCTTTCTTCTTTTCTACTTCTCCCTTATAAAATGGGAATATCTGTCCTACACCTGTCCCACCATAACATTTTGAAAATATATAACTTGTATGATTACATAGGCTCACAGCTAGAGGGGACTTTGCCTCAGAATGAAATATACTTGATTCACACTTATACCTGTATAATATTTAGATGAGACTCTGGACCAGACTTTTGTGTTGATGCTTGAACTACTCAAAAGTGCAACAGTTCTTGGACCTCTGGAACTGTGAGCAATAAATCGCTGTTATTTATAAATTGCCCAGCCTAAAGTATTTTGTTAGAGCAGCCTCAACTAGAGTAATACACCGGCAAATCAAATTCAACAATGTATTAAAAGGATTATCCACCAAGTGGAAGTTTCTCCTGAAATACAAGGGTGGTTCCACATGTGAAAATCAATTACTACAATATACCACGTTAACAGAATGAATGAAAATACACATATGGTCTCAACTGATATGTAAAAAGCACATGACATAATTCAACAGCCTTTCATTATTAAAAAAATTCAGTAAGAAGGAAAAGAAAACTACCAAAACATAATGAAAACACATACATATACATCTACATATCAGTGCAAATACATATGCATTTAAAACCACAGATAACATTATGTTCAATGCTGAAAGATTTAAAGCTTTTCTTCTCAGATCAACAACAAGATATGGATGCTTGTTTTTGAAGTTTCTATTTAAAATAGTAAAAAAATTATTAGAGAAAAATTTGGCAGGAAAAAAAAATAAAATGCCACCAAATTGAAAAAAGGGGAAGAAGTAAAATTTTCTGTTTGCAGGAGACACGATCTTGTATGTAAAAAACCCTAAACACTACACCCACACACCAACATACACACACAACTAGTAGAACTAGTAAACAAATTCAGCAAAGTTCCAAGATATAAAATTAATATGTAAAATCAGTTACATTTCTACACAATCACAATGAACAATCTAAAAGGGAAACTTAGAGAATATTCTATTTACAATAGCATCTGAAAAAATAAAATATTTAGAAGCAAACTTCAAAAAGAACAGGAAAGATGTATATACTGAAAACTACAAAACAATGTTGGAAGAAATTAAAGGCGTAAATAAATGGAAAAATGTCTATGCTTTAAAAAGCTTACTATCATTAAGATGGCAATATACCCAAAGCAATCTAGTGACTCAGTGAAATCCCCATAAAAAGCCAAGTAACGTATTTAACAGAAGCAGAAAAATTCATCCTAAAATTAACATAACATATAAGGTACCTGAAATTGCAAAGAAAACAAAAACAACCAAAATAACAAAATTGTAGCTCTTACATTGCCTGACTTTTTAAAATCTTACTAAAATTATGCAGTAATAAAAAATAATAAAAAGAAAAATAATAAAAAATAAAAATCCAAGTATACAGTAATCAAAATATTATGGTACTGACATATAGGCAGACATATAGACCAGTGGAATAGAATGAAGAGCCCAGAAATAAACCCTCACAGGTATGGCCAAATGATTTTCAACAAGGATACTAAGACCATGTAGTGGGAAACGACAATGTTTTCAATAAATGGTGTTGGGACGGGTGTGGTGGCTCACGCCTGTAGTCTCAGCATTTTGGTAGCCCCAAGTGGGCAGATCACCTGATGCCAGGAGTTAAAGATCAGCCCAGGAGTTCGAGGCCAACATAGCAAAACCCTGTCTCTGCTAAAAATACAAAAAAATTAGCCAAGCGTGGTGGTAGGTGACTGTAATCCCAGCTCAGGAGACTGAGGCAGGAGAATTGCTTGAACCTGGGAGGCAGAGGCTGCAGTAAACTGAGATCACACCATTGGATTTCAGCCTAGGCAACCAGAGTGAAACTCTGTCTCAAAATAAATTAACAAGTAAATTTTTTAAAATAGTGTTGGGAAAATTGGAGATTCACATATTAAACAAATGAAGTTAGAACCTTACATACAAACTTTAACTCAAAATAGATCAAAGATATAAATGTAAGAGCTAAAACTACAAATCTTTTAGAAAAAATAAATAACAGATCTTCATGACATTGGATTTGGCAATGATTTATTGAATATGGCACCAAAAGCACAAACAACAAAAGGAAAAATCGGTAAGCTGGACATTATGAAAATTGAAAATTTTGTGTATCGAAGAATACCAACACAGTCATAAGGCAATCCCTAAAATGAAAAAAAAATTCCTTATATCTGATAAGGAATTGATATCCATAATATATAAGGAACTCCTATCACTAAACAGCAAAAGCAAGCAAACTGATTTTTTAAAAACAGGCTAAGAATTTGAATAAATATTTCTGCAAAGAAGATGTACAAATGGCCAATAAGGATATGAAAAGATGCTCAATATCATCAGTCATTAGAGAAATGCAAATCAAAACCACAATGAAATACTACTTCGCACCCATTAGGATGGCTATTATAAAAATAAATAAACAAATAAATGACAAAACACAATGTTTGTGAGGATGTGGAGAAACTGAAACTTTTGCATAATGCTGGTTATAAAGTAAAATGGTGCTGCTCCTTCAGAAAATAGTATGATAATTCATCAAAAACTTAAATATAGAATTACTATTTGATCCAGCGAATCTACTTCTGAGTATATAGCCAAAAGAAATCAAAGCAAGGATGCAAACAGATATTCGTATACCCACATTCACAGCAGCATAACTCACAATAGCTACAATGTGGAAGCGGCACAACTGCCCACTGAAGAATGAATGTGCAAACAAAATATGATATATACATACACAGGAATATAATTCAGTTGTGAAAAGGAAATAAATTTTGACACATGATAAACAGGAATAAACCTGGAAGATATGATGCCAAGTGAAATAAAATTCACTTAAACCATTAAAGGAAAAATATTGTATGATTCCACTTATATGAGATTTCTAGAGTAGTCATTACTGAAAGAGAACAGTGGTTACCAGGGAATAAATAAATATAGTGTGGAATAGGAAGTTAGTGTTTAATAGTAACAGAATTTCAGTAGAGGAAAATGAGAAAGTTCTAGAGACAGTGTTTATGGTTATAAAACAAGTGTGAATGTATTTAATGCCATAGATCTGTACTCTTAAGATAATTAAAATGTTTATTTTTACATTGTATATATTTTACCTTATAGAAAAAAGAGAAAAATCTTAAATGCAGCCAAAGAAGCATACAGAGTAAAAAATAAATGACAGCGTATCTTTAGCTAGAACAATGCCAGTAAAAAGACAGAGCAACATCTCAAAATAGTGAAATAATTATATGCTGAATAAAAAATGTCTTTCAAAAAACGAAGGTGAAAAAATAATATTTCAGGCGTATGAAAGGTAAAAGAATTCATCTCAAACCGCATGCTAAACAAATCTTTTGTGCTGAAGGAAAATGATAGCAAATAAAAATATGAACCTACACAAAAGAATAAAAAGCACTGAAAATCCTAACTACATGGGTAAATATAAAATAATTTATTACATATATAGCTCTTTAATATACAACTTTACAAAAATAACAGTGTGATGTGGATCTCATATAATACGTAAAAGCAAAATATATGACAGTAGTGCCACAAAGGCCAGGAGGTAAGAAATGGACATTTACTCCTGTAAAGCTCTTTTACTTTACGTGAATTGATATATCAGTTGAAGCTACATATTTTGATATAACAATGGCATGTATTATAAACTCTAAAGCAACCACTAAAATAACAAGTCATGTGTAATAAGCCAATAAAAATATTAAATGAAATAATAAAAAATTCTTAGTTCAAAAGGGAAAAGAGAACCAAGAAAAAAAAGGAATATTTATAAAAATAATAAGATTATGATCTTAAGCTTAACCATATAAAAATTCACCTTAAATATAAATGGGCTAAACATCCATTAAACAGCAGAGATTGTGAGACTAGATACCAAAGCAAAAACCAACTCGATATTGCCTACCATATATATCACCTGTCAAATTCTCTATTGCTTACCAGTTTAAATATACATAGACAAATAAGTTAAAACTTAAAAAAAAATATATATATATATATATGTATATATACACACACACATACATATACCTTGTGCATAAGTTTACTGGGATTTTCATCACAAAGTACCACAAACTTGATGGCCTGAACAAGAGAAATTTATTTTGGAGGATACAAGTTTGAAATCAAGACGTCAGCAGAGTTAAATTCTTCTGATGCCTCACTCCTTGACTTGTAACAGCCATCTTCTCCCAGTGTCTTCACATGGTTTTCCTTCTGTACATATCAGTGTCAAATTTCCCATTCCTCCTGAAAAGTGAGAGTCCAGGTAAAGTTAACAAAGGTTATCTAACTTAGGACTTTTTCCATGAAATATTATCTGCCATCGATGACGCTAATTTTTTAACTGTGTCCCAGCTCCAAATGATGCTGTTCAAATTCTGTGTTTTTGTGCTGAATCCAAGTCAAGAAGATGCTCAAGATTTATTATAATATAATATACTTTAACTTGTAATTGGTATATAATTTTATTTTTTAAAATAATATTTTTTTTAGTTATGACTAGGTGACAGCTACTTCAAAAAATAGAAGGCAATTTAGGTATATTAGTACTGATATATTTCAATATACAATTTCAGAATAGATATATTTTATAAAATATGACTAATATCAGGTTAAGTAAGGAATTTTAATGATCTTAACACTGTGTGGTTAAGAAGTACTCTTTCCTTCAGTGAAACATGAGTATTATGTTAGCCTGTCCCAGCTGCCATAATAAAATACCTTAGGCTGGGTAATTTATAAACAACAAACTTTTGTTGCTCACAGATCAGGGCACTAGCATATTTGGTATCTGGGGGGACTGTTTCTCATAGATGGCACTTTCTAGCTGTGTCTACACGTGGTAGTAGAGGTAAACAAACAAACCACTGCAGGCTTCTTTTATAAAGGCACTAATCCCATTCATGAGGGCTGAGCCCTAATGACCTCTCAAAAGTCTCACCTCTTAATACTATTGCATTGGATATTAGTTGTCAGCATATGAACTTCGGGAGAACAGAAATATTCAGGCCATAGCAAGTATTGAATAACTGAGCATGTTGATTTTTTATTGTCTTGTCATTTTTCTGTTTTTCCTTTTTGTTTTGTGTTAGAGAGTATGTTTTAACCTAAGAAAAGTGGAGAGATTATTTTTATTTTAAAATGCTTGCAACAAAGAAGTTGCAACTTACAATCCCAAATATGATGATCTACGATGAGTTCTTGCTCTAATCATTTAATTTTTCAATGGCTAAATTATTCCTTCTCTAAGAACACAAAAAAAGTTATATTCTAAATAATCTTTAGAATGTAAAATAACAAAAATTTCCATGTATTTGGCAATAAAATATGCTATGGTAGTCTGAATTTTTTAAAGTAGTAACATCCCAATCAGTATTAGTATGTTTACATTTCGTTGCAGTTGCTACTCTAATCACAAAAGCACATTGAGAGATTTAGCTGGTCCTTCAGAATTATACTATCTACTTGAAGTTAAACCAAAGATACAAAAGAATTAAATTCTGTGCTTCAGAGTCTTAAGTACAAAAGGGATCCAAAGGAGGAATAGAGAGACTAAGAAAATTTAAATGGGAAGAGATACTCCTCAGGGGTAGCCTTGAAAGTGATCTTGAAGGATGAGAAGACACAGCCAGATGAGAGGGATAGAGCTGTAAAGTTTCAGACTCACTGAGTGGGGCAAACTGACTAAGAAATATTTACTGTCAGAGAGTAGGTGTCCACGAACCTGGATAGGCAGAATGCAGGATACTAGGGTACTAAGATTCAATTTTGGAAAAATAAAATAAAACCAAAACCATCTACTGAATATGTAAAACAGTATATGAAAAGCACAAGTGCAGATAACATAAGAGGTAAAATATAGGGAGTGAAGTGTATTTAAATACGTACGTTCATGTTTGCTAACATAAAATAAAGGTGATAAATATTTATAGAGGCTGCTTCTTATTTTATAAACTCTCTCTGCAGGAGAAGAAAAACTTGAATTTAATTATGGAAAACAATCATTGAAAGTAGTATGAGAAAATGGCTGCTTTGTCTGGAAGGCTTGGGAAAAGTTATACTAAACTATTTCTAAGCTAAAAGAAAATTAATATAGAATATTTCTTCATGAGAACTCAAATATCCGGTAGGAAACTGTAACTGTACCAGACTAATCTGGCTCACAAAGTGGGTCCTTCTTGGTTGCCATGGTCCAGGTAGAAGGACTCATAACCTGAGCATTGTTTTATTTATGACTTAGTGAACAAACCCAGATGAACAAAGCATGCAATCAGTGAAGGAACTCAGATGCTGAGACTGAGGTTCAAAGACTGATTTTAAAAGTGAACACTGTATGGCAGGATCCAGAATCCAATCACATAAACCTCTGATGTCACCACTGGATTCTGGTTTGTAAAGCTTTCAGGTGACACCAGGGCAATTTGTAATTAGGTTCAAGATCCTCCCCGATTATCAAATCAGATCATGCCTCTTTACCCTATGCATATAAAATCTGGTCCAGAATCCGCTCAGAGAGACAGAAATGAGCATTTCCTTCTGTCTCCTTGCTAGTCAACTCTCCATAAAGCTTTTCTTTTCTCAAAAGCCTTTGCCATGGTGTTGGCTTCCATGTACATGAGGAAGCAAACCCATTGATTGCACTATAGTAAAATTACCAGGAAAAAGCTCCTCATTCCTGCTCTTGAGTCCAGGAAAGCGAGAAGCAAGAAGTCTAGTTAGACACCCTCTCATGATTTCCTTTGAGCTATGAATCAAACAGAAAAAAACAAATAATATGTTATTGTAAAGGGAAATAACCCATTTGTTTAAAAACTATTCTTAAAGTTTATATTTATTTCTCTATGATATAAGGATCGCAGGGTGAAGAAACTTACATTTCAAACCCATGGTTGTTTCGAGACCAAAAAAATGAAAATATTGTATTCTTAAAAATAAAAATTTGAAACCATAACTTTTGCATGTACTTTTGAAAACTTGAATAGATATGGAACAGTCTTTGGGCATGAAGTCTTTTTGTATTATTCTGTTTGGTTTCAGTTAAAAGCCATATATTTATTTTATTCATTTAGGGAGGGCAGCTTAAAATTATTAATAATGTCCTTCTAATCATATATATATATATATATATATATATATATATATATAGAGAGAGAGAGAGAGAGAGAGAGAGAGAGAGACAGAGAGAGAGAGAGAGAGAGTCTCGTCCTGTTGCCTCGGATGGAGTCCAGTGGCGCAATCTCAGCTCACTGCAACCTCTGTCTCCCGGGTTTAAGTGATTCTCTTGCCTCAGCCTCCCGTGTAGCTGAGATCACAGGTGCGTGCCACCACCCCCGGCTAATTTTTTGTATCTTTAGTAGAGATGGGGTTTCACCATGTCGTCCAGGCTGGTCTCTAACTCCTGACCTTGTGATCCGCCCGCCTTGGCCTCCCAAAGTGCTGGGATTACAGGCGGGAGCCACCGTGCCGGGCCATCTTTAATATTTTGATGTCAAACTGAAGCATATTTTGACTGATAAAGTCTTTGTCAAAAATAAATTACATAACTCAGTATAAGAAGGAAGGGAAGGAGAGAGAGTGAGAGGGAAAGAGAGAGACAGAACAGGGAAACTGTCAAGTTTGTTTTGAGCCAACACTAAGAAATTGTTAACTTCTTATGAAACAAAAGAAATATTACAGAGCCACAGTTTGATTTCTAAAGGCATACCAATGATATCACAACTAAAATGTACATGACAGTGAAGCAGCAAGGACAAAACTATGAGCAATATCATACCTGGTGCTGTACATCGGCCACAGTAGCAGTCGCATGAGGTACCAAGCATTTCTATTCTACACAGTCACAACTTGATAAGTTAGAGTAGCAAAGTGAAGCATGTTAAAAATAAATGCTTTCCAGGATACTGATCCTAGACTTTTTTGAGAAAAACTTAGGAAGTTGAGAAAGTATTGGTTAAGAACAAACTTGATTGGTTAAGAACAATCATTTAGCTACGCATAAAATATTCCTGTAAAATCTATGCAATGTGAACTCCATCACTCTTTGAAGAGTTATGTTGCAAGTTACTTTACACAGTGAGGAGACAGGAGAAGAATGTGAGATGAGAGAGACTATTTTTGACCCTGAGGGCAAGTGGATAGTCAGATCATACAAGTTTAGTATCTTTATCTTCAGGCAGAACTCTGCATGTGGTTATCTGTCGAACTTTATAGAAAGGTATCTCTAATACACCCAGCAATACAATACCAGGGCTGGAAGAGATGTCAGCAAACATGTAAGTTCCCCTCCTTTTTGTAGGGAAGTCTGCTCTTAAATTAACAAATGGAGATTGTTCTGCAATCCTTTTAAAAAGTTTTTTTGGAAAAAATGTTATTTGGCCATTCTTTGCCATTTCAAATTAAATAAAATATATTTAGGTATCTTTTCACTACGAAAAGTTAACAAGGTCATTGAGAAGAGGGCAGAAATCTGAAGAAGTGTATATTTTATGTATGCAACACCTGGAAGTCAAGTATGTGCTGAATGCTTTCAGTATGATTAAATAGTGAGTACAGTGAGAGTTAAGTCAAGATAGTTTGAGTTCACCTATTTCCTATGCAAAAGTAATCTTATCAACTTAATTGTATAGTAGTTTATTCCTCATTGTAATAATTTGAGACATGTTTTTAAATAAATGGATAAATGAGTGCTGAACAGCCTCAAAGACAGAAATACATCTCTCATCTTTATATAACTTTCCCTATTTCTTTATTAAATCATTACTATATGTGTTAGGGTAAGTATATGTGTGGTTAGACCCTAAGTTGTCTTTTTTTTAATAAAATGCAAAGATTTATGAAAGTAATTCTAGATATTCAAAGGCCATTGTAGGCTGGGCATTGTGGCTCATGCCTGTAATCCCATCACTTTGGAAGGCTGCGGCGAATGGATCACTGGAGATCAGGAGTTTGAGAGCAGTCTGGCCAACATGGTAAAACCTGTCTCTACTAAAAATGCAAAAATTAGCTGGGCATGGTGGCATGTGCCTGTAATCCCAGTTACTTGGGAGGTTGAGGCAGGAGAATGGCTTGAACCCAGCAGGTGGAGATTGAGGTGAGCCTAGATTGTGCCACTGCACTCCAGCATGGGTGACAGAGTGAGATCCTGTCTAAAAACAAAACAAAACAAAAAAGGCTGCTGCAAATTTGAAGACTCTAAAAGCAGATATTCATCATGATTATTACTCCTACAACAAGTGATATAGTATATCATTTTGCAACACAGATCCTGGAATTGCTAAGACCTGGGTTCCAGTACAAGACAACAATTATCAGCCATGAGTCAATAGACCAATAACATTCTCTGACAATCAACTTTCTCAGCCATAATATTGATACTAAAACTAATTTATAGTCCTTAATTATAAGTATAAAATATAGTGTTCTTAACTATCATTGCCACTAATTAGTGGTATTAATCCATAACCTGTATTTCATGTTTGAGGCACTTCAGTCTATGATGTACATGTATCTTCTCAATTCTTTCCTCCACTTGTTTGTGAGATGCCCTCCTTGAGTACCTGACAGGTAGTGGACCTTTCAGTAATGATAGCAGTTATTGTGTGGAGGAATAGATGTGAGCTTCCAAAGACACTTTGATTAAAGAATGAACAACTTAGAAATATTTTGAAAAAAAAAGTAGAAAGAAGATATGAAGCAACTGAGCTGAAGTGAATACAGTAACACTGCTCTCTAACATTGTTTAGCTGTGTAATGACAATTAACATACTTAAAATATGATTATAAATATGCATATTGGATCTAATTATCAGCCATGTAATCATCTGTAGCATATGGAACAGGTCATGAAGAAAACCAAAAAGATGATTACAGGGCTGAAAAAGAGTTCATATAAAAAGTTTCAGTAGAGCTCTTTTTGTTTTGTTTTCTCTTGTGGTTGGTAACAGAGAAACTAGGATGCAGAATGATTTGATTGACACAAAAGCTATACATCTAATTTGTCATTCTATATAAAGGCTAAAGAAGTTTTATTCAGGATGGCAGAATGGAAATTCTTTCTGAAGTTGATAATGCATATTTTGAAAGGGCTATAATGTTTTTGATGATCAGAAAAGGTTCTTATTAGCTTTACACCCTTGTACCTGGTATACATTAAGTCTTTAAAATATATTTATGGAGGGGAAAAGGAGAGAGATAGAGACAGAGGAAGAGGAGAGAGAGATAAATCCCTGAGAGAGTAGGGATAAAATTGTCCAGCTCAGGCTAAACTATTGGTTGAAAATGTAGCTACTCGTGTGAATTGCCTGATATGCTTCTTAAAAGTACAGATCACCAGAATAAAATCCACAGAATTAGGAACCTGAGTAGTTTTTAAAAGAAAGATTCACAGTTGTTTCTAATATTCCAGATTTGTACCCATTAGA
Source organism: Sapajus apella (assembly GCF_009761245.1). NCBI lineage: Eukaryota > Metazoa > Chordata > Mammalia > Primates > Cebidae > Sapajus > Sapajus apella. Next base: position 15,805,565 of record NW_022436990.1, read on the forward strand.
TTAGGCAATAATATTACTGGATCAGAGTTCCAAATTCCAAATTCATTTGGAGGATGAGACTCGTCCTCAACCTCAGATCTTTGCTAATGAGATAGGAGCACAAAAGTTGGAGTTTGGGCAGACATAGTGACTAAGACACTTTTACAGTATATTTCCATCAAACTGAAGTTCAACTAACTTCAAAATCCTTATGAATAAATCATGTTCAGTAAAATGTATAGCTTGACTGGCCTCATCCTTTTGTTCTTAATGGAAGAAGACAACTATGAGAAACAGAAATGAGGCTTCTTCCCTCTGTGACTCTGTGAGTCTTCCAAGTTAATACTCACACTGAACTCTTAAGTTGCAACTTACCTGGGCTTACAACATCAGAGGTAACTGTAATAAGGGGAACAATCAAACTTTTTAAAAATCTTCAGCCCTTTCCACATCTTGAGGAGCAACCTCTTGTTTCCCTATAGCAATGTGAGGTTCTTCTTGGATCATCAAATATAAATACGTGTCAGGGTCATGACAATTTGCTGACACTGGGTATGCTTTATCAACTTCAATATGGTATATCAAAATATATCTATGTAAATGTTAAATAAGACCAGGCATTTGTGTTATACCCCCATAGGCTACTCAAAATGAAGAAATATTGCATCATGAGAAGGGGGAAAAGCAATGTCGCCAGGATTACTTTTTCTTTCACCAACATGTGATTAGTAATATTTTTGCAGAGACATCTCAGGGGTGTAGAGTACATTTGGCATAGCAGATAGGATGACTTCTTTTAAAAAAATGTTCTATTTATTTATTTATTACCACTTTTCTCTCTCCAATAAACAGAAAGTTTAGATTAGTGAAGGTGAGTCTTCTAGGATAAAATACTTTCTGTACTTAGTCAAATGGGCATTCACAATTCTGAATTTAGTCTGCCCTATGAAGTTCTTAGAGAAGAAGATCAAAATTAGGTAGACTACTATCAAGCACATTGTGATTTAGCACAACACTAACCAATCTTACTTTTATAAAGTTTAATCTGGAATGTTTCAGTAAACAAAAATTGTATGTACACAAATACACTATACTATATAAGCATCGTTTTCTTCTAAAATATTTGCCATCACATACATTACCGTTGCCAACACTATTTTATTTCCTAAGCCAGAGTTACTTCAAAAGGGTCAGGAAAAAAGAGCCACTTCCCTAAATTGATGGCATATATAGATATATATATATATAGATATATATATATATATATATACATATATATATATACCATCTATCTATCTATCTATATACCATCTATATATATATATAGTGTGTGTGTGTGTGATTCTAAATAGCTTCTACCTAAAGAACTTGACATGCATAGTATGCTTCCCCCAGAGGATTTAGTAAAAAATGAAATTAACTGCAGATACAAATATATGAAATATCAAATCCATATGCATGTTGTATTTGACTTATTTATTAAGTTTCACGTTAGTTTTCATGGAGTAACACCAAATTAAATATGTGATACCTTAGTTTGAATCCAGACTCTGCTACTGGCTTACATAAATATCTTCGGCCAGTTGCTTCATTGCTCTGAATTTCAGTTTGTTTGTGTATAAAATGTCAATAATGTCATTCTACATCATGAGGTTGTTTTGAAAAGCAAACCAAATAAGGTTTATAAAATTAGCTCAAGTAACACATGGCATATAGTACACAACCCATTTTCCATACTTGTTTCATATGCCAATAGTTTAATGTAGGTACTTGACAAGTAGTGCTTATACTTGTATGTCTCGGGCTAGTATAAAATTATTTTTCACTTCTGAGCATTTATTTAACTGAATTTCTTCTCTAAATCTCAGATTCTGAAGAGATACAGTCTGGATCTTGAGATAGAATTGTTGCATCTACCTTCTTATCAATTAACAAAGTCAAATTAGTTTAACAACCCTCTATCAGAATTCTGAAACAACATTCATGAAGGATAAGCTTTAAAAATGCCTACAAGAATATGGTGAAGACTTGCAAAATAGCTTATTAGGGTGGTAGTTGTCCATAGAATAATAAAGTAGGTGATAGAGAGAAGTGGAGATGGGCAATCTAGTTATTTTCAAAACTGGAAAATAAGTATATTCTGCTTGAAATATTTTCTGGAAAATGCTGCATAGAAATTAATAAAAGAAATACTTAGATGAAAAAATATATGAGCTCTAATAATCTAGGTTCATAAAGAGCAAATAATAACTGTCTGTCTTCACTTACAAATCCTCGCTGTATATTGAAAACTCTCAGAATAACTATGTGAACAAAATGGAGAAAAAAAAAATCTGGATGTTAGTGCAATTAATTGTGTTCTTCACTATTAAAAAAATTATACCCAGATGAGTTGTTATTAAATTGACTCACACCAATATAAAAACTATCAAGGCATATATATTAAGAGAGTCTGGACTTGCTTCACTTCTAATAAACATTTTGGCCATCAATTTGAATATAGGTTAAGAAGTAATAATAGCAATAATAATAGCATCTATTAACACTCAGCTATGTGCTACAGCACTTTGCAAAATATTTTTTCTATGTTATCTATGTGCTATTAAGAACTACTCTGTGATATAGGTGCTATTATCTTTACTTCTTATAGACAAAGAATTTATGCTCAGAGAGGTTTAGTAACAACCTCCAAATCTTAACAATTAGTTATGCTGTTTTTAGGCTTGGAATCCCGGTACATCTTACAATAATGTCACTTAAGTAATAGTCTATATTGTTTCTCACTAATATTAAACTTGCCGATGTCAAATCCGTCAGGAGAACAAATACCTTGATAGCTTGGTATGGAAGAGGGAACTGGAACTCACCAAGAATCAGTAATTGCCCTATTCTACATCTATGCTCCAAACTTCAACTACACACTCAAGGAAAGGACAGAGGCCATTCAGTGGCAAGGGCTGAGTCTGTGTATATGAATGTGTAGGTAAAACTATGTGTGTGCATGCTCCTGTACTGGACAGAATTAGTTGCTTTGGAGCAATGTGAGTCTCCTGTTTCTGAAAGCATTCAAATCAAGTCTGGATGAAAGTTAGGAACTGTGGTTAGGATTTAAGCACCAGCTGGATGTATAGACAACACTTAAGTGTATTTTGAACCCTAATATTCTGCTGTCATGCTACATTCAACTGTTCAAATAAAAAAAAATTCAATGTGGTTAGGAGAAGCGATATAGGGAAATGTATATTTCTAGTATATTTAACTTGTAGTGACTAGTTGGAAAAGCCATCAGAAGTGCAAAATTATATCTTGACTGACAAGCCTCACCCAGTGCACGCCCCAAGCAATGTTCTCATGTCACTGAGAAGCAAACTGGCCCAACCAGAAAAGAGCCTCACTAATCTTGATGCTTAGAAGCTTGAAGCCTCACTGGAGAAGTGAGCAGTCAAAGGCAGCTTGTCACTGCTGATTAGTTGAAAACAAAGAAAAAAAAAAAAAAGAAGACAAATAAAGGAGGATATTTCTTTGCCAAGATGGATAAGATCCACCAGCTGAGCTCTACAGCTGGAGGGTAAAGGTAAGTTACCATAATCATCAATAGTCACTTCTATTTGGAGTTGAAAACAGTCTGTAGCATAAAAGCAGGCAAAAGGGAGCACCTTTCTCTTCCCTGAAGGGATTTCTGGCTAAAGGAATACTGTCAGCCGTCTTCTGAGGTCCCTCCCCTGAACATATGTGGACTCTGATTGTAGGCAGCCAACCTGGGCTTCTCTCCAGTCTGGGGCATATGGTGAGGTCACAATGGCTGAAGGGGATGAGACAGAAGACGATTGATTTGAGAGCCAGAGAGAGTAATCCCATCAAATGCAGGTGCACAGAAATTAGATCAGAACAGCTCCTTGCACTTCTTGCTACATTTCCAGTATTTTCCCATTCGCTTGCTCAATGTCATGTCAGCACACCTAGAATTGAGGGTGTGGCAAGAGAGGAGCAGAAAAGTAAGACTGAAATATTTTCAAATACAACTAAGAATTTTGCAGGATGCAATAATTGTTTTAAACCGAACAGCAGTTTATGATTATCAAGGCACCAAGGAATAGCACTGCCAAGAATTTACTGAGCAGTAGGGCTTCTCTGACAGGAACTGCGCAGCAATGTTCTCCCAGCATCCTGACGTCATTCTGCATTGGTTGGGGTGAGACTGGGCTGAGTGTGGCTAGAGCTGACAGGAAAGAGATTATGCAGGTATGTGAAAGTGAGAGTACATAATTTACCCACAGTTCCCCATGGAGTCGGAAATTATGGCTCAGATGAAGGTTGCAGCTTTATTGTGGCACAGAATTCAGCATATAAAATATGTCTTATACCAGGAAGTAGTATGTTGCAACTTTGATCTAATTCATCAGCCACCTAAATCCATCAGGAAACAAACGAAACAGTCTAAATAAAGAGACTAGACTAATTGAGGTTAGGATTTCCAGAACAGAAACATTTGAGACTCTAATTAAAGAAGCCTCCTAACCCTGCACATGGAGCAAAGGAACTAAAACAGAAAGGACATGGATTCCTTCTGTTGTGCACGACAATGGCACCATCTGACAAGTCAAACATCTGTCCAAATGACCAAACATATGCACATCCCAGTTTAGAATGACAAGACATAAACACTTAATTTAGAGGTTATCTGAAGTATTATGTGAGCCTAAGGGAAATCCAGAGAGACTAGGATAGAGGAAAACTGGTTCCAAAGCTTTGGGATTCACCTTGAATAACAAACAAAAATATCTTGGATTTTTGCATTCCTGAAGTAAAAAAATAAATATCAACATTAGAAAAACAGCAAACATGAAACCTGTCCCGTGAAATACTTATCAGGAGAGTTGGCCTCAATATTATTGCTCCCCATGATCTAGTGTTCAAAAAAGAGGTACTACTTGCTTCTATATTTGTTTAATTTGCTACCCAATGCATTTGTTCCAATCCCAGCAGAATCTACATTTTCTTTTTTGTTTCAATGGCTAACCAGCCACATAAACTAATTGTTCTCTGCTATTAGATCAAAATTAGAGTCAGAAACAAAAGTCAAAGTAACATAGTTAACTAAAACCCACCGATGTTTGCAGTCATTAGATGGCACAGAAGAGCCTATGGTTTATTAGGAAATGTCAGCTGCCAGAAGCTAACATTTAGACTAAGCCTTATATCACTGTCCTGGCCAAACTATGACAAAGCGAAGAAATTGCTTAAGCAAAAACAAGGACAATAAAACAAAGGTTTTCTAAATTACTGTTGCCCGTGTCATTAAATTTCATATTGTGCATGGAATATAAATACATCACTTTGTTCTGCATGACAAGCAGAAGTGAGCATTCATACATTACTCAGCCACTTAATTAAGTGCCTGGGATATTTGCAGTTAGCAGAAACTAATAAGGGAATCACATTTAAATTCAAATCACTCCTCGGGGTAGCTGTCTGCAACATAAGCAAGGCTTACTGGGTAGATGTTCCACTAAATGCTCAGCTAAAAGCTTAGATTCACTGTATTTGTGAATAAAGAATAATTCTACTTGTGATTAAAGGTGAGAGTAAAATAAACAATTCTGTTAGGGATATTTGAGTGACATTTTATTTCCCCTGTTTTAAGTAACCATTTCATCTATTACTCTGTCTCCCAGAACAAGGGTATGATTTAGGGCTTTGCTAGCTTAGAACAGGAGCTTCCATAAAAAACAAATGACGAGGCTGACCCTTTCCATGGCAGCCTTTCAACAGACCTGACAGTAACAGTCCCTGCACCACAGACAGTAAACAACAAAATTATAAAGTCTCCATTGAGAAAAAAGGCAAACAGGAAACAAAGTGATGGAGGGTCACAGGAGGCAAAGAATGGGGAGGAGAGAGGAGGGATTCACATGTTTATAGCAAGAAACCAAGAACCCAGTATTCCCAACTCTGAGAAATTGCTCGTCCTCTAGCCGTTGCCTAAGATTGGGTTTATTTTTAGCCATTCTTCTTTATAAATTTTAACTTTTCTGGACTAAAACAGTCCCATATGGTTTCAAATCTGCCCTTGATTCCAAACAGCCCCCACACCGAGCTTCTTCAAAATTTCAAAGCCATCTGGCCACAGTTGGTACAAATGACCTCTCAATATCCCTCCTCATACAAAGTGTGGTTTTGTTCAGCTTCAGGAAACTGGACTCTCAGGGCCCCAGACAATTACAATTACTAAGGGTAGAGGTAAAGATACACAAAATTCTCCATCACTTCAAGAAAAAACATGCTGTAATCCAAGGTACTTACAGAAAGGTGAGTAGAATAGCTTAGGTGCAGATTGTACACCTTTGTTCCTCTACTGAGAGAAATTACGTAATTTGACCTGACACCATGCATGATTTTGCTACCAAAAACATAAACTCCTAAATTCCAGATTGCAATTTCAAGTTGAAATAAATTGAACTATAATATTTTACATTGCATTTAGTCTGAACATAATATTTTTGGTTAGATAGAAATTTGGCATCTTCCGCAAGTCATAAAATCTTTGAAGCATAAATTCTGATCATCACAATAGGTACTGTCACACAGCATCACCTCAGATATTGTCAAGGCACCATCTGGCATTAGTTATACAGCAGTAGATAGAAAAGGTGTAGGCCTAGCACCCAATTCTTAAAAGCGGAAGAATCAGTACTCATACCAGCATCAAGAACCAGCACGAGACAGCTCCTATGTAGGGTATATACACAGAAAAAAATGCTTGAGGATTTACATAGGGAACCATTATTTTAGTTATATCTGGAGAGAAGAAAGAGAGATTTAGTTTCTAATTTTATATCCTTTTATGCGATTTGAATTTATTTACATATGCATGTATTAACTTTGTTAGAAGTAGTAATTAAACAATAAAAATTAAATTTGTCCACAGCTTTTCAATTTTTTCCCAATAATTTCTCTCAAATACTTCAATCTGAAAGTACATATAATTATTCATACACATCCACTGAAATCCTACCATTTTTAATAACAGCCTTCTGAGTTCAGAAATATAATATCCCCCTCCATATTCCAAAGGAGGTGCTTGTTAAGTATGTCATACTTAGATCCATCTGGGTCCCAATGGAAGTGTTGAGAATGCTCTCTTATCCAGAACACTTATTTGATTTTTTGGCAGAATTATTTTAGACACTTGAATATTTAGGAGTACAGTATGGTAGGTTAGCTACTATAACAAATAGCACTAGAGATCTGAAAAGATTCATATGCAACAAAAGTTTATTTAGACCCAATGTCACACATCAATGTGAGACTATTTAGAGGCTCTGCTGAATAAAATTAGGGTCCAGGTTCCTTCCACTGTGATTGTGCAGCTTGGACATATTATTCCATGTCCAAGAGTCCTCCACATTCAGCCAGCAAATTAATAAAAGGAGAGAATGAAGCGTAGTGTGAGAGGTTTTACTAGCCAAGCATGGAATTGGTATTTGTCACTTCCAACTACATTTCATTGGCATCACCCCTTCCCATGTGACAGCCTAGCAACAAGAGAAATATAATTTGACTATTTTCTCAGGAAGGAAAGTTCAGTGAACACCATAGCAGATCAGACTCTTCTAATTTCTTCATTCTCTCCATGCATCCACACCTTTGCCATGTGACTTTGCAGTACTTCTCGGGAGAGTGAGCAATAGCTATTTCCCCACCTCATTGATATTGGCTTTGTCCATAAAATTTGCATCCTCAATGGAAAGTTAGCAGAATCGACAATAGCAAAAACTTTAAATGTCCTCAGCAAGTTTCACCTTCCCATGCAATTTGTTCACTTAACTTTGAAAAGAACATGCCTCAGGAGGGATGAAAGACAGGTGACACAGACCAAAACTTGTGCAGATATGAGTTTGAAGCCACATCCAGTGAACTGACATTTTGAGACAGAGCCACTCAGTGTAGCCCATCTTAGATCAGCTAAACCATAAATGGTTTGCTAGCCTGGTAGGTGAGAATCAGTTTGCTACTTTAGGATGCAGAATTGACGGAAAAAGACACAGTTTGTTAAATATTGTTACTGTAGTAGTAGCTAACTGATTCAGACACATAACAGTCTCTGCTACAGCTAGTGTCTGTGAGCAATTATAATTTCAAAGGACCTCACTGTACATCATTTTTAAAAGAATATTTTACATGCATAGGAACACTTTTGGATAAATATTGAGAAAATTGTGAAATCTCTTAAAATTAGGTATTATAAAATGAGTTAACACCATGAACTATAAACTGAATAACAAGTTGTTCTTTTATCATATTTTTCAAGCATTCTCTTGAATAATTACTTAATGCTTTTAAATGCCATAAAATGCTCATTTTAAAACTGAATATATTTTTGAGAGGTTAATAATTCTCCAAAAGTCATTTGCAAAAGGCCAAGAAACACAGCATCTATTCAACTACTATAACTGTAGATGATCATCCAAAGACTCATTTCTTTGTGTCTATAAATTATTTAGGTTTCTTCCCTTGATGCCTGCATTACAACATTTATTTCACAGCTGGTTAGAAATTTTAACACAGGATGATCAGAAGCAGAGATTTTTTTACATCAATCATGAACTAGATAATATTAGGCATTTAAAATATACTGCCCCATAAAAATCCTCAAAATATTTCTATTCATTATTTATAGTTGTCCCAATTTACAGATGAAGAATCTGATCCTTTTAATTTTTCCTAAATTTTTAATGTTGTATTATGCTAATGTATTATGAGTTGAAGGGCTCAGCTTAAAACTGAAGAAATCTTTCTCTAAAGTTCACATTTCATCAACTACACTGGACTGTCTCCACAATTAATGTAAATGCAGAAACTTTACTTAATAAAACAGAGGCTAAAAGTAAGTTTAGGGATGAATAAGAAAAATACATTACCAACAATACAGATATTTGTAATTTGGCTTTATATTCTAGATCTTGCAATAAAATTTGACAATAATGTTTAGCCCACCTAAGATAAGTCATTAATAAATGTAGCTTAACAAAAGTGGAGATTCATTTACAGATTAAAAATCAACTAATTTCAAGCCCTGAATTCACTACAACTTGCTATAAACAAATATAAGAAAATATCCAAAAAACATTCCCCTAATCTTTTTCTATCACACGTGGGTGGGGGGTAGGGGGGTGAGGGGGAAGGGAAACATATACGATACAATTTGAAGAAAACAGATTCCAATTTTAGAAATGATTAAATTTAGTAGGTGGAATATGTTTATTTAGCCAATGTAACACAGCATAAATTGCAAGAGACTTTCTGTATCTGAAGTTTGGCCAAAAAGAGCCACCATCTCTCTTAACCTCCCATGTATTTGCCTTAGTAATCAGAAAAAGTCAAAATAAGCCAAATGAAAATGAGCTTTATTTTAATTATTCTGTAAGTCAAATACATTAAAATAAGTAAACACAGAAGAAAGAGCTCCCATAGGAATTGAGGAATAATAGCATAGTAAGTGACTTACAACAGAAACACATTCAACACTTCATGAGCTCGCTGGAATTTGTGACACCTGCTCCACCTATTGAGTCAGCTTGTGGTGGGTGGGTGCTGGAAAGGGAAAAGTGGGTGACAAATGCAATTTCCATGGACCAAAATAGGTTCTGGCACATTTAGCTCCTAAGATTTTTTTCTATTTAACTTCTGAGGAAATTTTGAAATAAAACATGTTTACCATACAAAGTTTTCTTTTAATAAAAAATGCTTTCCCAAAGATTGAGATATAATACTAGTTTCTATTGCAACATAACTTCAAAATACAAACATATTCTGATTTTCAATTACAGTCAGTACATCAGATTAACTTTTCCTCCAAGGTGAGCTTTCTACTTTTTAGTAAAACATCATCATCCAGGTGACAAATCAGCTTTAAACAGGACTTAAATCAGCCCAGAATTTGAAATGAGTTCTTCCCTGCCAAATGTGCAAAGACATCTGTTTTCTCTTCTTTAATTCTTCACATTAAAATTGCAACAGCAGAGCAAATTTTAGCATCATATCTCAATCATTAATCTATGGATAAAAATTATTTAAAAATTTAAAAAGCCACATATGCTTATTCCCAAAAGTTTTGATCTTTGAGATTTTTGTCAAAGATAAAGTTGAACACATGCATTTCTATCATGGCACTTATTTTAAAGCTCACCTTGGCTATTATTCTCTCACTTGCCATGTTAGCAACTCTCAATATCCATTTTTTGTTAATTTAAATGTTACAATAAATATACAACTAAATCTCTCCTTAATAAATGCTACTTTCATTTTATATATATAAAATAATTAAGTCAGTCAAAAATTACTGGGTTTAATTTATCTCTTCTAGTTTGTCAATGAATATACTCTATGAGCTAAAATTCTCTAGATATACTAACTGTCATTGTATGTATGTGAAAACATTTTAAATATTATCTTAATACAAAATCATTATTTTATTATTTTGTGTTCTGTTACGTAGTTGATAGTTATGGTTGAAAATATGTAAAATAAAAACACATGAAGAAACTATAATAATCTGTTATCCAACATCTAAATAGCTCTTTCACTAAAATATGTTAAAAATATATACAATATCATTTATGTTTATATTTGCATAAAATGTTTCTGTAAAATTGAGGTGACTCCTTATATCATTTTATAACTTTTTCCAATTGTGTTTGCTTTTATTTCCCTTGTAATAATCTGTTAAATCTCTAAGTATAGCACCTAATATTTAGGACGCCCATCCTTATAGAACCCTTTCACTCCCATTTTTTAAAAATATTAATTATTAGCATCTTATAATTTATTTTCTAGAATGACCTGTTTTCAAGTTCAGGAATTTCTTTTAAAATTGCATTAATTCAAACATAATTCTCTATGTAATTGACTTTAATGTACTTCAACTATACAACTTGTTTCTTTCTCAAGTTATGGTTTTTATACCTTTATTTGCAGAAAATGTGAATAATCACAGAATGTGCTTCTTTTGTCCTCAAACACAGATATAGAGTACTTAGATCTGAGGAAATTCTCTGGATGTTAATCCAATATTTTTGATACAAGAAATCTGAAATCAGCATGATTAGCTTTTGCTTTTTATGTTAACCTACTTTTTAATCTGAGCTAGAAGGTTGAGAAACATTTTAAATCTACTTTTAAATGTAAAATAAAAATTTAGCACAGGTATATTTTCCTCAAGTAGATTATCACTTATGTTCAGTAAACCTTTTCAATCCAAAGTTTTAAGTATTCTGAAGTTTAGAATTGATCACTACTTCATCAGTTCTGTGTTTTCACTCAACACTTTAAAAATATATATATTTAAATCTTCTATGTTGTGTCTGTCCTCCACATCACATCTTTTACCTTTCAGTTAGAAGAAACTCTCCAGTTTTTCATCTTCTTCACGAACTTTCAGCACTGTCATGGTTGTTACTTATTGCTCCCACTGTTTTAATGTAATAATTTTGATTCCATTTTATTCAGTGTGCACTCTCATCCCATGTCGTTTCCTTCTCTTTTAACTTTTTACAAACACAGGTTTTTAAAAAATTTTTTTTCTAAATGTTTATTCTGTTTCTTGAGTAAGTTTATTTTGTAGAAAAAAAAATGCCATGATTTTTTGTTTGTTGGTTTATTTTTTTTGAAACGGAGTTCCTCTGCCTCCCAGGCTGGAGTGCAGTGGCATGATCTCCGCTCACTGCAAACTCAGTCTTCCAGGCTCAAGTGATTCTCTCACCTCAGACTCTGGAATAGCTGGGATTACAGGCATGTGCCGCAAAGCCTGGCTACTTTTTGTATTTTTAATAGAGACAGGGTTTCGCCCTGGTGCCCAGGACGGTCTCAAACTCCTGACCTCAAGTGATCCGCCCACCTCAGCCTGCCACAGCATTGGGATTACAGGCATGAGCCACCGCACCTGGCTGATTGATATAATTTTAAGTGTTGTTCCCATTATAGTGATAAACTGAGAATGTGGAAAGTAAAAATGCATGTTCACGTGCCCGCAGACCTCAAAGGCCCCAAAGAGGAAACTGAATCATTAAGACTGACCACAATATCAACCACTCTGCTATTACTCATCACTTCCTAGAATGATTTTTTTCTATCACTTATCTATCTAATTTGTGATTATATAAACTCTGGTTTTAGATAGATAGATAAAGCTGTGAAGACAGACTGATAGCTTTTTATATTAGAAGCACTTAATAAATATAAATGATTATGATGATGACATGCTGCAGAAGTCATGATTTCAGAACACTGTTGTACAACTCTCAACCTCATGTAGAAGCTTACAAATACTAAATGATACTGACCTTGTTTACTTTACTTGAAGAGAAAACCAACAATTTTCTTTTCAAATATCCAGTAAAAGAAAATAATTGAGTTCATCTGATAGCTGCTATAAAACACAAAATAATGAAAACTTACAACCAAGAATAGTGAATCCAAGCTTTTAAGAGATAAGAATTGTTTGACCTATTTACAAATTAGAACATGCAGTCAGTATGTATTTATAAAATTAATTTATAAAAGTGATTTCAAAATATGTGATCTTAGATCATAAGCCCTCTTTATTTAACTGAAATCATTATAATAAAAAGTTGTTGGCAGCAAAACTTGTAATAAATATTTCTGAATGGAGATTTAATTAATTATAACAGCAATGCTTGAACAACCATTGCCAAAATAAATGCCACCAAGAACGCAGGCCTTCCATGCAATTTGCATTGCATTAACAGAGCTCATTTTTATCATCAGCAACTCTTTACTAAGAAGCCATTGTGAACAAAACATTAGCAGGGCTCTCTTTGCTACAGATATGATCAACTGTGTTTTCTCAGGTGGGTGGGAACAAGGAGGTAGACCACGGGGAAGAGGAAACAAGATGTGAGTCTTCTGGCCTCTCTTTCAGCTTCATTTAGAAAAACTGCAAATATTAGGATTACAACAACAATTTTAGTGGTTGGAACTTACTGATCTTGCCATCCTTCAAACTTAGAAAAAAAAATCACACATTTTTCACAGTATTATGAGAATCTTTGAGAGTTCTACTATAAAAACATACATGTCTCTTTCAAGATACGGCTACTCAGTCTCTTGCATTATTGCCTAACTAAATTATTGCCTAATAAAATAATATAAATCTGGATATCCTAACTCTATTTAAATGTTCGTTTTACTCATGTGTTATATTTTAAGCTTATCATCTTAATGGTTTTTCTCTTGTGCTTTACAATCTCCTGGTATCACTTCTTCATTTGTGACACTCCAGATTGAGCATAGAAATGTTAGAAGATTCAAACAAATGCTTTTCTAATCAGACTACAAACAAATTCCAGTCTATTTCTGCTATACTCTTTTTGATATGTCTCACTACCATGCTTCATTTCCAGTTGCTATGTTACACAATTCATATTAATCCTCAATGTACCTTTGACTATCAAATGGCATATAGGTAAATCATTAATAAATATTTTTAATTAAGCTTAAATAAAATAGTTCTGTAATAAAAGCCAAATAACACACTACTGGGTTGTAAAAAGAACATTTATAACCCTAATCCTTATTGTTTGAATGATAGTTTAGAAGGCAAAGTAAAACAACATATAATGTATATCTGAATAAATGCGAACCTTTAGAGCTATACAACAACTAGGAGCTATTTTTTCTGCCACAAAAATTCAGGTAGAGACACTAAAGACAGGTCTTTTGTGTCATCATGGAAAGCTTCTTAGGAAACATGAGGTGGGACTTCATGTGAATGAGAAATAAACTTCCATTGTGGTAAAAAAAATCAGGAAAGTTTCTTAAAACTCCTGCTTCAGACTACAGCTACAGCACTGAGTATTTATAAAAGGATGTTTTACGGTAAGCATTAGTCTATTTTCTGGTAAAGAGAGACTGTCCTCCATACTTCCAGCATTTCTTGCACTGTATGAATTTATGAAATAGCAAATGGCATTGGTAAACCTTAAACTATATTAATAGAATTTATGAAACCTCTGATGATACGTCAAAATGCCCATAAAGATGGCACTTAAAGGTGTTAGGCTCTTTCTGATAGATAATTTAGCATTATATTGAGGAATGACAAAAACAAGCTTAGAATAGTATGGGATGGTAAGAGACAATTTGTATCAGAGTTAACGAAATAAGGAGCCAGGTTTCCATGTACTAATGTCTCAGCTACCCTTGGACAGGGACTTAAGCAATATTCTTGTAATGAAAGCCTACTCATAAATGTTAGAATCAACATGTAGACTACTTCTTTTTATGTGCTCAGCTATTTCCATGCAATTTTTTGTTTTATTTATAAATACTGTTCTTAATAGAACCTTTTCAAGTACTTATGGTTTAAATTTGACTCTGCTTCCCAAATACTGAGAGTGAGCTCTTTGGAGGAATTCCTGTTCTAAATGAAATTAGTAATGGCAAATGATTCTGCCTCATAAGCCCAACATATATTTTTATCATATACCTTTGTGATTATGTCCTCGGCCTTAGCTGCACAAAGGCTATTCTTGCTGAATGATGTAGAGTTTACGAAAGTATGTAGAATGTCCATCAGGAATTGATCCAAGACCTAGATCTAGAGTACTAGATACCAAAATAAAATGAGTATTATTAGATTACAAAATGACCTAATTTTTTTTTCCATCTTCATTTCTCAGTGGGATTTAATGGAATCATTGTCAGCAACCATAACAAATTAGAGAAGAGACCAGGGAACCACACATATCTGCTCTTTTTTCTCTGATATTTCCATTTCTTTTGAGTCCCATTGCTCCACTTAATTAATGTTCTATGATTCATCATTCCCAAATATCTGTCCATAGCAAACACAAAATTTGTTTTCATTTGCATCCATAGTGAAATAGCCTCTTTGTTATCTCTTCTCCCAGAACAAAATAATTCCACGAATCATTGTGACTTCTTTTTTTTCTCATCACCTTAACCTCCATATCTCCATTCCTGAGAATACCACTGTTACACACTAAAAGCTAGAGACACTGAAGACATAGGAATGCAATTTTACTAAAACAATTTATAATAGTCAATTATTTTTGTTTTGTTCAATAGACAATAACTATAAGTAATCTGAAAAGAATGTAGAATAAATTAATGTTTCCCTATGAAGGATATGTGTGCATATTCTAGTACCTGACCCTCACAAATTCACTGAGCAACATTTAATTAACACACAAATCTCTATATTTATTTAATGCACTGGTAACAAAACGAGATCAACAATAGTAACAAGAGTTTCTGCAAAACAACAAAAAATGAAAATGTCTACAGAGGAATGTTTTCAGTTTTTAAACATAAAATGATCAATCTGAAGAATATATTTTGGCGGATTAGGGAAGAGTACAATTTTTTTTTGTTATCTTTTGGTTAGAGTACAATTCTCTAAACATAGAAAGGGTTTTGAGTGAAAATACACTCTTGATTTTATGTAAAATAAAGATTTCTATTTCATATATTGTAGTTAATTGTGTTAGTAAAATAATTGCACCAAAGTGGATGTTCTCAAGTCATTCATGTAAAATATAAGAGACACAGTATTATATTCAATAGCAATAATGAAATGTATATTACAGAATCTTTTTAAAATGAGCCATCAACAAACTAACAGTTATATCCTGGCAACAGTACTCACATAGTGACAAAATTGCTGTATTTTGTAGGGGAAGAACTGGGTAGTAATTTTAATACTATACCAAAGTTCATTTAACAAGGGGACTTCTCACAAGATTCTACCATTGTGAGGAAAATAAAAATAAAAGCAAATACAAGTAAAACACCTGACACAACACAGAAGCCCTCCACTATGTTACCATGACACCAGTAACAGAAATCCAAGAGTGCTTAAATCCTGCCTCTGGCAATGTTATATATAACATGTGTAAATTGTATTCTCAAGCCTTGAATTGAAAATTTTGCTTCTCTTCAGCTCTTCTTGTGGGCTGAGAAGATAAAAGTCTGCAGGAAAAAAAAAAAGTATGACTTGAACAATAAACACAATAGATTTTTGGAATTTCCATCCCTACATTTTGTACTCTGAGGCTCCTTTGTATTGCCAGAGAGAATAGAATTTTCCCAAAGCAATACTGGTAGTTGAGGCAATATTCCACAAATAAAGAAGCTCATTAGAATTAGGAAGGAGCTATTTCCAGTTGACAGTTCACTCAGGTCTATAGCTGTGTTTGCACCCAGTTTATCCATCATCCATCACATTTCTGTTCCCTAAAGGTACAACACAGGGAGTTCTTTGTTTCTTAGCAGAGACTTTCCAGATAGCCAACAGTGGTCTCTCAGGGCTCTTCCAAAAAAGATTGGGTAAGGAAGCACAGGTAATTGCAGACCAGGACAAGGAACAGCAAAAGAGAAAAAGTGCTCTTAGCATTGTACTGGTCTCTTAATAGCTATTCAAAAAATATTAAATTAATTAATTAAAAAAATTCCATATCCTATACATCCTATAATCAGAGTCACTGATTTAGGAGTTTTTCATCTCTCCTTGTCCTTAACAATTTGCAAGAAGACATGCAAATTTAGAAACTAGACATACTCACAACCATCTACATGCAAATCAGCACTTGTGTGCAACCCCAGGCATTTGGAAAATGTTAATATTTACAACTACCAGTTTTAACTTACAGTATAAAGTATTACTTTGCAAAGTGTTTTAAAATAGGGAGTGTGCATATTCACAAATACTCTTTATTGAATTTTGGACCTGATTTTGAAAGTAGTATCAGTAGTCCCCTTTCCTTCACACTCCACATTCTACTTCAAATTTTTCAGGGAAGTCCCTGGACAACAACAAGGGCACAAAATGTAACCATCTTAGAACACAATTCCACCACTAGGGCAATGAACTTGTTCATCCAAAGAGTGCAGAAGATAAGACTTCTTCTAATTTCCTCCATTAGTAACAGAAAAGAAGAAAACGTCTAGAGTTACATAGCCTTCCTCTTGAGATTTGTTTTGAGTCTAAAGAACCTAGGGGAATAAAAAGGAGATGACATTTACTGAGTGTACATTACAAACAAAACACAACATTCCATGGCTTATACATTATATATTTAATCTTTGCACTAGTCCTGTGAGGTAGGTGGTACTTATCCCATCTTACCAATGATGAAACTGACACTCAGAAAGGTTAGGTAACATTTCAAGATCACACTGTTAGTAAAAAGAAGGTTCTGTCTGACTCAGTGGCAGCCTTTGCCACTGAAGTAGACTGGCTCTTGAGCAAGAGCCATCTGCTTCGGCTTATTCTGGCTTCTGGGACTTATGAAAAGAGAAACCGAGGTTCTTCTTCAGAACTCAGTCTTGAAGAATCATTTTTTTAATCCATTTCAAAACTATCAATTAAAAGACAGAACAGAAGGGGAACTTTGAAAGAGAGAGCCGGAGAAAGGGAAAGGAAAGGAGTCTTTAAGTCTCTGCGTTCCTGCCCTGGAAATATAGAGAAAAAAAAAACAAAAGAAACAAACAACAACAACAACAACAACAACAAGAAAAACATGAATATGAAAACCCTCTTTCTCTCTGAAGGACTCCAGCAGTCAAAAAAAAAAAAAAAAAAAAAAGTGTCCTAAAGCTCTAGGACTTCAACAAGGGAAAATTCAAGATGAGCCAGTTTTCTGACTACTCATATTCACCTGCTGATTGATAATTTAGTGATTATGGTACTGAGATTGCTATAATAAAATAGTACTCAAATGGTTTTAGAAATCAAGGCTATTAGGTTGAACCATGCGAAAATGTCATCTTTTAAGATCAAAATGGTTGAATAGTGACAATTTAATGTGGTTTAACTTAACACGGTTGTTAACACCAGTCCAAACATAGGAGGCCAAAATAATGAGAATTCAAACATACCAATAACTCTGGATTATGTAAAATACAAGTTTTGACCCACACAGTTTCTCTGACCAAAGCTGATAAGCCAGTTCACAGGTAGGACATTCCCAAAAGACAATAGTCCAGAGCTCTAAAATATTACTCAGGAAACAGTCCTTTGCCATAACAGCAGTTTCACACATGGCAAAGCAAAACACATGTGAACAAAAGTTCTATTTCTCGCATGCCAGGGGCAGTTTTTCAGACTAAGATAGCTGGTCTGTGTTTATTCTCACCCCTATGGCAAAGCTTTAGTTAGGACCTCCGTGTAAACTATATTCAGCCAATAATTGTGTGGAAGTACCAGTTTAATTTTTAAACAACAAGCCTTCGAGGTTTAGCATAACTAAGCCTGAATTAACGTGTTTGCAACAAGGGCTGAGGCAAGTTGCTGGCTACACTGGCCAATTCCACCACTCAACCAACCCCCTTAGGTTTTCTACCACATGCTTGAAAGGCCTGTTCTCTATGGCAAAGACAGAATATATCCTGCAGGCTCCCTATGCAGCAAGAGGCTAAAATAGCATTTAAATTTGATCCTTGGAGCCAAGGGGGAAATACAAAGCTGTCCAATTTCAGAAGAGTTGGAATGAAATTCAGCTAATATCACTGTCATGCTTAGGAGAAGGAAAAGGCAGGCAAGCCCAAAAGGAGATAGTCACAACAAACAAGAAGTCTGGATCTCTGAAATGAGAATCTACTGCCAAATCCTCTCATCTAACAGTGTACAGTGCTGTGAACTCCTGGGAAAACTCAGGTTCTCCACAGATGGGCACTTGTGGCATCTACTTTCCCTTCACAGTACACTGTAAATGGACACTTTCCTTTCTCCTTTGCTTCTTTTTCTAAACTTTAAATAGCACACTTATTGTGCTAGGCATTTTCCTAGACATTAGATCTAGATTCCAGAAATTGGTGGACTAAGAGGAGAAGACACCTAAGAAATTGTTTTAGGAAGAACCACATCACTTTGGAAATGGTGGGTGAACAAGAAATCCAACAGAGAAAAATTCTAATAAGGGTAACACACCTCAAGTATGCAGAAGTTAGGCAATTAAGGCACCGTTCAGTGAACTTACACGGTTTAATTTATAAGCATGTAAGTTAATTTAGAAGAATATAAATTTATAAGAATGTAAGATTTTTGCTTTCTCATTAAAGGAGTATACTCTTCAGTGCTAGTCTACACATTTCTGACTGGTTCATCCCTCCCTACCTAAACTATTAGATTGCTTCCCTTCTCCCTACTTAACTGAAATACTTCCCTTAAGGGATAAGTATCTATATACTACCTGAAATGTAACCTGCCATATTTTCTTTAGAATGGTCCCATGATTTTTCTGCATATTATTTTGAATTACAAAACCAAAGCAGAGTGGAGGATTGGTTGATAAAGTTAGTGATTGAAGAAACTCCAAGACTGCATCTCAGAGATTCCTAAAATAAGTAACATCCCTTTTCCCCATTATGACTGAGATCATACACATTTTAATCTGATTTCTTTAGTATAAATGTTTTCAAAAGAAAGGAAGTCCTGTTGATAAAACAAAGGAGAAAGTATTCTGATGCCTTCTAGGTTCAGCTCTATCTGTGACAAGTTGTTCTTTGATAATTATGTTACCAGATTCTCCTACTCAAAGAGGCTTAACTGGAATCTGTATGTGCTGTACAATTAAATTATGTGTGACTAAAAAGAAAAAAATGTTTTTCTTTTCTAAAATACAGTTAATAAAAATCGATTTTTCCAATTTTGTCCATACTCACTTTTTAATCAAATGTACTTATTAAGTCATTTCTTAGACACTGCAGTATACACATGAGGGTTTTTTTTCCAGTGATTTACCTTTTTGTTTATCTTTTGTTAAAGTACACAGATTTCCCTTCAGGAAACTGGAACACATTATGTTTTTATTCCCAATCTTTCCCCATCTCTATATTTATGTCTTTTACAGTTCTTCCAACAGTAGCAGATTATACTTCCCTGCCTCACTGATAGTCTGTGTTATTCGCTTTAATCAATGGGAGAGTGAGCAAACATGACAAGGAGGCTTCAAATGTACTTGTAACAGTGCCCCCTGGAGTCTTTAGCTATTGCCATGAACTGAAGATACCCCTGGTGGCACACAGGCCCCAGAATAATGAGAAACATGTGGAGATGAGCTAAAACAACACCTCTCCTGTAGCCAAGCCAGGGTAAGTTCAGCCAAGATCAGCCAAACTCCAGGGAACCCAGAGAAATATAAGCAAGCAATAATTGCTTATTGTTCTATGACATTAATAGTTTATATAGTTCTTTATTATTCAATATCATCGACACCATACCTGAGTCATAACTAATTCTTACCCGTATGAATTCTGGTGAAATTTTCGGTATTATCTTCTTCCACTAAAAAGAGATGGGCGTATGACCAAAGCTATGTCAATCTAGTTCTCTCCTAAGAATTTCAATCAACCTGAGTAAAAAACACAGAAAACAGTTGAAACTGTTTCATCCTGGGAATTCTGCAGAAATTGTACCATACTTTTTAAAATGATTTAAAACCCAAATTTCTAAAACAGCCAAAGATCTTGACTTTTCCAAGACTTCAGGTTTTTCTTTATTCTGTTGAGCTAGTGCACATTAGTTAAATTCATTCATTTGTTCTTTAAGTTAGTGACTAGTTTCCTGTTACTGGTAACTCAAAAACCTTAATGATATAAGGACTTTGTTTTTCAACCTGTAAATAAATTCATCAAATAGCAAATATCTTAATTATTTGTATTTTTCAGGACTGACTGCAATTTACAATGAGAAGGGAGTAGTCTACTACAATGGGAACTTGTCCTCCAGACAAGTTAAAAAAACAAATGCTTCAACATCAGGTAACTTATATGTACATTTAATTTGACATAAGAAAATGATTAGGACCTGATGATGACTCCTTTTGTTTTAGAATATTAATAAAAGTAATTCTACCAATATACACTTTATAGATGTTATTCTTACTTTATTACAGAAGCTATACATTATAAAATCAAAGAACCCTCTGGAAATAGCATGTAACATGCCAAATATAAATTGAGTCAGAAATATTATAAATTTACTTTAAATAACTCATAAAATGCAAATATTTATTTTAAATTATGGCATAATTCTCATTTCTAGCAATATGATGATCAAAATAATTCAAAAAATCAGCTGCTACCAAACAGCTACAAATATGAAATAAAATGTTATCACATATTTTAACTGCATAGCCAATATTTAAATTATACTTGTGAGAAATTCTCAGAAACCAAAATCGGAAAAATAACTAAAAGTAGGGGAGAACTACATGAGCTGATAATTTTTGCTGGGATGGAGTGGGCTGCAGTTAACTCCTCTCCTTAACAAAGGATCTTTGATTTTAGTGCCCAGATATAGCTAATACTCTGTGTCTGAGAACGGAAGAGATTATAGTGATAGCCTCTCATAAAGCTAAGACACTCATTCTCAGTAAAAAGGTAGATACCTGTAGGTAAAAAGAGACTCTAATTAAACTTAGGCTTTTCCCTGGAATTTAGGTAAATAAAGAACTAATCTGAGAATCTGAAATAGTGCTGAACCTAACATGGATTTGAAGTTCAAAATCAAAATATCAAATTCTATGGTGCTTAAAGTACAAAATTAATATTAAAACACAGCACGAGTTTGATTACAATACCTTTAGCACATGGCATAAGCCAATGCAGACACCAACAAATGAACAATACTAACAATACATAGCAACAGTGAAACAATTATAGCAGAGATTTAAAATACTACGAAAATAAGAATAAAGTTAACCAATGAATATAAACATTTAAATAGAATGCTTACTAGGGAAAGACAACTTGTAAATATATTTCACAAAAGACCTCCAACCATTCGAGAAATTAAATTGGTCTACTCCAGTGTTTTTCAACTTTGTTACCATTGATGTCTTGGACCAAGAATTATTTGTTTTCGAAAGCTACCCTGTACATTTTGGGATGTTGAGCTGTGTAACTGGTTCCTATTCACTAGTACCTGTAGTAACCTTACAGTTGGGGTAATTTTATCTCTCATTCTCAAGAATGACTGAGGGGTTCAAGACTTCAGTGGCGGAAGTACCTACAGATGTTGTGGAGATAGCAAGAGAAATGAATTAGAAGTGGAGCCTAAAGATGGGACTGAATTGCTGCAATCTCATGGTCAAACATGAATGAAGAGTTGCTTCTTTTGGATAAGCAGTGAAAGTTGCTTCTTGAGAAGAAATTTGCTCTTGGTGAAGATACTATGAACATTGTTTAAGTGACCAGAAAGGATTTAGAATATTTCAAAAACTTAGTTGATAAAGCAGCAGCATGGTTTGAAAGGATTTATTTCCATTTTGAAAAAAGTTCTACTGTGAGTAAAATGCTTTCAAATAGCATCACATGCTACAGAGAAATCTTTTGTGAAAGGTAGCGTCCATTGACATGGGAAATTTTTGGGTTATTTTAAAAAATGGCCACAGCCACCCCATACTTCAGCAATCACTACCCTGATTAGTCAGCAACCATCAACGTTGAGGTAGGAACCTCCACCAGCAAAAAAATTATAACTTGAATAAGGTTCAGATGATTCTGGGCACTTTTTCCTATGTACTTTGTTTTTTGAGACATGTTATTGCACACTTAGACTATAATATAGTGTAATCAGAACTTTTATATACACTTGGAAGCCAAAAAACTCTTGTAACTCACTTTATTGTGGTATTTGGTCTACTGTGGTGGTCTGGTATCAAACTCACAATATCTCTGAAGTGTGCCTGTACAAGTTCCCCATAACACAAATTAACAAATAATCTCCTTCTTTAAAAGCTTTCCCTGAGACTCAAGAGAGAATTTATTTTATGCAATGGGCTTTACATTAATGTGAAAATTACATAAGGGCAGAATGACAAGTAGGTGTGATTTCTTAAAACGGATGAGAAATTCTTCATATTAGAAAACTAATTCTTTTAAAGCTTATACACTGCTAGTGGGAATGTAAATTACTTCAGTCACTGTGGAGAGTAGTGTGGAGATTTCTCAAAGAACTTAGAACAAAACTACCATTCGACCAGCAATCCCATTACTGGGTATATACCAAAGGAATATATATTGTTCTACTATAAAGACACATGCACACATATGTTCATTGCAGTACTATTCACAATAGCAAAGACATAGACTCAACCTGCCCATCAATGGTGGACTGGACATAGAAGGGACATGGATGAACCTGGAAACCATCATACTCAGCAAACTGACAAAAGAGCAGAAGATCAAACACCGCATGTTCTCACTTATAGGCGGGTGTTGAACAATAAGAACACATGGACACAGGGAGGGGAGCACTACACACTGGGGTCAGTTGGGGGGAAATAGGGGAGGGGTGGTAGGGGGTGGGAAGTTGGGGAGAGATAGCAAGGGGAGAGATGCCCGATGTAGATGATGGGGAGGAAGGCAGCAAATCACACTGCCAAGTGTATACCTATGCAACAATCTTGCATGTTCTTCACATATACCCCAAAACCTAAAATGCAATAAAATAAATAAACGGAAAAAAAAAGAAAATATGGTACATATTCACTATGGTATACTAAGCGGCTATACAAAAAATGAAATCATGTCATTTGCAGCAACATAGATGCAGCCAGTGGCTCTTATCCTAAGCAAATTAACATGGGAACAGAAACCAAATCCCTCAGTTGTCACTTATAAGTGGTAGCTAAACATTGAATACACATAAGACAAAGAAAGGAACAATAAACAATGGGGCTACTTGAGATTGGAGGATGAGAGGAGGGCGAAGATCCAAAAACTACCTATCTGGTGCCATGCTCACTACCTGAGTGATGAAATCACTAAACCCCAGTGACATGTGATTTACCCTAGAAACATGAAATTTGACAACCTGCACATATACCCCCAAAACCAAAATAAAACTTGGAAAAAAAATTGATTCCTTCAATGTACAAAACAGTACATCACAACTGAGAGAATCCTAGGAATTCAAGAATTAACATTACAAAAGAATATGATTTTAATTTACCATATTGATAATGCTGCAGATACATACAGAAGCATGGATGAATCTAATGGACATAATATTGAACAAAGAAGTTATAAACACATAAGTAAATATGATATCCCATTGTATAAATTTCAAGAACAGACAAAACTAGCATATAAAGTTAGAAGTGTAGTGATTTTTGGCAGATGCAGGTAGTGGATAGTGAAACAGAAAGGGGGTGAGAAATTTTATTGTCCTCTGCTTTTATATTTATTAGGTCTTTCCTTACCTCAGAAGTGCTATTGCTTGCCTAACTGTAAGGCTATATGTTTACCTCTGAGTTCTCTTTTATTTACATCTCATAAGTTTTAGGATGCTGTGTCATCATTCATATTCAGTTCAGAATACTTTACATTTCTGAATTTCAGTTCTCTTTGACTCATGAATTATTTGCAAGTATATTGTATGATTTCCAGGGAGTTTTTCTAGTTGTCTTCTTATTTATTCTAGTAATATGATCAGGATCAGATAACATTATCTGTGTTATCTTAATCTTTTCAAAATTGTTGAGGTTTTGTTTGTGGCAGCAAATGGACAATTTGGGTAAATGTTTCATGTGTGCTTGAAAAAATGTGAATTCTGTCATCTTTTGTTGCAGCTATTTATATATGTTTATCAATTAGGACAAATTTGTTAATTGTATTGCTCAGCATACTAATATGCTTAATTTTTTGGCCTTATTTACCATTGAGAGAGGTATGTTAACATCTCCCAATATAATAGTAGATTTGCCAATTTGTCCTCTTAGTTTTGTCAATTTTTGTTTTGAATATTTTGAAAATATGTTTTTGGTAATGTACAGATTTAAGACTGTGATGTCTTCTTGTTGGGTTAGATCCTATATCGTTACGAACTGTCTCTCCTCCGTTCCATCAACTCTTGCTTTTAAGATTATCTGATAGTATTGTTGGGCCAGCTTGATTTTGTTTAGGATTTTTGTGATACATTTTTTTTTTTGCACGTGATTATTTTAACTTCTCTATGTTCTTATATTAAGAATGTTTAACTTAATGCAAATCAAAACTGCAATAAGATACCACCTCACACCAGTCAGAATGGTGACTATTAGAAAGTCAGGAAATAACAGATGCTGGCAAGGTTGTAGAGAAAAAGGAACAGTTTTACACTGCTGGTAGGAATGTAAATTAGTTCAACCTTTGTGGAAGACAGTGTGGTGATTCCTCAAAAATCAAAGATCTAGAAGCAGAAATACCATTTGACCCAGCAATCCTATTACTAGGTATATAACCAAGGAATATAAATCATTCTATTATAAAGATACATGCATGCATTGTATTCATTGCAACACTATTCCCAATAGCAAAGACATGGAATCAACTTAAATACCCATCAATAGTAGGCTGGATAAAGAAAATGTGGTACATGTACACCATGGAATACTACATAGCCATAAAAAGATAGGAGATCATTAACCTTTGCAGGGACATGGATGGAGCTGGAAGCAGTTATAAGCAAACTAATGCGGGAACTGAAAAGCAAACACCACATGTTCTCACTTATAAATGGGAGCTGAACGATAAGAACACATGGACACATTGAGGGGAACAACACAAACTAGGGCCTGTCTGGGTGGGGCTGGGGGAGGAAAAGTATCAGGAAGCATAACTAACTGATGCTGGGCTAAATACCCAGAGGATGGGTTGATCTGTGCCACAAATCACCATGGCACATGTTAACTTATGTAACATGCACATCCTGCACATGAACCCCAAAACTTAAAATAAAAGCTGATGAAAAAAAAAGAATGTTTCTATTATAAGAATAATACAGTCATTGTGTTTTTTTAAAATAATTCAACCTGACTCCATCTAAGTTGCTACAAAAGACATTATTTCATTTCTCTTGATGACTGAGTAGTATTTCATGGTGTATATATACCACATTTTCTTTATCCACTCATTGGTCAATGGGCACTTAAGTTGGTTTCATATCAAGGAGATAATTGACATACAGCTCCAACCACAGTGCCTGGCCTGTGAAAGGGAGTGTTTTCGATTATCATTAAATTACAATAACCACAACCGATAATTTATTCTCTTAGGAGGTTGTACTTGCCAAATCATTTAATCACTGAAAAGACCTCCACTTTGGACAGAACATTTTTCTGGGTATCATATGAAAAAAAAAAAAGAACAAATTAAATATGGTCCCAGTCTTTGAAGGGCTGACAATTTAACAAGAGAGGCTGTGAAAACTAAGAATCCAAATGAATAAGGATGCAAACACTCACAGATAGAAAATGGAAAGTTCTGCTGGCTTGATGTTAGTCTTAGGCAAACTTCCAGAACAGATAATCAGATGGATGATTTGTCAGCAGTTTGAAAAGGAACCAGGAAACATCAAGAACAAGTTGAGTTCCTTAGACTACCCACTCATTTAATAATTCTGTATTGACTTTTATTTATTCAGAGTCAGACACTGGTCTAGGTGACTGGAGCTAAAGATAAGATTCCTGCTCTCATGAAGCTTATAGTCTAGTCAAGCAGAGACATTAAATATTAACTCAGTAATAACAGTAAAGGGTTTTGAATGCTAAGAGAGAGGAAGAACTGAAGGCTATGGGAGAACGAAGTAGAGAAACACAGTCTATAATTTCACATCAATGGGTCAGTATCACACATGCTACTTTGTCCCCTGCGTTGGAGATACACTACAATGCCAATAAAATTGGATTCAATAATAAAAAAAATTCAACCTGAAGAGTCTTTATTTAGAGTATGTCATCCATTTACATAAAATATAATTATATGTTGATCTATATTCTACTCACCTATTACTTGGTTTGTGTTTAGTTCAACTACTTTATGTTTCCTTTTGCTTTCTCCTTTTGGATAAAATCAAATATTTCTATGTGTTCTTTTGTTTCTTTTAAGTAGTGTGATTATTTGATTTTTTTTTTTTTTACTATTCTTATAGTGGTTTTGCTAGATATTACAACATGAATCAATGACTTATTATAATCTAATAAAATTTGTATTGATACTACCTGGAAACATAGAACCTGTAAATTACATTGACCTTTCTTACCTTTTATATTATTAGCATCATACTTTTTAGGTCTGCGTATAATTTAACTCACAAGATACTACGATTATCTTTTGGTAGTCTGCAGAATTTAATATTTGCCTATATATTTCCCTTGCCTGTGTTTTTAATTCTCCCCAGCACTTTCACATTTCCAGCTAGATCATTTCTCCCTTGAAAGGTGTGTCTATTTGCATTGGTCTGCTAATAATAGATTGCCTGTTTCATTTGTTTGAAAATTTATTTTACTCTGTTTATTGAGGAACATATTTTGGACCAATATTTGGAACATATTTAGAAACCTTAGCTGACAGTTTTTTCTAGAAATATTTTTTTTTCTGATTTGAATAATTTATTCTAAGACATCTAGTGTTTCTTTGGAAGCCATATGTCCTTTTTTTGTTTGTTTTTCTGTGTGTTTCTTCTGTGCTTTTGATTCTCAATAACTTTACTATGAGGGTTCATGATGTGATTTTCTCTGTATTTGTCATTGTCTGGGATTTGCTAAGTTTTTGGAATAGGTTAATATATTTCACCAAATCTTGAAAATTCTTCATAATTTGTTCTCTGAATATTGCCTCTGACACAGAAAAAGATTAATCTCTCTTACAGGAATTATAATTATATTAAAGCTTTTAATATGCCCATGTGTCTCTTATGCTGTTCTCTTTTTTTATTTTGCTTTTTATTCTTTTTTTCTCTGCATTTAGTATTTTCTGTTGACTTATCTTTGAATTAATTCATCCTGTCTTTTGTTTTGTGCAATTGACTATTAAACTCATCACTTGAGTTCTTCAGTTCTATATATTTCTACAATTATGTATTATTTGATTTTGTCTTATTGATTGTGATTCTTATTGAAATTATTTCTGTTTTACAATGATTTTGTTCATATATTTCTCAATCTTTAATTTTCCATCACTATTAGCTTAAAAGTGTTTGTCAACTTGTGTATCTAGATCATATGCAGGTTTGTTTCTAGCATCTAAATTTTATTCTTATTTTTAATATAATGCAAATCTTTCTCCGAATTCTCCAGTTTCTCAGGGAAGTAGCTCAACTCCACAGAGGAGAGAATTAACCAGCACTGGTCATTCACAGAAAAGTAACCTTGAAAGCACTTAAAGCCATAAATAAGCAAATTATCATTCATCTCATCATAAGTGGATAAAATGTGCTATTTTGTATCTTTAAAAGAGTGGTAAAGATATGTGATGAAATCTATTAAATGCCTTTCAGACATATACAATAATCACATTAATTCATTAGAAATTCAATTAGAGTTGTAAAATTATTGATACTTACTACCACAAGGATTCAAATACCAACTCTAGTGATCTTGCATCCATAGTGTATGTTTCTACATGAATAAGAGCAAATTCTTTTCAACAAAGATGCTCTAGTTTAGGTATTGTTAATGCTCCATGTGTATTGTAAAACCTATGCACAATTTATCACATTAAAGGGTATAGATTTCATGTAGTTCATAAAACGCACATGTGATAAAGATAAACAATAATAAATTTAACAAAATTTAAGTAAAATGAATGTGTATGACTCAGATATGTTCCCCTTTTGAGACAAATGGCATATTTGTAAAAGGGAAGAATTTCTAGTGCACAAATACATTTTTAAGAATTTTGATCAGTATTGCCCAATTGCTTCATTTGTTGTTTTTTAAAAAAATAATAGTAGGCTCCAATTTACCGACACAAGTACCTGGATTACAGGGTGACACCAATTCACTTCAAAGCAATTCTGACCTCTATACAATTTGTCCATGTAGAATGATATTCTAAATATCCAATTATACATATATTGCAGTAAAAACCACTAACTTGATGAACAAACTATCTGTAAGAAGGTCTTTGTGTACAGCCATTTAGAATCACAAAGTACTATGTTTGAAATAGATGGAGAAATTAAGATATGGACTAACATGGCAACTGATACAGAAAATACTTACATGCTGATAAAATGCCTATGTTTATTCAGACTCAAATAAAGCAAATGTTAGTCACATTATTTTCAAATACATAATCCACAATTGTGGGAGAATCTGGATAAGTAAAGACAAGATATGGGAGACAGAGGTTCAGAGGAAGAGTCACCAACCAAACAGTCTGCTAAGCCAAGTACTTCTAAGCATGTGTGGGTCCACCAAGGGGAAAGTTACGGAGAAATATGTGAGAACTTGTGTATTTTTATAGCTACCACCTCCACGAGTCCCCAGCCATCTCGTGGTAGCCGTGGGCCTAATCTGTTAGTCAATAGAGACTATAATTGAAAAGATCTGCTCAGTTAGCAGAAGAAAGAAAAGACAAATGACAACCTACCGGGGCCCCTCTGAGTCTGTCTGCAATGACATCAAACCACAGAATGACCTTCACAGAGTTTCACATCCACCTTCAGAGTTTCACATGTACCTTCCCAACTTTGCATGTTTCTTTTTTGCCTACTCTGAACCAGACTCATAAGCACAATGGGATTCTGGAAATGTAGTTCCCAGATTAATCAGAGGCAAAATATACCAAAGTACCTATGAAAGTTAAGTGCCTCTGTCTTACATAAAATTATAAACATATTCTCATTTATAATTTATATTACTGCTTCAAATAAAATTAAGCAATAATTTCTTATAATTTTTAACAAATAAACAAAAGATAGGATATAGCCCTTCCAATGATGTAAATTTGAAAATTAAAAAATTTTAGAACCTCTTCCAAAATAAAAATACTTCCACTTACCTTATGAGAGAAAAGCAAACTTTTTATCTAAATTTGTGTTGCCCTGAGAAAATCAAAGTTAATTTTAGTTCAATTATTAGTTTTGTAACTTCTTTCTTATTCCAGAAATTAATTTGTTATATATCATTAATGAATAATATATAAGTAGGAGAGCATGTGTTTAGTAATATTTACACATAACTATATTAATTTGGCTCTTGGAAAAAATCTTGCTGAATTTTAGAACTACCTTATCACTTTGATTGACCTTAACTCTTTTTTACTTCTTAGATAAAACACATCTAACTGAACTGTTTATATTGAAATCCACAGAAAGTAATAAGCTAAAATACTTTAATTGAATTCCAGAAAATAGATCAATTTAAAAGCTCTCAACAGGCACACCTGACACATTGTTGCTGGACACACTTAGTACCCCTTTTGTTCACATTTTGTTTGTGTTCAAGGAAAGGAAAAGAGAAAAACCCATATACCTTGTCGCTCTGTGAATTCTCCAGCCTGCAAGTGTCTGAGAAGCTGCCAGAATTTTATTTGTTTTGTAATCTTTAAGCTCTTTAAAAGCACCTTGACATTCTGCTTACCTTCTTCATTTCAGCTACCTATTAAACATCAGAGTTTAATGATTTTCTAACTATAACTGTAAAATTGCTTTGCTCATCCTTCTGATGTCACAGACTTTATAACACAATTCTCCTCCTTCTTTATTTGACATTGAGAGTACGAACATCAAAATCCTTTTTTTGTTTTCTATTCCATTCCCTGGACACATAGCACTCCTTCCAGAATCCTTATGTTTCCTCAAATTCACAAAACTGCCCCCTGACTGTAAGTCATTACCCACAAAAAAAGTCATTTGATGAGCTGATTTTCTCTCTCATGCACAGTGCATACAAAGCACCTCATTATATCTTGGTATGGCCTAGTAAACTGCAGAGACGTGGTGGCCACTGAGGAGCCTCTGCACTGCACAGTCCCTAATGAAGAAAGAGCCTCTGCACTTTCTTCCTCCATTCACCTGCAGTTCTTTAAGGAAAATAACCTCTAAGACTAAGTCTCTCAGGCATCTCAAATTGAACTATTTTCTCCCCATACTGTCACTCCTCTAAGTCAACTTGTCAGTCCCCTTTCACAGTCATCCAACTCCCACTTCCAGAAATTACTCTCACACAAATTGCTTACTCATTCATTGAACCTTTAAAAAGAAATTGTTTGTATTTAGTAAGCTCTTTTCATATATTTCTCATCCTCCTTGGGAAAAGATTTTATTGATCCATGAATGTCATGACATTTCCAAGATGATGGCAGTTATAGAATTTTTAACATGAGCATGACTTGGTTTGGGACAAGACAGAAGGCAGATAGGGAACTGGTGATGACACATATTATGTACCACAGAATATTGGGGTGTCAGAGAGCACATGTGTATATGTCAGCAAGGTTCAGTAATAGATCAATGCCTGAAAATAAAATTGAGCTAAGAATGAAGATGGGGAGATGGAGGCAGCAAACCACATTGCCACGTGTGTACCTATGCAACAATCCTGCATGATCTGCACATGTACCCCAGAACCTAAAGTACAATAAAAAATTAATTAAAATAAAAAGAATCAAGCAGTGAGGAAACGGTATTTATTCTTAAGAGGATAATAAAACAACCACTAAAATTGCAGGTGAAATTTTGGAGTTGGAACTGACATTTTATGACAATAAGCAGTAATGGTGGAGTGCATTTCCATACACATGTAATTTGTACATGGATAATTATTCTGTGTTATTAAACAGTGAGAGGCCTATTACTTTTCCATGTAATAAGAAAACAGGGTATTTGTAAGTAAGGCCCGTAGAATGGTATATTAAATTATGAGAAATAGATATTCGTTTAGGAGAGTTTGGTGCCTGTGATATGTGGGGAAAGAAAGAGGAAAGAGGAATGAGGTTTTGGGAGACTGGAAGTTAACTCAAGGTATTGAAAGGGAATTGAAAAATTGGGGACTATAAAACTGGTAAAACATAAGAAGAAAACTTGCTCTTATAAAGAATGAGTATTTTTATTGTTTTGATTTCCATGATGTACCTGAAATTAAAATTATTCTTGACTGTAGTTCACCCAAAGGTTTATTGACCTTAGCTTTACAGCATTTGGATAAAGAGCTTATAAAATGCCTATCATTCACAAGCCTGAGGAGCAAGAATTCTTCCTAGGATAATAACTCAGGTGTCTGCTATTGACAAAAGTTGTCTGCTAGATTTCTTTGCAATGCAGTTTAGTTAAGTGATTCTGCAAATTGTCTGTTCCTGCTATGTCTATCAGTAAGGCACTCTCAAACAAGTGTAATTTTCAGTGAATAAGCAGTCTTGGCAACCAAGTAAAGAAGAAAAAAGCAGGATGAGAGGGGAGGGCAGAAGCAAAGAATGCTACTCTAATCAATTCTGCCTTAGGGCAGAGAATTCTACCTGAATCATATGAGAGTTAATCGCATTTTGTATGTGGTATGTAGAAAAAAATTGCCAATTTTTATTGAAGTACAGATATCAAAGTAATGTTTCCATTACTGATTGGCTTCAACCAGTGAATATGTTCCATCACAATGCAGTCACCACAGCTAATTCACTTAATACTATTTTTTTATTTTGAAATAAAAGAAAATACCTTATGGGATACCATAACAAAATATCATTTTAATATTCAGCCTTCTCAGTTTGTTTCCTTTCAAGCTATCGTTCTCACTGAGGAGGACTTCCTTGTGAAGCAACCAAGAATTGTCTTGAGACAAGAACATTCCAGAATTAGGTTTTAGGAGAGAGTATAAAAATCTCATCCCAATACTAGGTAACTATGAGAGAATTGTTCATGTCATCCTACGAATGTACAGCGAGCAGGACTAAGGCTGGCCTCTAGACTTCAAGAGGTGATAATATAGTTGGCTTTGTCATGGGACCTTTCGAATTGTCCTGCCTTCTTTTTAGTCCATTGTTATATGTACAGATAATTTATCTGGCAAATTATAAGAGTTGGAAGCAGATCTTTTCCACTGAATTTTTATAAGTGTTAAAAAAAATGCCCTGATGGAAGTATCAAAGTATCAATATGAGCTTGAAAAAGTCCTATTGCAAAATCACAAGTGAATTATTTCTAGGAAATTCACACCTGCAAAAAGAATACTTGCTGTCTAAGTGGCAGCTCTTTAGTAAAGCCTACACATTTGAATTCTTCGAGTTATTTATTAATCCAAATCCAGCTTTCTTACCAGGCTGAACAATTTTATCTGTGAGGGGATGTGGTTAACTTTCTAGAGCTGACTTTCATCCAGTAAAATATGCCTTTTACAAGCATTTACTTTACCAACGGGGAGTTCAGTACCCTCCCCTATGAAAAACGCCCAGGCAAGTTCAAGGTAAAATTTTAGCTCTCACGTGCTAGAAACAAAAAGGGCAGAGATGGTCAATATAATCCTGCCAATCCAGCAATTTCTGGAGCAGAATATCTACCCTTTAACTTCTATGAGTTTCAACATCCCCAGGACTCCCATTGTTCAGCTGCCTGTCCATGTGGTGGTAGGGGTGGAAGGACAGTTATTTTCCAACTACCTGGCTCATTTAAGCATATGTTGACCAGACACCTATATAGAGAAGAATTGTTCTTACATCAGAAACAAAAACTTTAGTAATTCTAGTTTAAATGCAATTGAGCAGAATCAGGGATGAAGTTTATTCTCTTCTAATTTTTCTCTATTTATAGCCTCACTTAGTGACAGGTCTGTTGTGCAGGAGTGGGCTCTTACTCAACACATCTGCTCCCCATGTGTTGCTGAGTCACACATACTTTTTTCATTAGCAAAAGTAACAAATATTTATTTTCTCCTTGACAGTCCCACAGAGTTATTGCAACAGAGGGAAAAACAAGTGGGATTCCATTCAGCTTTGCTCATGAAAAGATTCTTATTGGCGCTTGTGCCTCCACTACTAAGAGAGTTGTGGAAACCTTGGAACATATACAAAGTAGAGCAATGGAAATTATTGGGAAAGAAGATCTACGAGAAAAGGCTAAAAGAATTGATATGGGTGTAGAAATAAAATTGTGTAGAATTACAGATGAGCTATTTCAGATAACAAAAAAAAAAAAATAGAGAATAGCCTACAGCTGTTTTCTCTAAAGCAAATTTTATAAACCTGAGACAGGCTTCAGGGAACTTTTGAACCCCTTTCTCAAATATTATATCTACGTCAATCTTTAATTTTTGTGTAAGCCTGGGATGTAACCATGCAATATTATCTTAAGGTAATGCCATAACTTATGTTTTTCTCACGATAATGTCTGAGGGCAGAAGTGCAAAACTAAGCTTTTCCACTCTTTGTGATTTACCTTTCTTTTCTTTTCTTTTTTTTGAGACGGAGTTTCGCTCTTGTTACCCAGGCTGGAGTGCAATGGCGCGATCTCGGCTCACCGCAACCTCCGCCTCCTGGATTCAGGCAATTCTCCTGCCTCAGCCTCCTGAGTAGCTGGGATTACAGGCACGTGCCACCATGCCCAGCTAATTTTTTGTATTTTTAGTAGAGAAGGGGTTTCACCATGTCTCGATCTCTTGACCTCCTGATCCACCCGCCTCGGCCTCCCAAAGTGCTGGGATTACAGGCTTGAGCCACAGCGCCCGGCGTCTTTGTGATTTTCTATCAGCAATTCTTTAAATTGCAAATTGCAGCTTTGGACTTACACATCAAACCATGTCTGACCTAGGGGACAAGGAGTGAAAATGAATAGGCTAGCCCACATCGTCTCTCTGAATCATTTTTATAATTGAACTGCACTTTAAACCTTATCTTTAGTCTTCTCACAAGTCTTATAAATGAATGTCACCCTGATTTGATTGACTGATCTTCATTTCACACCCTTCATAAAGTAGCCCAAAATAGCTGCTGGAAAACACCATAAACCTGCTGAGTTTTAGCAGTCGTCAACTTTATATTGTCAGAATTTCTTGTGGGTGAGTTATAATTAGGTTTATTTATTAACTATGAAAGCTCCTGAAAGAAATATCACAAATCATACCATAGCCATCTTATCTTGTCATTGCTTCTCTCTTAGGAAAGACAACAAGTAATCCACTGTCATTAAGGATCATTGCTTGGAAAGTAATTTTAGGAACTAGGAAGATCAGCTTCATAATGTGACAGTGAATTTGCCTTTTCTTTAAACTGGCTATTTGCTATATTAATTGCATATGTGTGAAATCACAAACATTCACAGGATAGGCTCTACAAAGGTATATTTGCTAGTATAATGATCACTTTCCTTATATAATCTGGTAATGGACATAGCATCTTTACACACATTTTGAAAAAAAAAAAATCCTTCTATCAAGGTGGCCTAAATCAAAAAGAATGTTAGCTGACTTGAACATCAGCTGCTGCTTTGTGACCTTGATTGCGTTTAGATCACCTACATTCCCCCTGCTTCAGAAGAACCAACATTATGCTAATGACCCTACTTCCCAAAATATCTAACCCTCTCACATCTAGTTAAGCTAGTGCTGTTCCAAAAACATAGATCACCCAAATGCTCAGGTGCTTACAGAAAATTCACCCTTTCTAATAAGTCATTTCGGCTTGCCACTGCAAGTGTTCATGCATAAAACATACAAGCTGAACTCAAGAATTTCTGTAAAAATATGTGCCCCAGAATATGTTTCACAACTTAAAAATCATGTATTTTAAATTGTACAGCCAATGTAATGTGGGAGCATAGCATTTTTAAGATGTATTTAAATACTTTAAAGAATTATTTTTCTACCTGTGGCTTAGCTAATGCAATCTCTGTGTTACTTACCTTTCCAAAAACTATTAAATAAAAACATAAAATTTCTTTCATTTTTACATATAAAACTCAACTTTCTGCTCAAATGTAAATTCTCTGTGGGGATAGGAAATATAATCTCAAAATCTAATCTGTTTTCTCGTCTTAAAAACATCTGACAGCTCTCTAAATGCAAAGTACACATACATTTGAGAAGTTAACCTTCGGGAAGTATAAATAGAATAGAGAAGCACCTTGCCTTGCTGTCTCATCCTGTATTCGAATGACATAAATTGATTCAAAATCTATTAAGATTAATCTTTCAAAAAGAATACTCTGTGGTTCGAAGGTTACTGAGATAGTTTCCCTTCATACCTTGACATGTTTTATCATATCTCAAAAGTGCCTTCAGGGCTCACATATTATCTGATCTTTATCTAGGTTATTGGCCGATTCCATTCATAGGCAATCCAAGCTATTTCTTGTCAGACAGAAACTGATAAATCTTCAATAGCATTCAAGAACCTTTTCCAGCCAAGTAAATATCCTATTGCCATGAAGTAGCGTTAAAAAAAAGAACAGAAACCCGAGAGTCCAGTGCATTACAAATGTCTATTTTCATTAACAGGCTGTTAGGTAAATATATAAGCACATGGTACTATGTCTGAAAGATAGCTACTAAGAAAGTAACATTTATCTCTAAGAGTGTCTTTAAATACATGTCAATTCAAGAAAAATGATATGGCAGAAAAGTAATTGTGAAATGAATGTGAGCAACACAGGCAACTAATTGCTCAGGTCCCAAATATTTGTCTCAAGAATAGGATTTTGGTAGAATTCCCAGATTATAATTTCAGCTTCCATTCAATTTTGCAATCATAAAGAAATCCAAAAATGATATCATATTGCCTTTTTTCCCTAATGAAGCAGCCATATATTTGAGACATATTTTTGTCTCAGATGAAACAAGATTCTGATAAAGACCTGGAAAAACATGTGGACAGAAAAACTATTTTTAACATTGTTATATCTCACGAAATTAAGTTGATAATAAACCCCGTGGGCTGTGCCTTCATGGAGAGGATAGAGAGCATTTATTGGGAAGACAATTCTCACTAGGAAGTGGCTGTGGCACTAATATTTTTGAAATGCCTTAGAAACTTAGAAATGAAAAGATTATTACAATCTTTTCTCCAGGAAGTTTTATTTTCATTCATTAAAGTAATCCACTATTAATCATGATTCCGTTATTCTTATCCTTAAACATTACCCATTCCTCCTTCTAGAGAATGGCAAGTGCTGCTCAGATATGAGTTCTTGAAGCCTGGTGTTCACATGGATAGGGAATGTGTCTAGCCCACCCTGTAAGTAAGGGCCCTGCAGTGAGCTGCAGAATAGACTGAAGAGATCAATTTCTTGTCTTCAAAAAAACGCATATTCTTGATATTCACGGCAGGTGCCAGAAGCAAACTTTCAGGGAGAATGAGACTTAAATTATCTTCTAAGAAATAGTAAGGAATATTTTGTTAACAGCCATTTGACATTGTAAAGTAACACTCCTAGAAAAAATAATTTCATGCTATCATATACCATCTGTTTAAATTAATGAAACCATAGAAATAAGAAATGTCTTTTATTTGGCTACTATAAGTATTCCAAAAATGGTTTATGTCCAAATTACTAAGCAATTATATATATACCTGGAGTCAAAGTATTATAGACTACTACACTATATCAGGTCTATAGGTAGTGCCTTTATATAATCTATTACATGTCTATCCAGTTAATGGTTTGCAATTTCTTTTATGTAGTATTATTTTGAAAGGTATTTAAGGATTGAAATGAAATGTTATCAAAAGAAAGGTCCAATAAGCAAAAGAGAAAACTCCTATAGCAGGAGCTTTATTTGAGCTCCTTTCCTACTTGTCAGGGAAAACTAACAAAAAATGTATAAGTAAGTAAAATATTTAGCAAAAATAATAAAATCAACTGACCTGCTGGTAATCCCTTATTTAGGAGTATAAGGTAAAACAAACAGGAGAAGATGAAGGAGGAAAAGAAGAAGATGGAGGAGGACAAAATTTTCAGTAGTGTTTATTAAAGCTATTATATGTTAAATATCTACTTTATGGGAAAAGCAAATTTCACAATATTTTTGATTAATTCTGTATTCACACATACAATGAAGGTAAAATCTTAAAATAGGTAGATGAAACAATGACATAAAAAAAAGAGAACCCAAAGATAAGTTGATATAAATGTCAGTGTAATTCATCTAAAAACTCATTTGTATTGAGAATCTAATTCAGCAAGAAGTGTTAAGTCTAGCTAAAAATAAATTAGTCCAGTCTAGGATCACAGATTAGTAAATCAAGGCCCACCCAAGGTCATATAGTTAATATATGGCAGACATGAGGTTTTATTGTACAGTACTAGAATTGGAAATCAAGTAGAGTCCCCTGATGAAGATTGAGTCTTCATAAGCATCTTCCAGTTTGGCAAAGAAATGGGTAAATCATTAAATACGGATTGACAAAAATACCTAGAAACCCCAGAAACACTACTTAAACTTCAAGAAAGATGAGTTATGATTTATCTCACAATTTCTAACCAGGTATACCCCTAATTCCTATAACCTAACACTTTATTTCTTCTTTTCATGAGACATGACTTCCAGGGAAGTTTAAAAGAAGCAAATAACGTTTCAGATTGCTAGTTCTAAGCATGTAATATACCCTCATGATAATTACACTTCTCTCCACTTTCTTCACTGCATTTCACCCGAATAGAGCTGGAACTAGATCTATAAGCATTCATAGTGTATCCAGTGAGAGACTCTTTATCATTATTTTAATTAATTTTGTCACCCAGGCTGGAGTACAGAGGTGCACTCATAGCTCATTATAACCTTAGACTCCTGGGCTGAAGCCATCCTCCCACTTGGGCCTCCCAAAGAGAGAATCTATTTTTAAATCTAGGATTAGTCACACCTGCCCCTGGGTAGCTTTATGGTAAGTTGACCAGAAAAGTAAATTTCCTTTTTTTTCCCTAAAGTTCTATCAC
Source organism: Sapajus apella (assembly GCF_009761245.1). NCBI lineage: Eukaryota > Metazoa > Chordata > Mammalia > Primates > Cebidae > Sapajus > Sapajus apella. The sequence continues at coordinate 15,844,209 of NW_022436990.1, forward strand.
TTTTGAAAGTAAATATACATAGCATAACAATTGAAGCAACAGTGAGATAGGGCAAAATATAGTAGTATTCTTTATTTTTATTTGTAAATGAGGCAATTTGGTTCACAAGAGGAAAATGTAAGCTCTTTATGTAACAGTAGTATTCAAGGTAATTTGGATTTTATATTATATATCACAGATGTTAAGTGCATGCCCAATAGGTAATAATCTATTTAGGGAAAAAAAACAACTTCAGTCTGTTTTAAAAGTATTTATATGTTTTATTTTGTGACTAAATATTATCATTGAGCTAAAATAATTTATACAACTACAAACATGAAAACATTAATTCTGGATGTAATTCAAGCAAGTGCAAGTATCACCTGTCAGTTGGCTGTTATGAAAACAAATTATAATTAAAACAAACTTAAATTAATTCAATTTCTCTAAAATTCTTTGCAAATACAGTACAGCTATTTGAGAAATGAAAACTAATTTGACTTCCATTACTCATAATTAGCATTTGTTAATAAGGGAAGAACTTTTAAACAAGCTATAGCATCTCTGCCTCCAAGAGTGGAAGGATTGGCTTTTATTACATTTAAAGCATAATTGGTAGCTTAGGTAACTTACCTAAAGCAATCCAGCATTTTGAAATTTTGAAAAGAACTTAGCTACTCTGGGCTACAATCTTTCTGGGGAAAAAAAAAAAAAAAAAAAAACAAAAACTGTCTACTTTCTATTCCCAAATATTCCATTCAAGGACTATCAAAATCTACTAACTAAAATGTTGTGATAATTTGAAGACTTTTTTCTCTGATTTTTATATAAAAATCAACATGTAATAGACAAGGGAAGTATAGTCAATTCTTCCAATTTTGCAGGTACCTGAAACATTCTTGTATACCTTCAGAAAATGAGGATAGATGAGAAAATAGAGTCATTTTATGCCAAAGACATGGTTAGAATTTAATTTCCTTTTAAAATGTATTTTGAGCAAAGGAAGCTTTACTTAAACACACAGTGTGATTCCACTGGATTGACACAGACTTTCCTCATCTCTCCAATTGTTCTGCTCATAGCATTCAGGAAACCCTGCTCTCCCATCTCTGTTGTTCAGTTATGTCATTCTTCCTCTCTCTTCTTGTTCAAAGGCTCTTGAAATCTCTTTTCTTAATACAGATTTCTATGACTAAGAAATACAAAAGAAAGAAAGCTAATCTTTCTGCCCCTAATTTTTTTCTCACTAGCACATTTCTACTATACAGCAAAACCACTCCTGGATTAGTGCTGTACTTTAGCACTTTCCTATCAGTGCTTGCATAAAATGAGCTATAAATGCTTCATCCAAAATAGATGGTGACTTTTTAGGCTTTATATAACCACATTCTTTTATATGTTAATCCATAAAAGTTCTCTTCATCTGAGATACCTTGAGATCAAGGACATTATCATTTTGAAATAATTCTGTGGATCCCATAGAAAATATCCATGTAACATAAAAAACAGCATGCTATAGAATTTGCACTAAATCTGCTCAGCACAATATCCAAAAGTTTGCAGAGACTTAGAGTTAAATTGATTGTGCTGGTGATTATACTTGGTTTAAATCAACAGCAGAGATTCACTTGCCCAACTAAGTGAATGCCTCATATTTTTAATGCATAGTTAAAAAAAAAAACCTACAACAAATACCCTTACCAAGTTCTATGTCAGAAGTTGAAAAGGAAGTCAAATGTATTTATTCTCACACTGACCAAAAAATAAAATATAGAATGAAAGGGTTTGTCTTAAGAAAAAGGAGGAAAGAGAAGAAGAAGAAGGAAAGGAGAATTATTTTTAGTCCTTCCAAGGGCCATTCCACAATATCCTGTTAGATTTCAAAAAGAGAATATAATTAATTGCTCACAGGAGTTCGTTTAATCAGGTGGTTTTTATCAAATATCTTTCTAGAATTTAAAGCTGATTGCTATCCTAAAATACTATGACATGTACCACAGGCTCTGAAAGATCCACCTGGTATACACAAGTCACTATGCGTTTTGGAAGGCTCAAGTCATCTTCTAAAGTCAAAACTAACAATCTACTATTTGCAGTTTACAAACTAAATATTGTTGGTATTTTTGCATGCATTGGCCAATTTAACCTTCATGATAACTTACACTAATAACTAGAACCAATCATTAGTTATTTTCCATTTTACAAATATAAATTGAGTCCAGAAAGGATAAGTAATTTGTCCTAAGAATAAAGGATAAGTATATTTTCTAAGAGTAGCAAGGCTGGGATGTGAATTCAGAGCCTAAGTATTTAGTCACTTTGCTCATCTGAATCTCACAAAGCCTTTGAAAAAAAAACCTTGTCCAACATGATTGGCACTAGATGACAGAAATGCATATGTTAACAGGTATACTTGTAGATATTTTCATAAATGGCCAAACTTTTTCTTCAATAGAGATAAGGATGAAGTGCAAGTTAAAAGTGGTCCCAGGAAGCACAATGAATAATATAGGGAAGATGGTTTAGAGAAGGGGAGAAAGTGATCAGGGGGTAAGTTTAGCTGTGGAAACTGAAATTCAATCACATTTGAAATTCTCTGAGGAACTGTGTGGTATTTCAAAACTATCCTTAAAAAAAGACAGAAAGCTGACTATATATTTATTCATTGATTTCTATGCTTCATTGAATGAGAGTTTTACCTGAGAGCATTAAACCCCTAGCACTTTAGGTGGCCTTGGCTCTGGACTGAGCAAGCTTCTGTAACTCTAAGGGAAATCCTCAGGCATAGAGTCAAAGGAATGCAGGCATGTGGCATGGAATACTATAAAGCTGCTGGGCACTGTCTACTGAAAGTACAGGTGAACACAGAAAAGCTGTGGATGGAGCATGAAGCATCAACAATGTCTGCGACTACTATGGGCAGTAGAGGCAAGTTCCTGGTTGAAATTTCTGAGCATTTCTCTTGCTTAACCCACAACTCTTCCCTTTTTTGATAAATACAACTTTATATTCCTTTAAAATGAAGTAAGAAATTAAAGATACTTGGAAAGAAAAGTGCAGAATCCGTTAGGTGATTTATTTTTCATACTTTTATCTACTTTCCCAAACCTCTACAATCATTTTATCCTCAACTAATTCTACAGAATGCTTTTTGGAAATGTTCTATAATAAATCTTCCTAACAACAACTTTATTTCATCCTGAAATATTTCAGCTGTATACAAAATAATTTCTTAAAAATAGATATGACTCTTGGTAAATATACAATTTAGCTGGTAGGATGGCTAAGGCAGATGAATCATCTAGATTTCTGCTTGCCTTGGACATTAGGTGCTCTGTTTACTAATGAAGTCAAGACCATGGGCCAACCCTGTGGGTTTTTTTTTAAGTGGAAATTGCCACTGTTGCTGGTATTTACTGATGCAGGGACTCTTATTCTCAGTCCCAGAAGAGGTTCGTCATTATTTACATTTTACAAAATAAAATGCAAAGAAAAAATGATTCACTGCATGGTCTAAAAAGGCTACACTATGGCCATGTGCACTTACACCCAGGTCACCAGAGGCAAGGCACCCATTCATCTAAACACTGAGGTGACGTGATTATAAAAAGTTAATAATTAAATAATTAAATAAATAAATAAATAATTAAATTAAATGTATTGATGTCATTCATCCATGTATTCACAGCCTTAATTGATGACTAAAATATATTACCTTTTTAAGGCTCAATCACAAACCCTAGCCAAAAATATTAAGTGAGGAAGCCTATCAGCCTTGCTGTCTTCTTTCTTGAAACTTCACTCATGTTTAGGCACTTTTGGCCCTTCATCCTTCTCTCCTGAAACACTCCTCTTTCTGTCACATGGAATAATTGCTAGGAAGCAGGCACTCATTCCAGGACTTCATTTCTAGGCATCATTTGCCACAAAAATGGGGCTGTATGACTAGTTTTTAATGGGATAAAATGGCTGGAAGCAAAGTATATTATTTAATGGTCCAGATATTTGAAAAATGAGCATGCCTTCTCCCTTCTCTTTTACTATCTATTGGCTGACTATCAAAGCCTGGGGTGTCCTGGAAGATAACATAGCTTCTGACAGCCTGATCTTTGAATGGCTGAATGAATTGATCATGACCCTTTTCTAGCTCCAGTCTCTGAACTGGAACTACCTTAGACTGTTTGGCTACAGAGAAAAAGAAAAAGGATTTCTGGAGCTTAGGTTTGAAACAATGCTATGTATTTCCCCAAACCATTTCGTTTTCCCAGCCATACAAGAAAACTATAATGCCTAGCCTCTCCTGTTTTTATATTGGGTAGGTATCTCTGCATTCTGGCTAGTGGAATTTGGGTATAATTGATGTATCCTATCCCCAGACTCAGCCAGAAAGCTTCTTCCACGATCCTGTATTCTCACCACTGCTCTCCTGCAGTCTCCTGGAGCTACATGCTGAAGATGGAAGAAGCCTAGGTCTTGAATTGATTAGGTGGAGCAGCTTGCCTTGACTGTGACATGACTTATGATAGGCATCACAGTGTGCATTGAACACATTTGGTACACAGTTGCCTATATCCTGTGCCTGCTGAACTTGACCTTAGGGAAAAGATTAGAAAACAAAGCCATCAATGTATCTGTTGATTGCCTTTGTTGAGTTTGGTAATATGTTGTAAAAAAGCAATAGACTAAGAAAAAAAGTGGTTAAGTTTGCAAGCAGAAATAAATAAAAATGAAAATCTAGAATTTTTCTTGCTAACGCATTCTAGATCCCAAAAAGTAAGAAATAAAATTAAGGAAAGGCTCTTATCCAGCGAAATTTTTCAGTTGAACAAAGTAATTCAGCTCAGTGCTCAAATTCAGATCAGGAATCCACCCTTCCTAAAATTCCTGATAGCCTCAGAAGAGCTGGTATTAAGCATAGAGTCAGAGACTTGAGTGAGGATTTAAAAGAATGAGTATATTTGTGAATTATATCAGAGAAAGAACTTTAGGTATGGCTTCTAGCCCATGTCAATGACAAGAAACAGATTAGAAGATGCTGTTTGTGACAAAACTATTTTTTAATAAAGGAAATTATAAGCTTGGTCTAAAACATTGGAGGATTTGGGGGTAGTTTTAATAACTAGCAGGCTAAGAGGCAGGCTGCAAAACCTGTGCAGTCCTCATAGAAGGCAGAGCCAGGCACCCCCAGGAGTGTTTCTTACAGAGAGTGGAATTAGCATCTAATCAATAAACTTCTCCCTCTTCCAAAATACGTAGTCCTTACAATGTTCACCAAGTAAGTTTTATACTTTTTCTATACCAGCATATGCAACATGGAGCCCATTCATTACCTAAATAAAAAGTATTTTCAAGTTACAGGATGCTAACCCAATGAAGAAGACAACACATTGTCTGAAGATTTCAGACTTTGAGTAGGAGGCAGTGACTAAATGAATTTTGTTCACCTCATTGGAGAGGTCATTAGTGTTTTCTATGTGTAGAAGTAAGAGTGAAGCAAATATTTCACACTGGAAGTCAGACTTTGGCAGAGAAAATGCTATGTGTTCACCAAAAGCATCTTGCTTGGCTTTCAAGAAGAGTACATTTTTCATACATCATTTTGATTAGTTTGGGGTCATGTGATTGAATCCTAGCCATCTGAGTGTGAGTAAAAATGATGTATGCCACTTTCACACATGGTCAAAAAACATCTGTATGATTATCTATTCTCTTTTGTTCCTTTTGCAGAGATGTTAGAAGCCAGCAGGGCCACCTGATGGACATAACCTGGGTCAGTGAATGACTGCGTGGAGAAGTGTCCTACCTGTCAAAACATGAGATTATGATGTGAGTAAGCAAGAAACATATATTTTGTTAACCCATTAGATTTGGAATCAATTGGTACAATAGTGTATTAGTTTCCTAGAACTGACATGATAAATGACCACAAACTTAGTGGCTTAAAAAAAAGAAATTTATTCTATCACAGATCTGGAGGTTCAAAATCTAAAACCTATAGAATCCATCCCTATAGGGTTCTGTGAGCCCCTCCCTGTTGTTGTGAAGATGAGAAACTGTAGAAATGAAAGACACAGACACAGAGATAGAGAAAAGAGAGTTTTGGCTCGGGGGTCCACTTCCAGCCAAAGCACGGAGGCCTGCAGTGGCACCGAGTGTCTGGACACTCCGACTTTTATTGAGTACAAAGCAGGGGGCAGGGAAGGTAGGGTTAGGTAATAGTGGTCGCTGATAGGGTCAGGTAAATCACCTGTCTTGAAGATAGGGGGCCCAAGACCTTCAAGCAGCAGAGGCTAGGAGAAAAGCTAATGCATCAGCGCTCTTCACATATTTGTCAGAAACATCAAGGACATTAAGATTATGTTACTATTGTTCCTTATCTTTTAAGAAAAAGAGAAACCAGGTGCAGAAGCAGGGCATAAGAGTAGGCGTGGAACGTGACCACTGAAGCACAGCATCACATAGAGACAGTTAAGCCCCCAATTTTTGCGGGCTTGCCTTGCCACAAGAGCTTGGAGAAGTGGAGTTTTCTCCTCACTTCCCCAGGAAGGAGATATTTTGGCTGTTTTGGACATCTTCTTCCCTAGCTGGCTAAACAGTGGGTTCTTTCACAGCGCTGGCACTGCCACACAGCTGAGGCTCCCTCCAGCAGCCCTTCTGCAGGCGTGACAGAGGGCTTAGAGCATCTTGCCTTAGGATCACTTTGTTCACAATGTCACCTCAGTTCCATGCTTCATAACCCGATAATCATTAATAAAATTAAAGGTTATATTGAGTATATATCTTTATGATTATAAGTGAATAACTATAAGATTATACATGATTATATAAAGGAATAACTATGTGCCTACATTTCTAATTCTTTTCTAAATCAATATTTATATGGAAACAGGTTGAGGCTTCAGACCGTTGCCATGGCACTTGTGAGGTTTCCCCTCTACAAAAACCAAGGGGTTTGGCAGCATTGTGGTCCCTCCAAAGAGGGACACTCTAGGGAACTGTCCTTCCTTGCCTCTCAGTTTCTGGTGGCTGCTACCAATTCTTGGCATTTGTTGGCTTGCAGATGCATCTGTCCAATCTCTTCCTCTTTTTTCACATGGACTTCTCCTCTGTTTCTGTGTGTGCATCTCAAATATTCCTCTGCTTCTCTAGATAACACTTGTCATTGGACACTTTTCCCAATACGCTCGTCATGGGATTTGGGGTCCATGATTCAACTCACTAGGAACATTTAGCTTATTCAATCAATTGAGCTCTCAAGCTATTCTATGTAACTTTTTTTCCTCAGAAAAATAGCTCTCCAAAACAGAAGTCAATATTTCACAAATTGTAGTAACTAAAATGACTTTAGATGTTATACATGTAATAATTACATTTGTCAATGACAAATGTTAATAATTACATTTGTTATTTTAAGGTTCATTCTTAATTATATAAAGTATCATATTTAAATAGATTATAAAAGACAAAATGTCAAATAATTGAAAGAAAAAATCTTCTATCTATTGGTAAGCAGTAGATAAGCTTCCTGAAAGTAAGGGGGCTTTCCTGTATCCTTAAAATCATGATATCAGCAGGCCAATGGCACTGAGGAAGATAAAAAGTGGTCTCTGACACTAGGAATGAGATATTGAGAAACAAACAATTGCCCAGGCAGCCCCCAAGTTTGTACAAGTCATATCAAGTAGTGAATGGCTTTGTGAAAAGTTGCCACGCTTCCAACTACATGCTCATTTTAGAAAGATCAGTAGGTAACACTTCCTTCACAGTGTGTCCATAAACAATAACTTCTTTAGTCACTGAATATCAATGACCACAGAAATTAAAACACAAAAAAACGTATACATCAGAAGTGGCATTACTGAAGAACAACACTGAGCATGATGTTGGATCAAATATAAAACTTTTTGCACACACACACACACACACACACACACACAAATTTAGAATAACGGGACTCATGTCCCTTATAACACCTCATCATAATAAGAGAAAAAAAGACAACAACATAAATTAAGAAGTTATTTGACAGTGGATTCTTTGACTCAATTGTAATTAATTTAGTAATTAGTTACTGAATTATAATTAATTATATTTAATTAAACAATAAATTTGAACACAGACATGACAACCATTTTCATAAAAATCCTCTCTAAAAGAAAATGTTTCAAGAACTTCATCATAGTCTCTATTACACTTAGCATTTTTGGCAACATATTCACCATAGATATCTCACCAGACATGAATCCTATCAACATTTATGTAAATTAATATCAACTTTAAATTGAATGTTATTTGAACAAATATATTTTTTGTCTTATTGTAAAGATATGAAATTAAGGCATCAAATAGCAGCATTAAGTCTCAATCTTATAAATAGATTATGGCCCAAATCTTCCTAAAGTCAACAGAAAGGAAAGACAATTAGCACGTTATTGATATTAATGTTCATTCTCTTTTTATTTCCAAAGCTATTTTATTTGCTAATTATGCTTTGATTAAAGGTTCTAGTCTAAGTTTATAATATTTCCCTTTTTAATGCATTAAACTCTACTTTTAAAATATGCTAATTTGAGAATAGGATTATCAACTGGAAAATAATAGTGGGTTTACTACATTGTCTCATCTATTTTGACCATTAAAAACTAATCTCTCTTCACACTGCTCTTAACATTAACTGCAAGTCAGACATATATCAAATTATAACATAGCTGATATCTGGTTTTCTCTTATTTTCCATTTTATTTTAGTAAATAATCTATTTCCTTATGACTATATTAAAAAATCAACCTAGTTAATAATAAGATTGTAATTTGTTGGCCTCTAGACAGAAACTTTACATTTGCTCTGTAATTTCTCTCATTAAAGCTTAAAACCTTGTTAAAACAAATATTTTAATTCAGTCACGTTTGGGTGGGGCTAGTCATTATACATTCTAATAGTCTCCAAGGTGATGTCAAAGCTGCTGGTCCATGGACCAGACTTTGAATAGCAAATTGCAGTCACATCAGGCAAATGTTCAATTTTCATTTTATAAATTTGTACTGGCTTCAATAACTATAAAGCCATATACTATTAAACTGACAACAATATTCAAAAAGAAAAAATCACACAAAGGGAAGCGCACACAAAAATAGGATAATATAAAAAGGGTGTTAAACCCCTTTTATAATCTTTGAACATGTTTTGCATATTGTAAGTGTGCAACGAACTAGTTCCATAGTCAACACTTCTCAACTATACTAGCACTTCACAAACTATGTTAACACTCAACCACAAGATTTCCTTGTATCGTGCTCATTTGTTGATTTTTCATATTTTCAGTGTCCACACATACTCTTGGCAGCTTAGCAAGAGCTGATCTCTCATTTCACAGCCATATGCTGCATAAGTAATAGCAAAGTTTGCTTGCACACATGGAAACATGAGCGTTTTCAAAAGTATCTCTCTTGGGGTTTCACCAAAAGGGGCCAATTTTTTGAGTTTGTTGTTCAAACCTAACTTGGAGAAATATTCTCCCAATCTCCTGCAGTGTCTTAATTCATCTTTGCCACAATGTTATCCATAAAGAGCACCTATTGAAGAAATGACTCATCAAAAAGAGCACTTACTGAAGACCAGCCTAATAATTCACCAGAAGAAATTATGTCATTTATAAAATTTCAAAATTGTATTTAGTGTTACCTGCATGTACATGTACAGACACACACATATAAAATAGTTTTATAGATAGAGAGCTTAAATAGCACAGTGAGAAAATTAAACTATTAATAATATAAATGTTGAAAGGAAGCATTGAACATCCCTGGCATTTTCTATGTAATATGTTCTTGTGCCTGATAATAATATTAACAATATGCTTACTTGGAAGCAGCATGGCATAACAGTTGAAAATATGTGTATTGAAATCAGAAGGCCCTAGTTTGAGTACCAGTTCTTTTGTTCTATAATCATATAACTTAGGATGCTTTACTTAAACATTCTGGGTCTCAGTTTCTTTACAATAGCTTCTGCTTTAAAAAATTACATTAATTTTTGTTGCATAGCAGAAACCACTAAATCACATAGGCATAGGATAAGCAGCATTACTTTCTGACTCATTGCTCTGAGTTTTCAGGTTAGCTGGGGGCATCTATCGTATAGATTAAGTCCAGGTCAGTTCCATGTGCCACCTTCTGGAACCTGGATTAGATGACAATGATTACCTGGAGACATGTTTTTCTCTTGGTAGAATTCTCAAGCTTCTGGTGGCTTGAAGAGTGAATTATACTCTTTTTTAATGAATCAAGTTCAATACAGCAATGTCATTTCAGCTCACATTTTATTGGTCAAACCAAGTCATATGCCAAGCCCAACATCAAGGAGATGTGAAGGAAACTCCTCAAGAGGTGGTGAGGGGAAAGACAGTGATCATTATCTAAACAATAATCTAACCTTTACCAATGTCTTGTGAGGGATTTAAACTGCATTTCAAACGCTTAGAGAGGGATATATAATAAGTGTTCAGTGAATGCTTTAAAAAGAGAGGTATTTAGAGTAACTATGAGACAGAACCTGGTTGGTCTTTCACCAGCCATTTCCATTTTGCTCTTGTACACATAGCTTGATTGCATTTCCCAATTTCTCTTTTGTTTACATGCAACCATTTCTTTGAGTTTGGGCCAATGGAAAGTGAATAGACGTGATATACTGGACTCAGTCTAGCTCACGAAAATCCCCCCCTAGCAATTTCCCATGCTCTCTCTTTCTCATCTGCACGCTTGAAACAGAAGTCCTAGTGGAAGACCCGGAGGCTCAAGTTCAGAGTGTCCAGCTGGATTTTTGTGATGATGGAAATGTTTTATATCTTCACGCAGCAAAAAATAGTTACTAGGCAAATGAGGCTTCTGAACACTTGAAATGTGGCTTCTGCAACTGAGGAGATGAACTTTGAATTTTAATTAATATCTACGTATGGCTAATGACTACCATGTTGAATTGTGCAATTCTAGGGAAAGGCAAAGACATTAGATAGATGGAGCCTGAAATGTTGCATGCCAATCATTTAACTGAACTGTGATATGAGCTAGAAATGAAATTTTACTTTGCTGAATAACTGAGATTTGGAGGTTGTTTCATCGAACGGTTAGACTACTCCAACTAAAAAGGGATTGTAATTAATAGAGTTAAGCATTCAGGCTTTAGCATGCAACAGAAAAATGTTTCAATCCTGGCTCCACATACTAACTACATAACATTGGGCCAGTTATTTAGCCATCCCCTTTACCTATTAAAAGAAAATATTACCAGAACCTACATAATAGGGTTATATGAGGATTAAATATGCTGTTTTTACAATAACATATGAAGCATAGTAAAAGCCTAAAAATAGCAGTTATAATTATTGCTAACTAGTTGAATAGCTGAAAATATACAATTCCTAAGAGTCACCCCCAAATCTGTCCTTACTTTAATGAAATACTTATGATAATTTTCATGTGAAAACAAGGATTGAGGCAAGCCATGATATTATTCAAATAGATTTGGACAGGATGCATTAGAGAAGTATAAAAACCACATTTTAGTATGATGCCTGGGACTTTAATAAACTGCATGGAAACAAAGAAATGAAAAGAATCCAATCTATGTTAAAAAATTATTAAAGGGAGCCAATTCCTTAAAGAGGCATATTAATTAATAACAATACAATTTAAAACCATAGTTGAAAACCTACTCAAAGGGAAATAATATAGCATGAAAATCCTAAAGAGATGTGTTTGGTACAAGAGCAGTTTCTACTAACTCCACCAACCTACCTTGACTATGATTTGTTTGGGACCTTCATGATTAGGGAAAGCACAAGTGTGTGTAAATGTTCGTGCAAGTGTTGAGAGAAGAAAGAGTGGGTATAGAGAACAAGTGAGTAGTTTATGACAGAACCCTTACCCTAAATAAAAAGCAAATTATTGTAGAAGTATACAATTTTTATAATAATTAACAAATTACCAGCAGTGCAATGCCATATGCACTTTAAAGCAACATTTATTATCAATTTAGAAATGCCTTATTTCATCTAATTAAAACAGAGCTTAATACATTTTGTTACAGAAATTTATACCAGGAAACAATAAAATTTAAAATCATATTTATTATGTTTTAAAGCAAGTGACTGATTTTAGGATAGGATAGGTCAACTCATTCTAACTGATAACTTTCTCCAATTTCAGCTACATTGTCAAAACTTGAAAAATTATCAAAAATTTCTCTCTCATGGTGATATTTAATTTGAGTAGGGACTTTCACATTTTGTTTGATTGACATATAAATCAAGAAGCAATATTTCTTAAATGCTCATTTAAAGTACTCATTTGCCAATTTTTGAAATATAACTCAACTATTATGGAAATCAAAACTAATGTTATTTTATCTATATATTTTTAAGAACTTCTTAATTTAGGACAATTTTTGTTTGCTGATCTGTTTTGTTCTGTTGAGCTCATTTGTCAACATAAAAAAAATAGATTATCATCTCACTTAGATCATCTCAACTAGTCCAATAGCTTTAAAGACAACTAATAAGCCAATGATTTCCAAACCTCTATCTACCTCCTTGACTGTGTAAGTCTGCTTTTCTAGGATAACAAATAAATGTTGCATATTGGATTTCAACATGTCTTTCTTGTGCACAGAACCCCAGTGCTACAACTCCAATGGCCTTGAGTAGAACAGCTTGATGTCATGTGTCTTCTCAATCCAGATGCTAGGCTTAAGGATCAGAGAATCACTGGGACGTATCACTTTCATCGTGGAGGACAAGACAAAGGGGCCGAACTAAAACATGCAAGCAAATTTAAAGCTTTTTATTGCACACAGCAAATGTCAAGTTTGCTCATATTCTATTACCCAAAGCCATTCATGTGGGATAGGAAGTATGTTCTGCATATAAAGATGGCAAGAGAGGGGAGGGGACAAATGCTTGTGAACAAATAATACCAGCTACAGCACTACCCTTTTTCTGAACTCAAGGTTCATATGGACATTAGATCTACTTGATTATTTCACCTGGATTTTTAACAAACATTTTGCCCTTAGCATGTCCAAAATTGAACCTTTGATTTCCAATGCCCCCTCCAAGCTGCAAGTCACTGACCTGTCTTTCCTATCTCAGTAAATGGCATTATTAGTCTATGTCCCAAGCACTATTCCCCAGCAGTGTATCTATCCATAAGGGCTAGTATTTACAGACTCAAATCTGGGAACTGGATTTCTTATTATACTGGAGGAAAGTCATGTTTTTATATAATTTTAAACCTATATATTATAAAAGCTTTCAATTATACATAAAGTAGAAGGTATTGCATGATGAATTCTATGTGCCCAACTTTAACGACTATCAAACTCATGGCTAATCTTGTTTCACTAAACCTCACTCACTTTACCTCCCCAACAGCTCCCCAAATGCCTTTTAACAAATTCCAAATATCACATCATTTCATCATTGGTATTATACTGTAAAAAGAGCAACATTTTAAAATCATCAAACAAATCACTATATGCTCTTGATACCCTACAATTTGCTGCTGGAATGAAGTCTAATTTCTCTGAGACCCATAATATTGGCCCACACCTACCTCTCTAAACCCTTTTCTCTCATGCTGCTATTACATTCATCCAATAGGCCCCGAAACACTGAAATTTCTGGTCATCTAATGACCAGAATATAGGCATGTGAAGATTGCGTAGGAGAGCTTTGCCAAAGGACCTTATTATTTAAATAAATATTCACCTTATTATTTAAATAATAAGCTTAAGTGCTGACCTCTCAGAAAAACATTCATTGACCATCAATCTTAATGATCAGTTGCCTGCTGTCTGTTCACTCTACTAGAATCTGAACATCTTAAGAGAGAGTTGGTGTTTTTTACTATCACATCTTTGTGTCTAGGACAGTGCTCTTTTGATAGCATGTGTTTAATAGATATTTATTATATGAATACTTTTGGTTGTACAATTTGGTGAATGTTCTACTACTTGGACCATAATCCTCAGTATTTTCATTTAAAGAGTTAAATCAGTTTCACCAAGTCACATGGTTTCCAGAACTTACTAAATATCCTTGCCTAGAATTTGGAACTACAGAAGACAAGCACAGAAATAGGGGAATGCTATCTTTCCATGTTAAAATTAAATGCATTGGTATGTTTGTGTTTTATTCAAGTGAAGAATGAGGGTGTGAGTGGGATTCGGGAATGCACAAAGCGCTGAAAAGCAGGAAAGGTAGATCCCAAAATTCCTCTTGGGATATAATTTAAGACAGCTTGAATATAAAAATGAAAGGTCAAAAAGATTTAAATTCTTATTTCTGCTATTGTGCCACAATCTAACACATCTAAGAATTGTGTATGAATTTTTTTCATCAGCCTATTTCTCAACATAAAACCACTGAGAATCATCATCTATAATTTTTTTACCAAATTTAAGGCAAATGAACAAGCAATTCAATAAAATATGCAAGCAATAAGCAGAAGGCGACATACAAGGAGGGCTAATCAGTAGAGTTTGTACCACCATGATCATATCTGTGGTTGCTATTGGGAGGTGATTAGTAAACCTTGTTAACTTTCCCATTATCTCGCTCCAAATAATGCATAATATGCCAGTGTGCCATCTCTACAAGCGTAGCCCTCTTCACCACTTGCAGCCAGATTACTGCCCCTAAGCTCCTTGTTGAGAGATATTTAGGAGTTGCCAATAGTTAAACATATTTTATAACCAAAACATTATCACCTAGGGAGATTTTGTTTATGAATAAAGTTATTTTCTACCATGTGAATAAGAAGACAGTAAGAAAATAAATTGTTCTTGACATTAAAACTAGAGAAGGTAGAGAGAACCGAGACATCACTTGCAGATAACTTCAGTATATGTCAAATGAAAACAAGGAGGAAACTTGTTAGGCTGATGAAATTTACCAGTTTCCTCATCTTTCTGATTTATGTTTTATGTTTATAACAATGCGTTACTAAGGTGAATGCCATGTTAGCAAGAGAACACAATCATTATAATAGGAAGACTAAGTGTAACTGGTACAATAACTTCAAACTCAGTTACGAAACATTGTAGTCTTTATTTTCTATAACTCAATATAATTTAACCCTAACTCCATTCTTCTCAGAACAGAAACATAATTTGCCACTTCCAAGCAGTCAAGAGGACTCGTCTTCCCTTTCCCTTTCTTCCTGGTATTGTGTATAAATGCCAAGGTCACTAAGGTGAAATGTGACATGAGGTGAAAGGTGGCATCTTGTCCTCCAACACTACCTGCCTATTATGACATTCACTAAAATACATCCTCCATCTAGTTTCTGGAATTAATACCTTCATGATGATATCAATGGAGGTGTACAGTTCTCATGTGGTCTCTTATATGATTCATGCCACATATGCTACTACAACTCCCCTCCTATTTGACTGGCAAAGCTATGCCACCCTTATCCAGAAAAACTATCTGTCTATACTGAAAGTCTTCTTGGTGCATGGAGAACTGATTTAGCCACATCATTTTATCCTCTACTGCCAAGAAGGAACATAGAACCTTGGCAGCACAGATTTTATCTAACTGCAGATCCCTAAAATTGTTAAGGGATTCCACTTTGCCCCCATCAGTTTAGAATTAACTCAAATAAGAGAGGAGAGGATAAGAGACCCATACCAGTCTCTTAATTGCTAAACTCCTTCCTTCAGATGTAATGATCTTTCTCCAGTCTCTGGTCTAGCATAGTTTGGGAAAGAACTCCTTGTATGTGATCATGTTTGTTTACTTGTTTTTCTCAAATCTTGTTGTCTTATACCTGAGAACCATTTCAAATGCAAAAGGCAATAATTTTAAGTCTATGCTTTTGTTCTACTGTTTTCCTGAAACTGTCCAACCTGAAAATAATAAATGCTTTCTTGAGTCGCTGCCTGGAATAAGGAAGAAAAGTACCTAATGACACAAGGAGCTGGAATGTTTAATACTTTAACATTTTGCAATATTAGTCATCAATAATAAGTTATATGAACTTAATTATTTAACTAATGACTACTTAGCCTTTATGTTACATGTCTATAAAATGTCTTATAAAGATGTAGTTTGAATTTGCTTCATATTAGATTCTCCTTGTGTTTGTTTGGGAAAATAACATCTACTAATTAGAAATTTGTCACATCCAAAGGTTGTGCTATAATAGCATAATGGTAAATGACAGTGTATCAGAATTCACTCTTAACTATTACTGATGTGTTTAATTTATAGAATGGAAAGAGTTTCAGAGTTTAAAGAAGAAATCTTGTTATTTTTTCAGCATATCAGTAATATGTATTCATGAATAACCACTTGTTCTAATATTTTAAGTGAAACTGAGAATTTCCAGAATACTGAAGCTGAGACAATTATCAAAGCTGTTTCATAGCAATTACAATTTTATAGACAAGCTAGCACAAGCCATTGTGCTCCTTGCCACAGATAATTCAAAAATTAAAAACAAAATTATTTCGCAAATTTATAGTAAGAGGAATCCAGAACATTTTAATGAGTATTTAGTCTATTGCTGACTTATAATATTCAAGCTCATTATGCTCACTAGCAACTCTATGAAATATGCACAATGAAGTATTTTTATTTAAATGATAAGCAGTTAGATTCAGAAGAGGTAAAATATTTACTTGTGGTCATGAGTCACAGATATTCAAAAGTAGAGATAGAACTATAGGATCTGAAAAATAATCCAATATTTTTTCTACTTAGTATCCCCCTCAAAATTATGTTCAAAAATTCAGGTGAAAGTTTTAACTGTACTTAGATGTGGGTTCTGCATATCAGCAGCACAATGTAATTAAGCATCCTTATAAAAGTTATGATGGGCCTCACAGATTGCAATTTGTAAGACTTCAATAGATTGTATTATTTTCTGAGTTATGTGTTATGCCATAATATTTTAAACAAAATATAGTTTGCTCTAATAATTCTTCCACAGTTTATTTACATTACTAAAATGCTTACTAATGCATTTTTTTGATATTTTGCACAGATAAACATATACCTAGTTCTTTCCTGAAGTACCAGAAATCGCAAGCTTGTCAAATTGTGATTAATGAGGATTTATTGGATATCAACATATGAGTCATCGGTAAATATGTTTATTCTTTTTAACTGAATTGCATTATTCAAGAATGAAGAACGGAGCGATGATAAATAACATGCTAACATGATAGAAATTTGAGTGACGGTTTTGTTTTCACAGATCTTCAACGATCTGAACAAATGCATAATTCATTACAGCTGTTCTTCACATAAAACTAAAGAAAAAAAGATCAGTTCAATTTCTATGAGCGAGATATTGGAATTACTTGAAACAGGCTTGCGGTAGCTGTTCTCTGGGGAGAATAGTTGTTAACTCAATAGAAGCAAGTCCTGAGATGGAGGGGGAGAAAAACAAACCAATCAAGGCTAATGGTTCCTGATGAACCGAGATTAAACGCAGAGATTGGTCTGGTTTAAATATACTCAAGGGAACAGTCCTTCAGATAAGAGTATCAATTTTCACTCTGGGTCAATAGGATGAAGAGTGTGTGGTTAAAAATCAGATATTGCAAATGTATACAGCTTGAGTCAGGATGCTTGTTGGGGGAAAAAGAACATTGGCAATCAGAAAAAACTCTGAAAGTACATGAAGAATTATAATGAACATAGTCAAGTAAAAAATTACTAAAACTAACAAGATGATTTTTAAAATAGTTAAAAATAAATATTCAAAACTCGGTAACATATATATATATATATATATGCCTTAGAAAATTAAAAGAACTATAATTATGAACAACATAAAAATACTTATGAATAAACTTTCTCCAGAATATTTAAGATTAAAGTGAAGAAAGCTTCAGAAGTATTGAATAATATAAGCACTTGAATAAAGAGACATTACCATATATAAGTTTAAACATTGTAAAGATTTAAGACATTTCTACAAATCAATTTTTAGATTTAAAGCAAATCCAATCAAAATTCCATTTTTTTACTGATAAAATAATACTAAAATTTAATTTATCAAAACGTATTTAAAAAGGCAAATAAATTAAGAGATTACTACAAGGATGTTCAATGCAGCATTGTTTAAAATAAAAAAATATACAATTGTTGAAATAAATTAATTACACTGTTTATGATTTTGTTAAACAAGTTGTTTTTTTATACGATAAATTGTTAGATAAGTTACAAAATGGTATGTATGTTATAGTAATGATTTTTATTTTGAAAATACTCTGGAAATATAGTTATATATATTTTTACATATAGGGAAAAAAAGTTTGAAACTCTCACTGCTCCTAAGTACAGGCAGATAAACAAAGAGGGCTATTTCAGGATCCTATTTGAGGAACACTCCTTGAGCAACCTCCACCTTTCATAACTGGCCCCTCCCATGTATTGCTGTGTTCATGTTTTTTTTTTTTTATTCAATCTGATTCTTTATAATTTTTTCAATGGAATAATTATAACTTTTTCCCACTGCTTTTACCAATACATATGTACTTACTCATTATATAATATCTTCTATTGCTGAGATTTTGAAGCAGGAAAAGAAAGATACAGTACGCATTTACTCTGTAATATTGAAACAAAACTGGAGAAATTTTGGCAATGGCTGTCAAGACTGAATTATCTCTGTGTTTACAGTGTTCATGATTGGGTGGTGGAATTGTAAATGTTTTTTTATTTTCTTTCTTTTTTCTTTGAGTAAATCCATGCTACTCAAATTGTTCACTCTTGGCATATATTGTTTTTATAATTATAAAATATATAATCTATAAAATCTGTAATATTTGTTTCTGTTTTTAATATCCCTAATAATATATGGTAAAATGAAAAAAAAAAGTATTTTTAAATACTTTCACTTTTATAGTTTTAGGTCACTTACAGAAAGGAAATGGATATTTTCTAGTTAGAAATACACTTAAACAAGTTTGAAGTGTATTCCATTTTATCAGGCATCTTACGCTGATAAAATGGAATTCAGGTGCACAGTAAGTCAGCTAATATATGTAGAGGATATATTAATATGTGTATACGATATGTTTTCAGCTCTTTGAAAAAAAAATCCACAGAGATTGTATTAACTAAACACAGTATTAAAGGATAATCTCTTTGAGAATAAACACTGTGCCAAATGCATTTTTATACCCTTCATTGCAGCTTGCACAGGGCCTTACACAAGTACACAATGAAATGCATAAGTAGTTAAGACTGACTTAAGATTCACTTCAACCCCATTTTATCAACCAAATCCTAGTTTGATATATTATGGGATAGGTTTTTAATTCTCTAAATATGTTTTAAAGATGTCTGAAAAATATTCCATATCATTACGTTGAAAATAAAAAAAAATAGGGACTCTCTGGTTTATTATCTTAACAAGTAGCATCCAATAACACCATGCTCTGTGAGGATATACATATGCTTCCACGAATGATCACATACTTGAGATCTGACTGATTTCATTATTTGACTTTTTACATTTAGCAATATTTTCCTATCACCATTTCAGAAAGGAGAATGACCTTGACCGCATAAGCATAGAGCATCAAGTAGAATTGACTAGCATGTAGTACTATTGTCTCTTTATGTATTGAAAATATATGCACATTTTTTAGGCCCCCAAGAGGGGTCAAAATAAATGTGGCAAGCTGGTTATTGGCCTCAGATTAGAGTCATGTTTCCCAAAGGGCATTCAAACTAGACCATTAAGAAAAATGGGTTACTGGGACAAAAATTATCATAAGATGATATACACCTACATAGGATTCCAAGGGCCTTCTGTGTTCTATTCGGGCTCTGAAAATATGCAATATGAATGAACTAGAACCTGTAACTGTCCTCCATTTATTTTGTTGAACTGGGTTTTTTTACTAAAAATAAAAAGTTTGTATCTGCTGAAAATACATTTTACATAGAGTTTCAGCAAGTATGAAGGGAAAAAAATCTAATTTGACTTGGCTTCTGATTGATTTCCTAAAGTCCCATTGCTTTCGATTTCTCAGTGATGACATACTTCCCCACAGTCAATATGCATCTCTTAATTTGTTTGCAGGAAAGTTGGCCTCTTTTGCCTTCTCAAATCACACTTTGTAATCAATGGCTATGTTCTAAATAGAATTCAGAAATATCTTTAGAAATCGAGGCCAGTTTCAATGAATTATTTTTAGCCTGCTCTCCCTCTAAGAACTTATTACTACCGTAGCATAGCAGTGAATTACTTTTTTTTCCTTACATCTGCAGACCAACACACATTATACTACAATGGGCCAGGATTTACAGAGCAGCCACATGCTATGAATAGATTTTATTCAATAAAATCTACCCTGAATTCACTTCTTAAAAACATGCTATATTTACATTATTGTTGTGATATTTCAAAACATAGAAATTAACACTTCAGTCACTTGGCCCATTAAATAAATTTTCAATATCTGCATATGGAACAAAGTCTTAATTTTTAGGAAACTAAGAGACTTCTAATACTATTAGAAGATCCAGGATGAGTAAGATGCTCAGGTTTGGAATTTGAAGTCAAAATCAAATTACAGTAATAAGTAATAATTATGCCTTAGAGTAAACTATTCATTTAAATTGAGTGATTGTTATTCCACAAAATAGTTTATCTTTCTCAGAGACTAGTTAGTTCATCACACTATCATATATTCATACCATTTCAGTTACCACTGGTGAGATAAACCTCAGAAGCAGATGACCTGTGTAAGCTCATCTGCGTATAGATTTCTGAACTTGAGTACTGCATCTTAAGAAGTCATCATCATTGATATGTCTATTCTACAAAAACTTCTGCCTATAAACAACGACAAATCCCACAACCTTAAAATCCTACAATAACAGTAGAAGGAGATTCTACATTAATGTTTTGCAACAATACATTCAAATAGTTAATCCATTTGGACAAAAGACACAAGTGAAGTAATAATCAAAGCTAAAAGCAGAATAAAGATACTACCAGAAATGTTATCAAAGCTGTGGTTCAAGGGTATCAATAGGGTCACTTAAGTTAGGTCATAGAGTTCACTAAGACTGAGGCTAAGCTATAAAGCTGGTACTGATAACATACATTTATGGTTCATTCACTTGCTGACAAACCTAATGCTATCTATGCACCACTGCTGATCCAGGCACTGTTCTTAGAGGTGGGATACAGTAATGAAAAACATAGACAAAGTCCTTCTTCTCATGGTGTCATGAGGCTTCCATTTTAGATGAAGCAAAGGAGGGGGGAACTCCTCGAAAGAAAGAAAGAAAGAAAAAGAAAGAAAGAAAGAAAGAAAGAAAGAAAGAAAAAAAGAAAGAAAGAAAGAAAGAAAGAAAGAAAGAAAGAAAGAGAAAAGAAAGAAAGAAAGAGAAAAAGAAAGAAAGAGAAAGAAAGAAAGAAACTTAAGGTAGTGATAAGTGCTATGAGGAAAAAGGAATGTATCACATTCTCAAACAACCATATTGTATCACATCTGTTGGAAATATACTTTAAAACAGCTTCAGTAAACATTGTTAGAATTAAAAAGCAAGAAAACAACTTCTCAGGAGATAATTCATATACATAACAAGTAACTTCTCTGAATTTACTAGTGGCAGGATTAGTGTAAGACCTAGCATTTTCTTAATTCTAAAGCTGTGCTTAGATGTATGCCTTAGCTTTCAGCTTTCATTAGCCATAGGCTACATTTAACTTTAAGGATTATAGTATTACCTTAAGAAGAGTATTAGAATAAAATTGAGTAAATGAGGATTCTAGGGATTCAGGAGATCATGAGCAAATCTTAATCTCTTTGTGTTGGTTTTCTCCAATGCAACTAACAAATGTGGATAAGTATTTTCAAATAAATATAAAAGCGTATTTGAGGCCCGGGAGCGGTGGCTCACGCCTGTAATCCCAGCATTTTGGGAGGACGAGGCGGGTGGATCACGAGGTCAAGAGATCGAGACCATCCTGGTCAACATGATGAAACCCCGTCTCTACTAAAAATACAAAAAATCAGCTGGGCATGGTGGCGCGTGCCTGTAATCCCAGCTACTCAGGAGGCTGAGGCAGGAGAATTGCCTGAACCCAGGAGGCAGAGGTTGAGGTG